>NW_026000142.1:13497882-13558645 GCF_001458135.2 Marmota marmota marmota
ATTGTCTGATGTTCTATCTTCTAAGTGTTCTACTCTGCTGGTAGTATTCTCCATTGAGTTTTTAAGTTGGTTTATTGCTTCCTGCATTTCTAGGATTTCTGTTTGTTTGTTTTTTATAACCTCTATCTCCCTGTATAGTTGATCTTTTGCTTCTTGATTTTGTTTATGTAATTCATTGTCAAAGTGATCTTTCATTGTCTGATTTTGCTGTCTAATGTCTTCCTTGATACTCCAGATCATCTGAAGCATGTATATCCTGAATTCTTTATCTGACATTCCATCTGCTGCAGATATTACCTCTTCTCACTTTGAGTTGAACTGCATTGCTTGTGGTCCTTTCTTTCCTTGTCTTTTCATATTGTTTGCGTTTCTTTTTGCTTGGTGAAACTGTTGTGTTATTGAATTTTCCCCCTATATATTTATATTGCTCTCGTATAGTTGCAAAGTCTCCCTGGCAGGCACGGGCAGCGGCTCTGCCCCTCCTCCAATTGGGGCAATGTGCCTACCACACCGGCGGGCCGCTGGGCCTGTCCTGCCGGCTGGTAGCAGGTCCGCCTACCTTGCAGGCGCGGGCGGTGGCTCTGCCCCTCCCCCAACCGGGGTGATGTGTCTACCACGCTGGCGGGCCGCTGGGCCCCATTTGTCAATTTTTATTTTTGTTTCCTACACACTTAGGGTCTTGTCAAAAAAATACAATCCTTGCCTATCTTACTGTTCTGAAGTGTTTCCTCTGTGTTTACTGATGAGCTTAATATTTTCAGGCCTTATATTTAAGTCTTTAATCCATGTTGAAAGCATAAAGGTGAGGGATAGAAGAGTATTTTCATTTTCTGCATGTAGATATCCAATTTCCCCAGCACCATTTAAGAATACATGTTTTCTCCAATGTGTGTTTTTAGCATCTTTGTTAAATGTCAGTTGGCTAGAGATGCATGGGTTTGATTCTAGGCTCTAGATTATGTTCCATTTGTTCATGTGATGGTTTTTATTCCAGTACCATGCTCTTTTGATGACTGCAGCTTTGTATATTTTGAAGTCAATTTTTGTGATGCCTCCTGCTTTGTTCTTTTTGCTTAAGATGGCTTTTTCTATGTGGGCCTTTTTATAGTTTCATAAAAATTTAAAATCTGTAGTATATCCTCTGAAAATAAGCAATGCCCAAAATATAGATATTGGGTAGCATAATACTATTTAATATCCCCTCATTTACAATGGTATTCAAAATACAGCCATGTGACTGTTTATCTCTTAGTGATTATTAGTTTATTAAAAAAAGAAAGCCTCAATTATTTTGAATTCAGAACAGTTCTTTTACATGGACATAATAGAAGTTGCTCCCAGAATGTGACCAGAGTATATGCTGCATATGCACATCCCCAATTCTGAATGTGGAGAGTCCCATTCTCAAAAGTTCAAAAGCTATATATTGCATATGCTTCCTATCCTCACAAGTTACATACATAGCATAATTTCTATAGTTTTCCTTTAAAGTCGAAACTGGTGTTTACTGCATTGCAGTTTGCTTCTTAGCTAAACAAAATAAAATTACTTTAAAGGGAAACTAAATAAAATATCAAAATGAGTACATATATTCTAAACTGGTGATCTTGGTATATTTGCATACATTGCATACTTTCAAGAACAAGTAAGGAATTTTACCCTGAGGTAATTATTGTATCTATTTGAACAATGACAAGTTACTTGGAGGAAAAGAGACTTACTGGAAATGGGAGTGACTTATTGGAAGTGCAGAGAGTTGAGACACCACAGTTTGTCCTCAAATGTAGGTCTGTATATGGTTTGTTTCTAAGGATGAGTCCTACTGACTGTAGAACATTTTATTTTTCTGATCTCTAAAATGAGTGTAATGAAGTTTTGAGAAAAAAATATTTCATGTGTGGGTAAGGTAAGGCAAACAACTGATTTTTGGCAAAGAGTTAAACCAGTGTGCACAGACTTGGAGACACTCTCACTTTGTCTAGGATTAAGGAAGAGTTCATTTTTGATTGTTAAATTAAACTCTCAAATGAGTCCTTCTATAATTGGCAAAAAAACAAAAACAAAGTAAAAGCAAACTATATATGCACATATATAAGTATCAGTATATTCATAAATTTAAATATTATATATATATAAAATAATAATAAATAATCTTGATATTCATTCCCAATATCTGTATACTATTTTTGCCAAATATAAATCTCTTTTAAGCACATTGTTATTCTTCTGACCTTGTTTCAAATACAAAAAGAAGAAAACTAACTAAAACAACTCCTTAATGAATTTCACCTGTACTAATTAAAACTTTTAGCATTATAAAATTGCTAAAATTCAAAGATAAAAACAAAAAACTTACAAAAATCTAACAACATTTAATTGCCTGTTGGAAAAGCAGTTACTAATTTTATGTCTTTGAGTAAAACATAGCATAAAGAAAGCATTCTTAGATTTAGATGCTTATATAAATAAAACATTGTCATTGCTTACAACAATAATAGTTCTCATTTCTCTAACATTTAATTGTCCTAAATATCTTATGAGTTGATTGTTTCTATAGTGAAGGTTTACAAGACTTATCTTCTACTCTCCAGATTATTTATAAATAACTACAAGTTTATTTAATGCTGGATTTCTTCCATACTAACTTTCCTCCCTAATCGAGAAACTAAAAATTATTATGAGGGAACTGAGGCACCAGGTTTCAAGAGAATTTTCCAACATCATGAATAGTGCCACTGGCCAAGCTGGGTGTGCAGTGGGGCATCAAAATCCTGCTTCTTCCTGTTGCCACACTCAGGCATTTTAACATGTCCAGCTTGAGGACCTCTACTAAACTTTTTACATTAGAAAGAAAAAAAAAAAAATCAGAGGCCTGGGAACTTATGACACTGGAGACCCACAATATACATGAGATGTTAGGAAACAAAAAGTTTTTATTAACATTTGGTGTGTACTAGTTTTTAAAAACCCCAATTGAAAAAATATGTATAAAAACGCAAAATTCTTGAGGCTCACATTTGATTCTGCATTTTCAGAATCCAGAAAAGATAGAACATCTTGATCTACTAACAGTTTACACTAATTAAAGAACTTATACTTATTAACTATGGAACTGTTGTTATTGAAAGTTAATTAGCTATGGTATTAGTCATTTTATAGACAACTTTGCTATCTTTGTTTTGTTCTTCAGCCCTCAATATGAGCACATGTTAAACTATGAATTTGCAAGGAAGAACTTGGGAACTGTTATTGGAACTTCAAAGAAGGAGTATTAGGTAAAATTTGTAGACACTCAAAGAAGCTTTTAAAAATATGAAATATGGGACTGGTGTTGTGGATCAGAGGTAGAGCTCTTGCCTACCATGCGTGAGGCACTGGGTTTGATGCTCAGCACCACAGAGAAATAAAATAATGGCATTGTGTCAACCTATAACAAAAAATAAATATTAAAAAATATGAAATATGTTAATGTACTTTAGTGAATTTTATGGATATCTATAAAATCATGTACAGAGTATAAAATGATTTCTAGTAACAATAACAATTATATATCAATCATTTTAGTCAATTTGAGTTAAACATGAATTCTGTCATTAGCAATTTCCTACAACATTATAATATTATTTAGTTTGAATTAATATATTGAAATATAAAAATTAATATATTGAATTAAAAGGTTGAAAAATCACTTCAATGATAAGGGATGAAGTTTTGATGCCATTTATACATATGGCTGATATTTATAATAACAGGAAAACAAGATGATTGTTATGAAGGAAAAGCATGAAATCCTTATTATTTCAAAGTAGCATAATTATCCTTTAATTGTCTAAAAAAATCATGTAAGGAGCTGGAGATGTAGCTCCGTAGTGAAGCACTTGTGTAGCATGCAAAAAACCTGGGTTCAATCCATGATAACACAAAAGAAAAATAACAATAACAAAAAACTTCATGTAGGTGTTATTTTTCATTTTTAAAACTAAAAATACATATTCCTTAAATAGTGATGGAATGTTAAATTTAGAAATAGTATCTTAAAGACTAAATTATTACTATTGCTAGTTATTTTTTATTATTACTGTTATTGTTATTATTTATTTTAATCACTAGCATATAATACTCTGGTGATGGGCAAAGCATAAAAGCTCATATTAATTGGAAAGAATTTTTATGATCATTTTCTCAAGTTAACACAGAATTTAACTAGGCTTTGCCTTGGTGTTCTCAAACACTTCAATCTCATGTTCCCTTTTATCAATATTGCATTATTGCCTTAGAATATTTTTATTTTTACATTTCTGACTTTGTAACTAGAAACATTGTTAAACTTTTTTGTTAGTGCTGTTGTGTTGTGTGAATTCTTTGGCAATTTCTAAATAAACAATCAAGTCATCTGCAAATGGATGATGATTTTATTTTTACTTAAGAATTCTATACATTTTATTTTCTTTCTTTTTCCTTTTTTGCACTGAGATGTTCAGTTTGGTTTTTGGAGTAGTGGAAGAAGTTATGCTTTTTTGAGTCTTGACCTTGAACTTTGTAATATATGTATTTCTTTTTTTTTATTTATCTAACTGAAGGTTTGTTAGTTTCATTTTTCTTTCCAAAAAATCAGGTTTATTTTCAATTATTTTGATTTCTATAGTTGCTCTGTTTTATTCCAATCTAGTCTTTCACAATTAGTATTTATTAGCTCTAGTTTTACTGGAAATGCTCTTATCTCATTATCATTGAATAAATTTTTCTTCTCTTTACAATGAGTTTGAGTTTTGTGAAAAGCAATATTTCTGTTTCTATCAATATGTTAATATTGTTTCCTCTTCCTTAGTCTCTAATAAATATAACAGAGTTTATTAATTGGTTTTATATTTAGGATTAATGTTACATTCCTAGGGAAAACCTAATTTGACCATGTTCTGCCTCGTTAATATACAATTGAATCCAATTTACTCAAATTTTGTTAAGGACTTTATATTGACAAGTAATATATAAGCCTATAATTTTATACTTGTATTTGTCTGATGTAAACTCAAGACAATTTTAGCCTGATAAGGAGACACTCCCATATCTTTTGTTTTCTGTAAGTATTTGTGTTAGTGTTGTTTCTTCTTTAAGTGTTCTGTAGTACTTTCCAGTAACACCATTTTGGCCCAGAATATTCTTCTTTGGCAAATTTTAAAATAAAAAATAAATTATTAAATATATGATTTTAATATAGTTTCTTCTTAAGTGTTGTAATTTGTATTTTTCAAAAAAATATTTCAAATTTAAATTTTATTAAAAAAATTGTTCATGATATTCTGTTTTTATTTTATTAGTGTATGTAGTATCCATACTGTACTCCACATTTTAGTTTTGGCATTTTCAATGTGTGTACTTTTAATGATTTTTCTTCTATTGTTATTCTGTTGACAATTTACTATATTTGTCTTCTTTTTATTATTTCTTTCTTTTTGTTTATGTTGAATTTTCTCATATATTTCAATTTTTTTTAAAAAAAGATATCTTAATCTTTGATGTTAGTTGTCCTTCATTTCTAATATATTTCATTCCATGAATTTCTATGTAAGCATTGCCAAACTGATTTCTACAAATTTAACATGATATATGTTTTAATTGAATTCAAACCATTATGTAATTTCCATTGTGACATCCTTTTTTACAAATTTGTTATATAGCAGTGTCTTGGGGACTTGCTAGAGATTTGCAGATGTTGCAGATGTGTTTAACTTAGTGACATATTGAACCGTGAGTTACTAATTTATCATATTTTTGTCAGAGAAGGTTATTATTATGTGGATAATCAGGCTATACCCTTTGTAGTTATTTTCCTCCCATCTTTCTATATGCAAAATAGAAGACAGTCTCAACTTTTTTTTTTTCCCAGTGAAGTTTGGATGGCAAAATCCTTAAGAAATAAACAGCTAATTAAGAAACTTTCTTTTTCTTAAAATTTCTCCTTTAAATTCTCTCTTACATTTTTTTTCACTACAAGCATTGATATGTAGGTGAAGATTAAGCCTTAAAGCACAATAATAATTTATGATCTTTAAAATTGCTATTTCATTATAAATCATGGAAGGCAGTAAGTGCACGGATTTTTTTTTAAACAAAATGATATGGGAATGAAGCAGTTAAAGTTCATAGCAAAAAATAATTCAGAAGAGGATCCTAATTTTGAGTCACATGTGCTTCCCCTGACTCAACACTATGATGGACAAGAGGAGCCTTGGGTTGCCGCAGAGACTGGGCAAAATAAAGGGGGGGGGGAGGTTTACAAGCAACTTGTGAAGATTGAAACAGCAGCGGGAGCTGCTTTATTATGGGACAGAGAAGTATATATACCCAACTAATTACACACAGCTTAACTTAATTAACATAAACTAGATACAGCAGTCAATCAATAAGGAATCCTCATCATCTTAATGATTACACACAGCTTAACTTAACTTGACATGATCTAGACACAGCAGTCAGTCATTAAGGAATCTCCATCATCTTAATGGCTCGCTGGCATTACTTCTCAAACCAGTCCTCTTGGCAAAGTGCCAGGCGCCATCTTGACTTGTCTGTGGCCTTCATCATTGGGTAAGAAGTTTCTAGCCCCACTGTTTCAGAGTGGAAGACTGAATATGTGCTCTGGAAACCTTTCTCAAGCTTTAATGTACATAAATATTATACAGGGATCTTGTTAAGATGCAAATTTGGATGTAGTATAGGTCTCTGGTGGCGCTCAGAAGAAACCGATACCATAGACCATGTTTTGAGTAGTATCATTGTAGAGATTAATTTGTATGAGAGAAATTATATGTAATTATATTTTATTTCAGATGAAATACATAGCTTGGGAGTACATAGTGTAAACTCCAGTCTCAGCCTTCTTTTCTGTATTCGTAAATACTGCTCTCTTCTCACAGGGTTATTAGAGGAAAAATAATTCTTATAAAGTATTTAAGACAGTGTCTGGAACATAATATGGAATTATTTTATGTTAAATAATACTGGGTAGCATATCTTAAATCACATCTTAATTATAACAACTCAATACAATCACTGTATTATGTTTATATCAATTAATTCAAAATGGAACATATGCATCATCACTATTTTAAGTGCAGGAAAATTAAATGACTGAAAGATTAAACTTAGGTGATGTGCCCAATCCCACAGAAATAATTATGGAAAGAATATGGATTCAAATCCAGGCACTTTCCAAAAGGGCCAAAATCCAAACCAAACAAACCAGAAATCATGTCAGTATTAAACTCTACTGCTAGTTAATATCAAGGCTACAGGCAACCAAAGCTCAGGATAAAGCAGAGGGATTTCAAAGCCCTTCTCCTAGATCATTCCCACATTGGACATGCCCCTTCATTCCAGAAAGGTGTCTTAGGATGAGATTCCCAGAAATATCTCATATGGTGGGTGGCAACATTTTAATTATGAATCTTTTCCATTTTACCTCTAGAGACACTACCATCTATGTGACATTCCATAGTGAGCCAGATCCCGTAGATTTGGGTTCCATTTATTACAGTTAATCTTACTAAATGAATTTTGGATATTTGGACTTTTCTTCCTAGGAAATATAATTAGTTTATAAACTTGGTTATTTGATTAACAAGTAGCTTACCACACGTCACCTTTTTTCTGTCCTGAAGGCTTCTCTCCCTAACCATTAAATGAACGAATCAGAGGTCAGCTGTTTTATTCTTTCCTCCTTATTTTTAAGAGCTAAGCAATTTGTAGCTTGTTTATTTTTCTGCAAGGGACTCAATGACAGAAAAAGTTCAGACAGAGTAGGTCATAGTTTAGAAAACGAACAGCATTAACCATGGTACAGTCACTACAGCTGAGAACAGGATATGAAATAGGGTTTCAAAGGTGGAAGAAATCACAATGAAGCTAGGTGGGACTCAAGAAAAAAGGGTCACCAGAAGCAGGTAAACTACAAATTGGTAGCAGCTACACAGCAGCAAGGAACCCCAGCTAGGATAAACAGCAGCTATAGGCCTAAGCAGATTTAAACACATAGACTGTGAGGATAACAGTTTAGGGTCTTTACTGAGATAAACCAAAATTGCACAATTTTTAAAGGAAAAAAAATATATAATTACACATAATTTTTCTCTTCCAAAGTAACCTCTGGGACCTCTGATTCTTGTAAAGAAGCTACAATTAATTGCCATTTGGGGGGTAATTTTGATAGTCATGTATTTCTAAGAATGTTGACTTCTAATTGCAGTTCATTTATTTGTCTTCCTGTGATTTTTCTCATTAATTATAGAAAAATCATTTCTATAATTGCATTCCCATTAACTTTTTACTCACAAATTCTTATTTGCCTACTATTTGGTATAATTTTATTTCCTATGGTTTCCCATCAGCCCTTGTTTTTCAGTTTGTGCTCACTTGGCTGAGCAGAACTGTGTACTCACCCAGAATAAAACCAGCACCATCAAGTTGAAGTACACAGCATTTAAGAGGAATTGCTCACTCACCTGGTGGCTAATTCAAATTTGGGTTACTGGATTGTATCAGCACATTTTACATCATAATCTGCAATGTCAAAACAGGTGGGACATGCTCTGTCCCTCTTTTGCTGTGAAATGATAAAATATGAATGAAGTGGGATTGATTTGAAAGGCTAAGTGTGCCAGGGGAGTGTTAGGAGCAGCATCGTGCAGAGGCATCTTATATCATATTGAAACTAAAGAAGAGTGAAACTCAGCATTTCCAGGAATTGTACAAATACATTTTGAAATGTGCAGATTAATAAAAATGTTTAACAAAATGTTGACAAGGCTTTCTCTCAAAACAGCACTCATAAAAATCACTAGCAAATCTCATCAGAAAATGTGCAGGGTGATGCTGGCTTACCAAATAAATCACTATCTCTATTCTACTGCGTGGTGAAAAACAAAACACATTTGCTATTGATTTAGGAAACTGTGTTACCTTCCAGAACATTTGGCATTTTGTTATAAACCATCTATTAGCTTCCAAGGTTATTTTATGATATCTTCACCCAATAGATATATAAAGATCTTTGGTGCTAATAAGGAAGTTGCAATTAATTTCATTCTCTGGGGAAATAGTTTTATACATATGAATCTCTAAGAATGTGGAGTTCTCACTGCAACTCATCCATGTCTCTTCCCGTCACTTTTCTCATCACTATTCCATTTAGCCTTGAATCATTATTTGTGATCTAGCAATTTTACCAATGACATTCTTTCTCATCTTCACTTCAGTCTTACTTGTTTTCAACTAGAATAAGAGAGGACACAGTTCGGATGGCGACTACAGACATGTATTACCCACAGATTCCTGTGAAATAAAATGTGTCAGACACAGAAGAAAGTCTATAGCAGGGTTTGGCAGGCATCTCTGAAAAGGGACAGATAGGAGATAGATCCAGCTTTGTGGACCACATGGTCTCTGACTACTCAATTCCCCTGTTGTAATACAAAAATCAACCACAGACGCTATGTAAACAAGTTGCTCTGTCTGTGTTCCAATAAAGCTGTGTTGGGAGGAATAGGCGGTCGACCAGATCTGTCTTGCAAGTCATAGTTTTCTGCAAAGGGTGCAGTGGCTTATTTTTCAGATTCTCCTCAACTTTATTTCAGCCCCAAGTCTTCCAACATTTCTTTTTTTTTTTTTTAAACTGGCAGCCCTGAAGTACTGCACACTTTAATATATCCTCAGAAATCTTCTGTCACATTATATTTACTCATTTTTCTTTTGAAGTACAGGATTTGAGGGGGGGAAAAAAGTCAGTGGTAGACCAAAGGGGAAAACGGGCTTTATTGTAGGATGTGAACTGCAATCATGATAGCTGATGCAGGAACTTTCATGGAACCCTCTGGGCTGACATCTGTCATCATATGCAGAGAGCTATGAAGACTTTTCATCAAGGACAGGATCTTCTTGTTGTGTTGCTTCACTGACATAAACTGTCCAATGACTGAACCAGTGGAGAGACAAATTTAATTTATTTCAGAGAAGTTCTGTGAACTTGAAACACCATAACCGATACTACATATTTGAGCAGAGGAAAAGGAAAGTTCATAATTTTGCAGCTAGAGTACTGCAACCTGGGAATGCGAATTCCACCAGCAGCAAATGCCTCAAAATCTCAGATTCGAACCAGAATCTCCTGGGTAAAAACGAAGCTCTGGAATTATTAAGAATCAGGCTCTCAGAACAGGCACCAGGAAACACTATTTTACAAGTGACTATAATGCAGCTGCTCTGTGGCCAGGTGTTACAAGTGTTAGGAGATGATTGTGGATTCATCTGGCCTAAATCTCATATTCTAGATAAGAAAGGTGAATCTGAGAGACACTGTCTGTGCTCATGCCCAGCTGTCCATGACAATAGAACCTTGTTCTTTTGACTGGGGTTCTTTCTACTGCATGGAACACTTTCCTAAGATCGCAGCACTCTTAATAGGACCCTGCTCCTTTTGGTGTGAGCTGGAGCTCAAAACTCAACTTCATCAAGTGGTCACTTTTAGAACACAAACAGTCTTCCTTCAAATTACCTTCTCAGTCCTCTTCCAGGAGCCAAACTGTCTCGATTCCTCAAGATCCAATTCTACCAGTCTTCCTCCTAGAAGTTTTCTAAGGCTATTGAAATCAACACTAATCTTTATTTTCTCTATTGGCCCTAGAACAGCAATTGCCTAATCCATGTGATTAAATTAATTCAAACATCAATATCTAGTTATATTTTGCGCTGTGCCTCTTGAGGGCAGGGTCTCATGTATCATACAAATCACCTGCAGTCACAAGTGCTGACTACACAGAAAATCAAACATACTCAGAAAATTATATTCAGAAAAATCATTTTGTGTCACAAGGATTTAAGAGGACCTTCACTCTTCAATGAGTCATTCTGTTTCTGCAGGTCATGGGAGCTAAGTTAAAAAATTGGCAGATAGACTTAAGATCATTTTTTCACTGTAGATATATGAATAGTAGGGTATGTGTGTATAAATAATGCACATTATCTAAAGTATACATACATATATATTGCAATGATCCCCTGTGCTCTTATGACCTAGTGAATTAGGTTGGCCTTGAAATGGGAAGGTTGTCCCATGCTTTGCCCTTTCATGTCAAATCAGTGGGTGAAGAAAGGTTATTATTTTCCACAGTTCAGAAGTATCTCAAGTACTGATTATGAAAGAAACACACTGGTGTTTGCATAAATTTCCCTAATTTTAAGCCTTTTTAAACAGAGTGAAGGACATTTGAGTTTTGTTTTTGGTGTTTTCTGATCTAAATCTAAATTTTCTGGTAGAATAACTTGTATTTTGCCAGCACAGAGAATGAGGTTAGGTGTATTTATATTTAAAGAATTAATGTATATTTTTGAAGTTATTAAAATTTAATAAAATTGGAGTCTAACAAAACTGATATTACCTATATAGGTGTATATATATGTGAGTACATATATATATATACACATATATATTCATATATATATATATATATATAGTAAGATTCTATACAAATAAACTATTGATAACTTTCTATATTTCAAGCGCTGTCAATTGTCATAATCTATATTATGCACTTTAATTTAGTCCTTCCAACAAAACCAAAATGTTCTTATTTTTACTTCTTTCAAAGGAAGAAGCTGATATGCACATTAGATATGCAACTAGTTCAAAATTATTATTTTATTTGAAAAATCAGTTTCTGACATTGGAACTCTGCTCCTCCCTTTTCACTATGTAACAGCCAATAAAACATTTCACTTATTATTGGAATTTTGGAATGTACTCCAGGACATGTTTCCTCTAAATCATGATCCTTACTTTTTTATTATAATCTTATCCAAAATATACTACTTTACAATCTCTTTTACTATTTTCAAGATAAAAGTATTCATCGTGGGGTTTTGTTCCTTCTGTGATCTAAGAATTAGATGATTATTTGTAACCTAAATACTGTGTACCCTAAAAATATCAGTGATTTGTCAGCAAAACTAAAACAATTTTTAGAAACTATCATTTTTACTTTTTTCTGATTACTTATCATCACTTTTCTTTATTTTATAAATTTAAAAACTCAGTGACTAGTTAAGACAGACCTGATTTGTTTCCACAAGAAAAAGCAACTCCAAAATCCTGTGATTAATGTTCTGTTGTCTGATTTTCCCGAGATTATTTTTTGAAAATCTTTGTTGTGCATATCCTTGGAATAGCTTGTTATTCCAACTTTTTCAGTTATAGATAACACAGTTCTTTTTGTACACTCATGCTCTGCAAACGCATGTAATGACATTCAAGTTACCACTTGTGGTCAGAATTAGCAGGGATACTAAAACTATATAAGGGGAATTTAGAATCAGCTATTTCAAGGCTTCACATCATAAAATTTATAGTTAGAACCTTTTACACAAAACTTACTCCTGAGTCTATATGTAGTAATAATTAAGTGGTAGAAATAAAACATTAGATAGGCAAATACAGATAAAATTCTCAAAGAAGTGACTAATTTGTTGAATTAATAGTTATATAACTAACATACACTTTTGATTTAATTCAGTTGTTGCAGTTACCTCCAAAATGTAAATCAATAAAGTAATTGATTTAGGTACTAAAGTCACCTTAATATGTTTCTTTAATGTCTTTTTCCCCTAAAGATTTCAGAAAACTAAGCAATACAATCAAATAGCTTCATTTTTTATTGAATCACTGGAGAAAAATAAGAATTATTGTTTTCCTTGTAATTGTTTTGAAGTTTCCTCAAATTTCAAAGAAATAAAATTCCAGGATAAAATAAAATCTACAAAGTTACATTATCTGATTAGTTGAGGTCCACTGTGCTTTCTTGAATTAGTAGGTTAAACACAAATTGATGTTTAGCAATTGAACATCTAGAGTATTTTACAGGTTAGGTACTTAACATCTAGAAGTGTTTCACAAACATAAATAACTAATGAGATTTAAGTGACATTTTTTGTTTTGTTCTGATTGTCACCAGACTCACTTCAGTAGAGTTTAAATATCAATTTAATTTGTTTTCTCCCATTTCTACCATAAATCATACTGAATTGAATTGTTATTTGCTAACTGTTGTTTTAGTAGGATAACACATTTTTTTCCACCAAATTTTGACCCATTCTGTTTAATACTGAGAGGCAAAACTACTTATAGTTTACTTTCCACCCTCATAGAAGTCTTACACTAGTTAGTATCTTGACTGTTTGGATTCAGGGATAACTAATTATTCTAGCTCTTAAATACCTGCTTTACTCTCTTTACTAACACCCACTTCATTTTCTGTGTTAGAGTAAGGAAGAGAGAGAAAGGTGGTGGCAAAATGAACAAGTGGCTTTGTATTTACTGGTCCTTCAATTTCTCTCTCCGTCATTATTGAAGCTGATCTTTGGTGCCTTCTCTGTGAGCATTTCCTTTTCTGGGAATTCTTTCAAGTGTGAATTCTTTATTTTATTTATTTATTTTTACATGGTGCTGAGGATTGAACCCAGTGCCCCATGCATGCTAGGCAAGCACTCTGCGGCTGAGCTACAGCCCCAGTCCCAGGGTCCCTGTTTTCATGCTAACACTTGACTGAGAACTGCTCCCATCTCCTAGATTCCACCTGTAATTCTTTCTCATGTAGCACTTACAAGCAGCTCAAAAGTGATATGATACATTTACTTTCTCTCTGGCCAGGCTGAGCACATTTCTCTGAATTCCTCTATGCTAGAAGCTAGAGAAAACTCTTGCTTGTAAAGAGCTCATGTTTAGTTTAGGCCTATCTAAAAATAGCTTCTTGTTTTAAAATCAACTGATAATTCTCTTTAATTAAATGAAAAAGTCACTTTTGCCATGTGAAATAAAATTATTTCAGGATTTACAACGAGTGGCAAAAGCAGTCACATGGAAGCCATGTTAGAATTCAGATTACTACAACAATATATGAAAGGTACTTCATAACAGGAAAGTATTAGCAGCTTTATTGAACATATCTTCCCACAGCTTTTCACAGAAAAATCCATTAAACCCTTTCCATATATATATATATATATATATATATATATATATTTATTTATTTAAGATGTACCCCTGTAAGTTTTTCTTGATAGAGTTTTAAGAAATGCAGTGTCAAAAGCAGCATGTTGTGTTTATTCAATGGGCACACACACAAAAAAATAGTAGTTGATTTGATTGAGGTCTTTTCTAGTTTCATGAGCTTTGGGTTTTGATGATTAATACACACATCAGCTATCCTTTACAGCCAATAGGTAAGATTTATTGGTCCAAGGCAGCAAAAATAATGCACTTGACAATTATCAATATGTGTTCATAATTGGTTCTGTATTGTGATAATCAGTGTCAGGCTAACTCTGATCTCTCTTTTCACATGTACATATTGCCTTATTTTATTTACAGGTTCTTTTAAGGCCTACACACAGATGGTTTGATTTAGAAAGCTTTGCCTTATCCAGGAAAATTAGGATTCATCCAGATGGACTTGCAAGTGTCAGTGCCAATATTGTACCTTTACCATATGGACAGGAAGATTTGTGGTAGGAGACACTGTGTTCCACTTTTTGCTTTAGTACAGATAATGTTTGATTACTTGTTCATACTCATTAATTCTTGTTGTTAGGGAACCAGGGAATGGGAAATGCCATAAATAAACTATTACAAATAGTCATTTCAGGAGTTCTAGCCAGTTCATAATTAGCAAATTCCATATTAGCACTTTTTACTTTTTCAAGTTTATAAAACTTCAAAAATGTAAAATAAGTTGAAAAGATAAAGATAGTCATCAACTTCAATATAAATGTACACAGAATTCTGATACTTTATCAATTATACAGTAGATGAACTCACGGGCAGGACCTGCATTTGACAATAACATAGCTTATTAAGGCACAGTGTCAAATCTTCTATAGCCCACAAGGAAGCATTTGGGAGAATTACATTATGAATTTGTTCCTGCAATGAAAAAGAATAAAATTGTTATTTGGTTACAAAATTCACTTTTTCAAAGAGGAATGGGTTAAAAATTTGCTTTTCTTAAATAGAAACTCTTCTCACCAACACATCAGTTTTAATAAATTTGAAAAATTGTGTTTGATTTTGATCAGAAATGTCTCTAAGCAGCTTTGTAGAAAGGAAAGGCCATTTTCTAGTTCATTGCAGATCATCTTCATTGCTTCCTTGTGAAGGTCATCTTTGTCACAAATATGTCACACTGGTCATAAAAGAACAAAGTCTGTCATTTATCATAACCCATCATCATGTTAGGAAAAAAGACTAAGATGTGGGTTCTTAGCAATTGGTCATTTGAGTAATTTTATGACAAGGGATGAAATTTCAAGGTCTAATATGTTGTGAAATGAATTAACATAATATCAGAATTTTTTTATATTATTTTACTAAACCTGTTTTTCAGTTTTAATAATGATAACATTAAATAAAATATTGGTTAAAAAAGTGGAGAGACTAATTTAAAAATTTTCATATGCTTGAATTAATAGTGTTTGAAAAAATTCTCATGGAACTTTGAGATATTTAGGTGAGTCCTAAAATTTGCATATTTCAAAATATGTGTCTATTGACTTTTCGCAAAATGTACTTCCTTAAGTTGGTTTTCACATCTAAACTGAACAATTAGGAGATTTACATGTTTTGACAGAAAATAAAGGGAGAGAAGGTGAAGACATTGAGCCAAAGAAAATGAGACACATCTACAAAATATCCCAGGATAATGGTTTAACAGTATCTCTGATAGAAACCTCATGGAAATGTGTTTGTATAGGTGATCTGGGAAAAACAGCATCACCAAATAATAAATCACTTTGAATAGCTTTTTAGTACTCATGGTTACATCAGGCTCCTCGTCTTCCTAGAAGCTATCTTCTGATTTTATTGGGATAGTAATGTGCCCAGTCCAAAAAGGTTATGTAGCTTAAGCCACACATACTTTCTCATCACCCTTTGTCAATAACTATTTTAAAAAAGAGCAAAGGGACTTGGTTTGGGACACCTGCAGAGAACTTCTGAAAAATAGCTCTCTTCCAACACAATATAAGTAATGGAAAGAAAGAAAGCCCTCTTTCCATCAAATCCCTTCCTAGCAATGTTTTCTTCCTTACATTGGATGTTGCTGTCATGAATAGAAGGGTTGATTCTTCAGGTCTTGGCAGCCATATTGGTATGAGGCAGAGGTGGAGAGATGGCCATCCCAGGGAGCAGCAAAGGAGAAGGGCTGGATGATCTTGAATCCTTGATTGTATTGCTTGAATATTGAATCCTGGACTGCTGGGTTATCTACCTCTAAACTGTGGTTTTCAGCGTAGCATAAATGTTCTCATTGACTTAAGCGAAGTTAGTCAGTTTTCATCATCTTAATGGGTCTGATGATCTCTTGTGGAATCCTTATGGTTTAAAATCTCAGAATTTTTTATTTATTAGAATAACTGATGGATTATAATATTTCATTCTCTCAGATTACTACCCCCCAAAAAAAAGAAAGAAAAAAAAAGGAAAGGAAACAAAAACAAGCAAAATCATTTTATTTTGACTTCCATTTCTCCTTTAATGCTAGAAATTTTAAAAGTTCTATGAAATTCTGTTGTTTCTGGGTCTGGATGTTGCCAAAATCATTTGGATTGCTACTTAGAACTACACCAGAAAAGGTCACCCGGGTGGAGATTCTAATTCATTAAGTCAAGGAGGGACACACAAATCTAAATGCTGTTTAGAATGGGAAGAAAAACAATTCCAAGTTCAACAGATGGCTTGGGACTTCATTCTATTATAAAGCAGCACATTTTGTGGCAGGGTCTCAGACTGAGGCTCACATTCTGAGCTGGACATAAATAAACAGAATATTTAATGCCATACTGAAACACCTAAATACTCACAGTAAAATGGATAAAGACTATAAATAACTTCAGATAAATTTAAGTAACCTTTTTTATACCTAGTACTTTTATAAAAATAAGGACTCAGAGTATTAGACTTTGGGGTTTTGGATAAAGGATAAGGGACTGTGTTAACCTTTGTTTTACTTTATCACAAAATCTACAAAATAATACATACTTATTCAGTAGTTATAGCAATAATATTTTATAAGAAGCAATTATTGCATTATAAACTATGTGCTAGTCTGAGCAATATTTTATAGACTGTAATACTTTACAGAAATACAAAATATAACATAAATTAGAATAACTTGCAGATCTGTTCAAGATACAAATTCCTGTAACCCAACACCAAAATTCCAAGTCAGGAGAACCCAGGTGGATAGCTTTTTAAATTTCTTACTAGTTCTCAAGTGATGATGATGATGATGATGACTTTGATTAAGGGACTACATATATATATTGTAAAATACAAGACAGTAAAACATTTTAGGCTCAAAGCAGACATGCATCACACAGACAGATGATCATAGTTGTGTTCCAATGAGAGTTTACTTAGGGAAGAAAATCTCAGAGCTGGATGAGCCCATAGCCATAATTTCCCCATCTCTCGACTAGAGCAGTTTCTTGGCCCCTGTCCTGTGTCTTCTTCATATCTTGGAGAGGATAATGCCTTGTTATAGGGGAGGGCTGTTCTATACATTGTTGGAAGTTCTCTACCCACTAGATTCCAGCAGCATCTTTCCACATGTGACAATCAAGTGTCTCTATAATTTCCCAGATGTCTCCTGGGAGGTGAAATTTCCCCTACTTGCAAACCACCACTCCAGCAGAAGAGTTATAGAAAATTAACCAGTTGGTGTAACAAACAGGTGGAGTTGGACTCCAAGAAAAGGAAAGTCTGAGCAATCTGAGCAAACATTTCTGATTCTTTATCATGACTCCCTGCTGGTATTTCTGAAGAAACCAAACAATCATGTTGGAGCCAATTTTGGAGCCTGTGAGAGAGCTGAATAAAGCTGTTATTTTGAAAGCTGCCAAAGAAGGTTCAGTTATAAAGTGTGGTGCTTACCTCAAATTAAAATTTGGCTGCTGGGTGAGTAGTCTATGAGATAAACGCCACCAATTACCTAATTGCAAGGGTATGGGTACTGATTAATGGATCAATGGGTAAACAGACTTATTTTTGAAAACAGGGAGAAATTGACTCTGGCCACTTAGTTGATGCAGTTCTGGGAGAGACTAGTGACTAATTCTTTCAAGCAGCATCAAAACAAGGTAGGGTTAAGGGGAGATTCTTTAAAGTGTGACTCTTTGGACTAGCAGCATCAGCAACCTTGGGGACTTGATACGAATTCGAATTTGAGGGGTCTATCTCTTATCTACTGAATCAGACAATCTGGCTTTGTGGCCCAAAAATCTGTTTCATTTTTAATAAGACTTCCATGTGATTCTGATGCATGTTAAAGTTTATTCCCATTTGAACTTGAGAACAGAAGGTTTCAAACACCACCCCCTTTCTTCCCCTCCAAATTCCATCAAAAGAGGTACAGTTTGCCAACTTGATCTCTACTGGCCTGTGCTATCTTCCAATGCCCTCTGTGCTGCTATTGCCGGATAAATCCTGAATAACCCGAACTGCCAGATGTTGAGAGACCTTTATTCATGAAAATGAGTAAGCAGAAGAAGATCATAAGCCATTTAATGGGGGCATAGTTACTGGCAAGATAGAAATTATGTTGAGATAGAACAGGTGGCTCTACTACAGGCAAAAAGTTAATGGGAGGAAATGCACTGAAAATCAATTTAGGCAAAATAAGAACTCTTAAGAACTAAAGAACACATTCACAAAACTTCTATGGAAACCAAAAGGGAAGTTAATACAGAAATTGAATGTGAGATGTGTTAGGACCTCTGCTGACCACGGAAGTGCAATCGCTGGGGAAAAAGAAATCCCCAGTCTTGTGATTCTGGTTTTGTGATTCCCCATGTACATGACAGTTAGAGCTTGAGAAATGGCTTCCATATAAGTGCCTGAACGGCCCCAAGATATGGCTTCCACAAACACAAAGAATAACTCCCCAGCAACGGGGCACACATACCTAATGGGAATATTGTTTCTGTAACTAGGGTAACGGGGCTCTATTTCTGTAACTGGGGTGCCTAGGCTACCCCAACCTGGGGGACTCTCTGATCTCTGATTGGCCCTTGCCTTTGCCCCCCCCCTTCTCCTCTCTCTATATAATATTGTCCCTCCACAATAAACTGAGTTGCTGCGCCATCTCGGCTGACTCAACTCCCGACTTGGTGTGATTTTTGCCAGGCAGGGTGGAAGACTGGATCCTGACACTCACCCTCTCGCTCAGCCCGGAGACACTCACTAGCTGGTCTAGTGATTCTCCTCAACCTCTGTCAGAGGGCGGTCCGACAGAGATGAACTTTTGTTTAAAGATTGCTTAACTCAGAGTATGATTCCATCATTTAAACATACACCATCTTGCTATTTAAACATTAACTAATACTTACAGTGATTAGTGGTTTATTATGCAGTTTGAATTACTTATTCTGTATAGCAAGTCTGAAATTCTACAACACCTGACCAGAAGCTCATCAGTGAGTTTATCATTGCTGTATAAGCTTCTTTATTGTGAACTAGGAAAGAATATTCCTGCCTTGTGTTAGTCACTCAAAATAATCACATATGAAATACAAAAGTTTGAAAATCTATCTATGATGCTTAAAATGAGATGTTATTGTTTGTTAAATTAACCATAGAACATTGCTTTTAGATTTTTTAAGAAATCCCAACTCAGATTAAATCTGAATTTGTACATTTTTTTTTATTTCAGAAAATATAAATTAAAAAAAAGCAGAATCAGAAAACAAAAGGGTTATTGAAAAATTAGAAAGGATACCAACAGAGTGGGGTAAGATCAGGAGGGAGAGAGAAGGGGGAGATAGTTTTGCTCCTTTTCCATTACTCTCATTCCATCCATAATGTTCAAGATAAAAATCAGTTTTGACAGAGAGTTGTGTAAAATGACCAAAATTACTGTTTTTAAATCTATGCATGGAAATCTCTCTCAAATATTTTATGTATAAATTTTGGTTAAAATTTTGTGCACATAATTTACTAGGCCTAAAATCATTCTATTTTTAAAAAACTTAAAAAAAATTCTAGTGAATGAATTTTTTTATGCTAAATTAAGGCAAAATGCTATCATTCTAAAAGATATTTTGGCTAATTTTACTTTTTTTTCCTATTTTCTTTTGCCTAAACTATAACTTCTAACTCAAAAGTGCCAGTTATTTGGTAAAAGTTCAGTTAATCAACTTCAGGTATGTTGTGATTTTATAATTTGAAAAATATTTTTAGAGTTTTACATGTTATTTGAAATATTTCTCAGAGATTCTTAAAATCTACTAAAAATTATATCCACAAAATTTAAGTTTGGGGGTACTTCCCCCAAGGTACTGAGATATTAGGAATATTAAGTTTTGAAATATTTGATATTTCAATTTTTGAAAGATTTTCAATATTTGAAAGATTTGGAAATCTTGCAAATCAATTACACAAATAATCTTTAGTAGATTTTACTAATAAGTTATGATCAAAAGTTGGAAACAAGTTGTTACTGATGATTTAGAAAAATCTATTCTCACATACTTACAATTAGCAAAATATACTGTATTGTGAGGCTCTGCTATAAATCTGTGTCACTTTCAGTGATGCAATGTGATGTAAATATGCACAAACAACCAACAAAGAAATAAAAAATCCCCACAACTCATAAGATTTGTTCAAATTGCCAGTTCTTTCTCTACTCCTTTTAAGCTGAGAAGAGAGTTGCTAGGTGGTATCTTACCTGAGTGTTTTTTGCAGGTATTTAATACCATGAATAGTCAGAATTTTATTAACTGGGGGAAAAATGGCTTTCATATGATTTTTAATTGGCAAAGTAGGGGATAGATTTTAAATTTCTTTTTGTCTGGCTTGAAAGTCCAAGTTCTTTCCATAACTGTCCCATATATCAAAAAGTCATCCTTTAGTTGAGACACTCAAAAAAATCTTTTCAGAACTGCCTGGTGCAAAATAGCACCTGGCATATTATCCAAGATCACATTATGGGATTGTGCTCTTATTATCACATCTTAATTTTCTGTTCTTCAACCCAGGTATAGATAAGAGCTTAGCTTTTCTAATTTAATCTGGCAGCATTCTGGACAGTTGATTGATTGACCATTTTCTGTGAAGGACAGGGATGATAAATATGATTTTTCTTCTAGTGGGGTATGAGAACTTCAGAACTCTAAGAAAAAGAAAAAAAAATATGGTTTAGGACTTACTGAGAGATTTTCCCTGATTCTTTGTCTTCATTAAGTAATCATTCCTTTTTAATTGCCAGAATGGTGAAAGCACTGGGTTTAATTATGGCATCCTTTGCAATTTTATGTGAGAAATACTTTAATTTAGAATCCATGTAAAAGAGAATTATAAAATGTCAATGGAAATACCTAAATCAAAATATTGAGGCACTAGTCCCCTTTCAGAATTTATCAGGCAGTTCATGTTTATGCAGGCAAACTCTACACAGAGCTCAAGATGAATAGACTCTATCAAAAAACATCTTTACTTTCTCTAAAAAAAAATTAGAGCAAAACAACCCACATTTTCAAAAGACACTGCTATTTCTACTTTTAAAAATTGCTACATTTACTAAGGAAAGGGAAAAAAACAATAAAAAGAAGATGTATGAAAGAATGCAAGCCAAAGAAAAATGTCCTTATCCTTTATTTGGCATAGACAAAGAGCTTTTAATCTTGTTTAGGGATATTCTGTCCATTCATTACTGCAATATAAAATTGGTTCTTTAGGAAAAATGAATCGTGCTCAAAGGCTTGACAGTCTTATTTAACATAATGAAAAACTGCTTATTAAACCAGTTGCAGTTCTCTCAAAAGAACTGAGATGAATAGTATAAAATCTTAAAAAAAAAATTGTGTGTGGTTTCTAAAGAAAAGGAAAAAGGACACTTCCTGGGCACAGTTAGAATGACACCTGTCTCAGCACAGCTGTAAAGGTGCTAAAATATGACTAACATGCAGTCAACAGTTATAATTAAAAGCTACCAGTAAAATGCAGATGTGGGAAGAGATATTGACATCTATCCATGAAGACAGATGTTTATATCCACAAAACACAGTCCATGATAGATTAGCTTCTGATGTTAATATAATCGCACATTTGACCCAGCTATCCCACTCCTTGGTTTACATCCAAATAACTTAATGTCAGCAAACTATAGTGACTGAATCACACCAATGTTTATAGTGGTTCAATTCACAATAACTAAGCTATGGAACCAATCTAGATGCCCTTCAACAGATTGGACAAAAAAAAATGTGGTATGCATACACACTGGAATATTACTCAGCCTTAAAGAAGAATGAAATTATGGCATTGATCTAAAATATAGTTGTTTTGAAACAAGAAGATCCCTAAAAATTCATTATAATTTATAATACTAAAATTTGAAATTCTTTGCAGATAGTTTTCCTAAATGCAAATGTGGTGGAGGACAGAAGTAAATAGAGGAGTGTGAATTTTGACAGTTTTGATGGCAAAGTATCTACAGTATCAAAAAGTGAAAATGCATTTAAAATGTTGCAAATTTAAACTCTACAAAATTTCCATTATGTTGGAGGGATGTGTTAGAAAATAATATCTTTTGAACTGAAGAAACACCTCTCTAAAATTCAGCATGATTTCTCTTTAATATTGTTTTTCCATTTGATTCTAATAATATAAATTTTTACTTTAAAATACTGCCATGTTTAATAATCTATTTAATTTAATATTACCATATTTTAATGCTGTATTCAATTTATTCCTATCTTATCTAAATACTACATATATCAAATAATATTCTCTCAGTGCCCGTAAGAGTTAGTTCTGAGTAGTTGCATTCTGGTTGACTTTTGACTTACACATAAGTATATAGTTCTAATTTCTTATAATTATCAAATTTTGTTTTACCAGAAAAAGTCCTTATTCTTAAAGAAGTGAGATTACATCATTAAAGAAATGATGAATAGTTGATAATTTTGTTTCTAATATATGAAATTCACTCTACATATAGAAGAAATTTTAGAATTGTGAACTGATTATTTAAGCTATGTGACTAGCAAATTATCACTGCTTTTTATTTATACAATCCCTAAACTTATTTGCTGTATTTCAACCATTTGCAATATGAGGACAAAACTGGTCATCCCTATATTTGTCAAATTTGCACAATGATTGTCACATGGTGTGTTTTTATTGAGTCTTGATTTAAAAGAGAAGAACAAAGAACAAACAGAAAAGAAAGAGCAAAGAGACAGGAAAAATAAAAAGGTAGAACTTCAGAAAGTAAACAACAGATTTTTCTGATATTATGATATAAAAGCGAGTAATCTATCTCAAAATTGACCTTGCACACATCTAGTACATTGTTCTTTTGCTCAACACCATTAAACATCAGCTTACTAAACATTTACTAACAATCTGTTTTCAGTGTGGTAAGTATGAAAACTAAAATGCTTCATAAATGTCCAATCACAGTAAATTTTTATTTCTGATTGTATGCTGTCCTTGTAATTTGAGCACAATGGTAATGGAAGGCTGGGAAGGACTATTTGTCACCTATAGATGGAAAGCATCAACACAGTCATTTTCATTACCAGCATTTACTCCATATAATATATGATTTCACCTTTTTTAAAGGATTTACTTTATCAACTTCTTTAAATTTGTAATAGTGAGGTAAGTGTGAAAGAAAAGAGGAAGAAAGGAAGAGGGAGGAAAGAAGAAATGAGAAAAAAAGTCATCATGAAGAAAATAGAAATACTGGAGTAGAAGATATTCATATTTCTTATGGAAATGAACTTGCTCACAAAATAAGTACAACTCACTCTCTTAAAATCTTAAAGATTTCAGCACACAGAAGTCAGAGGGAAGCCTCTTTTGTTCTGCAAAACTGTTGTAATAGGTTAGAAAGAGCCTTTTCATATATATATATATATATATGAATGAGTTGGACTGACAATAATCAATTCTGTTAGCCAAATGTTCCAATGTTCCAATGGTTCCCAAAAAACATCCATATCCTAACTCCTAGGACCTGTGAATATGTTGTTCCAAGGCTCAAGGAAAGGAAGTTTTCAGATGGAATTATAATTTCTAGTAAACCAAATTTGACACAAAATTTCACACATAGCTAAGCATTAAATTCAAATGTCAATCAGTTTTTATTAGTTTTTCTGGAGTCCCATGTGATTGCAGATATCCTTAAATCAGGAAGAAGGAACCAAGACAATGAAAGCACAATAAAGACTCAGTTGGACACAGCTAATTTGAATATGGAAAGGTTCCATGAGACAAAGAATGTGAGTGTCTGCTACAAGCTGGAAAAGACAAGGAAACAGATTCTGCAGAAAGGGAAGAAGCCGTACCAACAACTTTATTGTGATATCTAATTTCTTTTTATTTTTTGATCTGTACAATGGGTCTCTTTTAACCATAAGATAAAAACTTCGTGTTGTTTTAGGCACAAAGTTCTTGGCAATTTGTTGAAACAACAATAGCAAACTAGCACATCAAAGAAACTAAGAGGGAAAAACTGAAAATAAATATCTAACACAAAGAATAAATGAGCAAAGAAACCATTTGGCATTTGTTTTTTTTTTGGGTGGGGGATTGGCTAACTTCACTTAGCATTATCTTTTCTAACTCCAACCATTTACCTGCAAATGCCATGATTTTACTCACTTTTATTGCTGAGTAATATTCATTGGTGTATATATGAAACATTTTTTTTTATCCAGTCATCTATTCAA
Source organism: Marmota marmota marmota (assembly GCF_001458135.2). Taxonomy (NCBI): domain Eukaryota; kingdom Metazoa; phylum Chordata; class Mammalia; order Rodentia; family Sciuridae; genus Marmota; species Marmota marmota. The sequence goes on from NW_026000142.1 coordinate 13,522,663, forward strand.
AGGCATCTAGGTTGGTTCCACAGTTTAGCTACTGTGAATTGTGTTGGTATAAACATTGATGTGGCTGTGTCCCTGTAGTATGCTCTTTTTAAATCCTTTGGGTATAGACTGAGGAGATGTATAGCTGGGTCAAATGGTGTTACCATTCCCAATTTTCCAAGAAATCTCCATACTGCTTTCCATATTTGCTGCACCAATTTGCAGTCCCACCAGCAGTGTATTAATGTACCTTTTTCCCCAAATCCTTGTCAACACTTATTGTTGTCTGTATGCACAATAGTTGCTATTCTGACAGGAGTGAGATGAAAACTTAGAGTGGTTTTGATTTGCATTTCTCTAATTGCTAGCAATGATGAACATTTTTTCATATATTTGTTGATTGATTGTAAATCATCTTCTGAGAAGTGTCTGTTCAGGTCCTTGGCCCATTTATTGATTTGGCTATTTGTTTGTTTGTTTGTTTGTTTTTGGTGTTTAGCTTTTTGTGTTCTTTATATACCCTAGATATTAGTGCTGTATCTGATGTGTGAGGGATAAAGATTTGCTCCCAATATTTAGGCTCTATTCACTTCACAGATTATTTCTTTTGCTGAGAAGAAACTTTTTAGTTTGAGTCCATCACATTTATTGATTCTTGATTTTAATTCTTGCACCAAAGGGTGCCCCCCCCAAAAAATGCCTAATGTTTTCTCTCATATAAGGAGACTGATTCATAGTTGAGTAAGGAGGGGGAGCATGGGAGAAATAGAAGAACTCTAGATAGGGCAGAGGGGTGGGAAGGAAAAGAAGGGGGCATGGCGTTAGAAATGATGGTAGAATGTGATGGATATCACTGACCAAAGTACATATATGAAGGCACAAATTGGTGTGAATATACTTTGTATACAACCAGAGATATGAAAAATTGTGCTCCATATGTGTAATACGAATTGTAATGCATGCTGCTGTCATATATAAATAAAAAATAACAAAAAAACAGAAAAAAAGTAAAAAATAATAAAGTATTTGAGACAAGGAAAAAATGAGCAAAGACAGCTGATGATCATACACACATGCAATATTGACATGCACAGACACAGACTCTCTTAAAGGAGGTACAAAGTGATTAGAGAAAGGAAGTCATTGTAAATAATCAAACAAACCAAAGGACTTAAGGAAATAGAGTAATACAAAAATAAGGACAGTGCTATAGTTTGGATCTTAAATGTCTTCAAATGACCATGTGTTAAAATCTTAGCAGCTACATTGGCCATGTTGGGAAGTGGTAAAACCATTAAGATGTAGAACCTAGTCAGGAGTTTAAGGTTATTAGGGATGTGCCCTCAAAGGGGCATGTAGGATACTGGTCTCTTGATCTCTCTGAGCAGTATGTGCTCCCTCTATGAAGTACTGTCTCACAGGCCCAAAAGCAAAGTGGCCAATAGATCATGAACTGAAATTCCAAAAACTGTGAGAGCCAAAATTATCTTTTCCTCTTCACATGTTGATTATCTCAAATGTTTTGCTTCAATAATAGAAAGGTGAGTAATAAAGACAAAGTCAGCCTGGCAAAATTTTTCTCTTTTTAGCTGTTTGAAAGACAGAAAGTATTCTTTTTCCAACTCTATAGCTCTGAAATTTCAAAACTTAAGAACTTCACAAAATTAAGTATTCAATTCAAATGTCAAATAAGAAGTCATGAGGCTTGAGTTCAAAGAAAAACCAAAAGGAACATCTCATCATTTAAAAAAAAAATTTTAAATCTCCCCAACTCGAGGGAGATAAGTAAGACAGCTTTGTTCTCTTTACCTTTTATTTAATATAAATATGTTTGTCTATTAGGATAAGCTTATTTTTCAGAATATCCAGTTTTCTATACCTTGTCCCAGAAAAACATAGAGTGCTGCCAGCAGAAAGCATTTTCAATAAACCAACCACAAAATATTGCTTTAAATCCATCTGATGCTTATAAGAAACTACACAATTATGTTTTGTCTACACACATTTTTCTGTTCCGAATTTCAACTAAAAAATCACAGAAAGCTACTTGAAAGCTGCCCTGTTAAATAGAACTTGTCTTATAATAGAAACTTCAAATGAACAATCATATACCTTAGAGCTATTGCTGCCCTTTAGCCTGTACACAGCATACAAGGAATCATTAGCTATCATATACCAAAAATATTTAAGAATAAAATTATTGAACATTGATTGTGTCAGTCTAAAGTCTTATTTTCTTGAAATCTTGTAGAAATAGAATAAGGATTTTTTTCCTATTTTACTAGTAGCTTGAGGGGAATCCCAATCTAAGAGAGTCCAATATTTTGAAGGGTCAGGGTTTAGGAAAATAATGAAATATTTAGCTTTTTCACCTTTCTTTTCTACCAATGTTCAGATTCCCCAAGTGAGATCCAACCTAGGACAACTTGAACCTTCTGGCCACTAGCTGATTTGGGAAGTTTTGTTGCTGCTCCCACTCCCTGACTCTCTGTCCCCAACTCCCTGTTGCTGAAGGATAAGGGGCTATAAGGCCCCTTTTCCGGTCAGGCTCAGCTTTAGTTCTTTGTGAGCTGTGGCTCTTGTTGGGTTTCAAAGACAAATATAAAAGCAGATAATGGCAATACCATATGCAAAAAACATAACTCTGACTCATAACCTGACAAGGAAAGGAATTAACTCTTACAATAAATAGTTGAAGAAGCAGCTAGCCTGCTAAGTTAGATTGTAGGAAGACAGGTTGCTATCTGTAGTGATGATTCAGGAAGTTCTATGATAGCTTCTGAAATAGTGGCCCCAAGTTGCAGGATTTATTAGTAAAAGAGAGCTTACCTAATTTTTCAGTATGCTTCGAGTTTAGAACAAATCATAGAAAGCCAAATATGATCTCTTAAGGATTACATAGGATGCCCTACCTCTACTTAGCTGTCCTGGAGCTGCCCATACCTGCCGCTTCCACTCAGGGCTTACATCAAGTCTCTCCTTTCCCCACACTTATTCTAATAACAGAAGTGATGGTGGCTGACTCCCTTGCTATAGAAGGCTCTAAATAAATAGTTATTACTTTTCCTATTTGTTTGGTCTTCATTTATTTCTACAGTTTATATTGATTGGAGTTATTTGTTAGAGTTCTCTCCTATCTTTTGAAAAGTAAGTAGAAGTTCAAGAGTGTGTTCCATCTAGAATATAGTTGTTTTGAAACAAGAAGATTCCTAAGAATTCATCATAATTTATTATACTAAAATTTGAAATTCTTTGCAGATCATTTTCCTAAATGTGTCCCCTAAGGCTAAGATTCTGGAGGACAATATATAAACAGAAAAAAATATAAATGTCTCTCAAAAATTTTCCAATTGATACCTTGTTTTCTCTCTTTTTCTATTGTGATTTTATTTAGAAAGTGCTTCTAATCTTTCATTTCAATTTCAACTTTTTAATCAACTTTAAGTTAGCCTGTACATTTTTGCATACGAGTTTTTATCTATTAAGTTTTAAATGACAAATTCTCCAAAATGGCTCCTCAAGTTAAGTGTCTCTCCTCATGGGCAGTCACTTGAAATTTCCTAATAAACTCCATGGTGGTTGACACAGAAAGATGGCAATGTCACCTATTCTATTTAGTGTTTTATCTGAGTGCTCAAAGATACACCTTCTGTAGCATCCTCTAAGGCAATTCTGTTGCACAGAAACTAACATAACAGCCCCATCAGGGAAGAGGCATTTTCCCATCTAAATGTTCATGCCAGTTGCCATTATAGTTATATAACATTAACATCTCCAAGGGATAAAAACCATGCAGTTTTTATCTGCCATCCAGACAAGTAAATTGACAAAGTACATTCCATGCCTTCCTATCCTTAATTATTCTCATTTCTCATCACATTCTTATCGCATAGCTCTCACCACTTTTTCCAATTTCATGCATTATCTGTTCTACAAGTAATAATTCACACATTTTAACCATAGAGTGCCATTATAACCACTTACCATTATAACTATTACCTCCATTATGACCATTTACCAAAACAATGAAATATTCAGTCCTTAATTAGAGTTAGAAAATAAATCTCCTTTCCCCCATGTAAGATAGTCTTTTTTAAAAAAATACATTTGATTTTTACAAATGACAAGTAAAATACATGGAAAGGAATTAACTTTTCCTATGATATATAGTTGAGGAAGCCAGCTAGCCTGCTATAAGTTACACTTGCAGGAAGACAGATTGCTATCTGTACTGATAGTTCATGAAGTTCAACGATAGCTTCTGAAACAACTGGCCCAAATGCAGGATTTATTAATAAAAGAGAGCTTACCTATCTTTTTAGTATACTTCCAGTTTAGGACCAATCATGGAGAGCCAAATATATTCTCCTACCTATTTAATAGGATGCCCTATACCTCTACTTAGCTGTTCAGGAGCTGCCCATACCAGCTGCCTCCACTCAGGCCATACATCAAGTCTCCCTTTTCCCCACACTGTTCTAATAACACAAGTGATGGTGGCTGACTCCCTTTCTGTAGAAGGCTGTAAATAAATAGTTGTTACTTTTCCTATTTGTTTGGTCTTCATTTATTTCTACAATCCCAGGTGTTCTTGTAAAGGGAGGCAGAGGGGACTTTTACATACACAAAAGAGGAGGGGGAGATGGTAATATGTAGAGAAGGAAGTGAGGCAACCAGCAGAAGCTGGAAGAGCCAAGGAACAGAGGAGGGTTTTCTCCTGAAACCTCCACAGGGAGCATAGTTCTTCCAACACCTTTTCAGCTCAGTAAAAGTGATTTTAGTGTTCTGGCATCCTGAACTGTGAGATATATATTTCTGCTGTTTTAAGCCTTCAAGTTTATAGTAATTTGTTACAGCAGCCACAGGAAAATAATACACGCATGAACTAACACAATTGAAGTATAAATTGCTGCTCCATTTATGATACTAGATTTTGCAAAGCACAGTAACAAAAATTCTTTGTAATTACCAATGCACAAACATAGTTTTTAAAATATCAATTTTTAATTCAAGAAAAATAATCAAGAAATGAATTCATTCAAAAGAAATGAGCTTACTTGTTTTATTACTGATCTTTCTTGTTATAAAACTGACATTTAAGGCTACTTGCATTGTTATTTGCACATTGTTTTCTTGTCTGGGAGATGATGAAATAAAATCAATGAAGTGTTTATTTTAGTTGCCAAAATCCTAATGTGAAGGAATAAAATCTTAGCATGAAGTTGGTCGTTTTTCTGATGAAAAGCATTTTTTTAAAGCTATGTTATATGCCTATGAAAAGAAAACATGTTTTATAGGAAGAAAACAATGGGTTTTATTTCTAAATACTTGCTGATAGGATCATAATTAATACAGAAGGCTAAATACAATTCTTTCTTGAAACAAACATATAGAAAAGATATTTTGATAAATTAGTAATCATCAAAATAACAAAAACAATTTAAGAGAGAAAGCTTTTCCTCGCACACAGCTTAAATCTGATATCTAATTCATATAATGAAAACCAAGTCTTCACTTTTAAATTTCTTTTTTTGAGAGGAAAAACAAAACCAAATAAAAACTCCCCATGTCTGTTATGCCTGATTATCTATAAAGTGAGGCATACTAAGTAGAACTTCCTATGACATAAACCATCAATAAACATATCTGTAATGGATAGAATAGTATTAAATAGGTAGGAAGGTTGTGTTTTGAACTTTACAGCTGTCATCAAGGCCTGAAACAGTGAAAAGCAGAAAATAAAAATGTCTGGAAAGTTAGACAATAGCCCTCCAAATCACAGTCACTTTTGACACTAATTGGAAGTCAAGGTATCCCTAAGACCATCCTCACGTAGGTAATTTGCTAGGACTTATTCATATTATGGTTACAGTTTACTACAATGAAAAGATGCAGATGGAAGAGATGCATGGAGCAGAATGCAGGAAAGCTGCACATACAGAGATTCCTCTGTGCTTTCCTGTGGGCCATGGACAGTCCTAATTTCCTGACAATGGCATATGACAATGCATATAGACTATTGTCAACAGGGAAAACACACCAGAACCTTGATGTCCAGAGTTATTAGGCTTGATCTCCTAAATTTAGTTGTCAACCTACATGTTTGACCTCAGTTTTCAGCCCCCTTTCTAAATCACAGCATTATACTATCTTGTACGTCCTAAGATCTCGAATAAATAAAATTATTCTAATCAGGAATAAAATTCAGAAGGCTTAAGTATCACCTTCCAGATGCTGAGGATAAAGACCATATCTCTTTTTGGGTAAGCTAACTCTTACCTATACATTTTTTCTAATTTTACTGATGTTAAACATTCTCTGCACTTTAACTATTGCAAGATTAGGTCAGATTCCAAATCCAATCATCTTCATCCAACATTATACTCTTCTTTGCCTATATCAGCCCATGGACAAGCACAATTCAAAATAGAATACTTGTATTTAAAAGCTAATTTGGTTAATTGCAAATTAATGTCTATTTATAAGGCATATATTTTGCCATCCACAGTAGATTCTACACACTGTGCTAGAAGCTCATGCAGATGCAGAGAAATGATTTTACTAGATTGTGTGGAAGCAGATTTCCTAACTGGAACAACAATTTCTCAAAACATTATCATTCAGTTATGTACTTGTTAATGCCATGAAATGACTGTTATTTCAGGTTAAAATAAGTAATTTTATTTATACAAACCTAGGGTCACCACTGGGTTACTTCAACATTGAGTCCATCCCTAATAGAGAAAATAAATCTTAGTATAATAAAGAATGTGTGAAAATATCTTAGAAAGTCTGCTTTTCAATCAGTCGATGAAGCTGGATTTTTTACTTTTTAAAAGTAAAATTAAATAAACAGGAAGATGAATCAGCTAACTACAGGAACAATGCAGGTAAGAGAAAACAAAGTGTATTGTGTCCATCTGTGAGTTTCTGGATGAAATAATAAGCAACACAGAGTAGGAGCACTGTACCTACATGTTTTTGTTTGAGATGATATTTACAGTCATAAAGATAAGTCCCAAGGAATTAGAACACATGCAACCAGTATAAATTGTTAAATGATTTATTTTATAAACTCAGTACTAAGTTTCTGTACATGAGAATGATTCATGAAATAAATTCTTTCCATAATGAGCATTGTATTGGTAAAATATTGTGCTGCTGTGTACAACTTTTTCAACACAGTCAAACTCATATCCCTCTTACTTTGAATATTTTTTCGCAAAATTTTAGTAATGATTGTCCTGGTCATATTTTCCTCTGATTCTGTGGAGGATTTTAGAAGAAAAAAGGAGAATCGTATGGCTCTTTGGGATGTTGCTTCAATCTAACTTTCTCCAAACTGAATATGTCCCTAAAGAGTTTTGATCATTTGTCCTATGTGGAATCTTTGAAGAATTTCTTCATTTTATAAAAATATGAAGAGTTCAATTGTTTATATTTCATTTGAATTATTTAAAAGTCAGTCTGCATATAAGGTAATTTTGCTTATTTTTACCATCAATTATTTCAATTTTTACACTATTTTGAAAGCAGTAAAATTTATGGCTATTACAGTATTATCACTTATGTTGTGATTAATATTTTTAATCGACATTTAATAATAATACATATTTATATTGTATTATTTATATTGTATTACATATTAAGTACATAACTGAAGTATGTACTTAATATGTAGTGATCAAATCTGGATAATTAGCATTTTCATTTTCTTTAACTTTTGTAATTTCTTTATGTTTGAGAGATTCAAACTTCTCTCCTTTAGTTCTTTATGATTAGCTTGTGGTGAATTATCACAATCACATTGTGCTATAGAACAGTAGAACTTATTATTCTTATATGACTTTATTTTGTACCCATTACCCAACCTCCCACTATGCATTCCCATATACTTCTAATTAGTAGTCACAACTATTTTATTCTCTGCTTCTATGAAATCAACATTTTAAACTTCCACTTATGAGTGAAAATATTTAGTATTTTTTTTACTGTGTCTGGCTTACTTCATTTAATGTAATATATCCAAGTATAAAAAAGTCATATTATCCCTGCTTGCAGATGATATTGTTGTATTTAGAGAAAAATTTAAATACTCCACCAAAAACCAGGTATAACATATAAATTGATTCAGTAAAGTTGCAAGATACAAAACCAACATAAAAAAATCAATAGAATTTTTATGTACCAATAACGAACTTTTTAAGTTAGAAATCAAGAGGTTAATCTTATTAATAATAGTTATAAAAAAACCAGGAATACATTTTACAAATGAAATTAATGATCCCTATAATAAAAATTATAAAACACTGATAAAAGAAATTGTAAAGCACATAAAAAGACACAAAGACAGCTAGATGTCCTGGCACACACCTGTAATTCTAGTGGCTGGGGAGGCTGAGGCAGGAAGATTGCCAGTGCATGTGGCTCACTGATTGAGCACCCCAGGGTTCAATTCCTGGTACAAAGAAAGAAAGAAAGAAAGAAAGAAAGAAAGAAAAACAAATCCTATGTTCTTGGATTAGAAGATTAGAAGAATAAATATTGTTAAAATGATTCAATGATATCCCCATCAAAACACAAATGGCGCCTTTCACAGAAATAGAAAAATAAATCCTCAAATTCAAAAGAACCACAAAATACCTTGAATAGTAAAAATAATCTCAAGCAAAACTAACAAATCTGAAAGTATCACAAGAGCATACCTCAAAACATACTATATAATTACAGTAAATACAATAATATGGTACTTTGACAAAGATATATAAACCAATGTAACATGGTAGAAAGCTCAATAGTAAATTTACACATCCACAGTCAACTGATTTTTAACAAAGTTTCTAAAAACATACATTGGAGAAAGGACAATTTCTTCAATACATGGCACTGTGAAAATTGCAATGTACATATGCAGAAGAATAAATCTAGACCTCTATCTCTTACCATATATAAACATCAATCCAAAATGAATCAAAACTCTATATGAGAACTGAAATTATGAAACTGCTAGAAAAAGCATAGGGAGGCATTCTGAGACACTGTGTACGTGTATTTTCTTTCTTCTTCCTTCCTTCCTTCCTTCCTTCCTTCCTTTTTTTTTTTTTTTTTTTTTGAGTAAGAACCAAATAGCACAATAAACAAAAGCAAAAATGGACATATGGGGTTATAGTCAACTAAGAAAGTTCTGTGCAGAAAATGAAATAATTAACTGAATTAAGTCAAATGTGAAAAAGTGTTTCACATTATTCATCTGACAAGGGATTAATGCAAACAAACTCATGTGCAAAAAAAAAAAAAAAAGGAAAAAAATTAATTAAAAAAGGGGCGAACTACCTCAACAGATATTTCTCAGAAAAATATACACAAATGACAAATATGTGTATGAAAAACACTCAACACCACTAATTATTAGAAAAATGCAAATCAAAATCAGAATGAGATATTATCTTACCCCAGTTAGGATGGTGACAGTCTAAAAGACAAAAAAAAAAAAAAAAATAACAGCAAAGATTTGGAAAAATTGGAACTCATACATGGTTGGCAGAAATGTAAATACAGGATTACTAATAACAGTATAGAGGTTTCTAAAAACACTAAAAATAGATCTACAATATAATTCAGATATCCCATTCTTTTTCATAAGAAAATGAAATCAGCAAATAAGGAGATATCTGCATGTCCATGTTTATTGCAACACTATTTATAATATCTAAGATATGATATCAACCTATAAATCCATTTACTGGCACAATCAATAGATGAATGGACAAAAAATAGTATATAAACTATGAAATATATACATAATGAAAAATTATTTAGTTGTTTAAAGAATAAATCTGGCAATTTGTGGTTACATGGATGGAAATGGAGACTACCACAGTAATATTACTCCATTATAAAGTACATCACATGTTTTATATCTTTAAACTACATGATAATCCTATAGTAAATATCATTGTTTTTCTCATTTTGCAGATAATGAAATTAAAAAACTGAAAAGCTTAAAATTATGTTCCTATAATACCTGTGTATTAATACTATGTTATTTAATTGACACTCTTTCACTTCACAAAAGAAGATTTTAAATATATTTTTTAATTGTCTCAACTGTGAGAAAGCATCCTTGAAAAGTGATTAAATAATAATGATATCCCAGATTTAAATGACTAGGGTAGACATGTATACTTTCTGTCTTTCAACACCAAGTTTGGTTAGACTCATTTAAGTATAACTACTTTTAAAACCAACATTAGTGACTAGCAATTCATATAGTTATTAAGTATTTATTAAGACCATATTGTGAAATAGGAGTAGCTTCTCTAGAAACTGGCATCTGTGGAGAGCAATACCTGTACACATGCACTCAGAAATAATAAGGGTGTCTATTTCATCATCAATGAAAGGCCATTTAGTCTCTGTCACATTACTCAAGTCTTACACTGTAAGTTGAAAGGGAACATCGTAAGTTGATGAGCTTTTACCACCTTGATCAATATTTTTTTTTCTTTTTAGTTTTCTAGGCAAAAAAAGTTTTATTTATAAATTAAATTTTTATTTTAATTTTTGTATATTCAGGTGTTGTTTTTCATTGCTTGTTCTTATTCAATTATGAACCTTAATGACTAAAACATGAAAGAGAAAAACACATTTTATCTATATAGGTATGTAGGGATGTATTAAATCCTAAATCCCCAGGGTAAATGATTTACTCAATATCTCTTTGTGAATTCCTGAATATTAAGGACAAGTGCTGATGCTTTGGGCCTTACCCTGAGTGGGCCATTGTAGAAACAAGGGTCTTTCAGGAAAAACTCATGATAAGAATGTTTCCTGCCATCATTGTTCTGATGGTGGGCTTGACCTTGTTTATTATCTTTTGATTTAAGAGCTTATTAGTTCAACATTTTTATATGATAGGAACTGAAATTACATTCTGCTACTGAATAATGAAACCTAACATAATAGTAAAATATTCCATATGTTGAAGAATAAAGTAGTGTCTAGTTTTTGCACAATATACCCCAAATGAGTAAGCTAAAAATAAAAAAGTATCTTCCATAAAATCCTGTTTTACTTTTTGTCCAAAAACTCTATATAGAGAGGGCAAAGGGTAGAGAGGAAGGGAGGGAGAGAATGAGAATATGTGTGCATTTACCTGAAAAATCACCATTAATACAATTGGTGCAATTTGCATTGGTTTTTACCAATCAAAACAGGAGCTAACATGACTAACAATTAAACTAATAAAAAACTATGGCACCATCACATATACAACTCAGTCTTTCAGAGAATGGTCAGAACCTAAACAAGAGAGAGATTTCTTTTACCTGAACAACAATATATTACTAACACCATTTGACATCTTCGGATAAATTTAAAAAATATCCCCAGGATTTTGTTAGAGGAATATTCTTACTTACCTTTAAACTGTTTTTTTTTTTTTTAATTCAGGGGCATTCAACCACTAAGCCACATCCCCAGCCCTATTTTGTATTTTATTTAGAGACAGAGTATCACTGAGTTGCTTAGCACTTTGCTTTTGCTGAGGCTGGCTTTGAACTTGTGATCTTCTTGCCTCAGCCTCCCAAGCCGCTGGGATTTCAGGCATGTGCTACTGTGCCTGGCTTTGACTGTATTTGAATCAGTAAGAATATAAAAAAAATACATCAACCTATAATTTGTTAATATCAGCAACAATCAAAGTTTACTTAGTACCAGACGTTCTTCTAAGAGTTTCTAGGTAGACAGCCAATTTAATCTTTCTAATAACCCTATTTAATAAGTATGATATACTATCTCTAAGATGATGAGGTATGTACTAATATTACCTTTATTTTATAGATAAAGGAATGGAAGTGTACAGAGCTGTAGTAACTGAGAAAGTTCACACAGCTATTAAGTTGCAGGCTGAGTTTCAAATCCAAAGAGTCTTAATTGCAGAGTTCTGCTTTTAACCGCTAAACTATGTGGCATTTCCCAACTTTTAGGAAAGAACTTATGATGCCCAGAGCATTTTCTTCCTTTCAATTATCCTGCTTTTAACCTTAGTTTTGCAAGACTTCAGTTAAATCCTAGATCCATCAATAAATATCTTTTTTTCTTTTTCTTACTTTACCAAAAAGAAAAATATATAAAGTTATAAGTAAGCATGTGCTACAGACAGAAACTAATATTTCTGGGGAAAAAATGAAACATGAAGCATTTCACAAACCATCAAAATTTTAACTACTCAGGTGCAGGGACTGGCATTATTACCTGGCCAGCTTTTCTCAGTACTTGTACATGGTGCCAAAGGAACTGTTAGCTTTGCATAAAAGTGCTCATTTGCTACCCAGTGATGACAATTACCTGTCTCCTCCTCTTTCATAGACTCTTAATCTCTAAATGAGATATATTGTCAGCCAAATTTATAGATATCCTCATTTGAGGCAAGGGCATCAAATCCAGGGATTATGTGGAGCAGCGAATAAGCCAGCAAACCAAGCCTATGACATGGAAAGTAAATAACACAGGAAGGCACCCAACAGGCAACAAAGTCAGGTGCTGACTGCCAAGAGCCGATTGTTTGATCAAAGGCAATGGGCCAAGCTCACAAGATCAGATTTGGACTAAATGATTAAACTGCTGGGTTGGAAGAGCTCACTGGGATTTTTGCTAAAACCCTTTGCCCTAGAGGGATCCATATAGATGGAAACAGCTGCTGCTTCTGCTACAAACCTTGTTGTCAACACTGCACAGGCTGAATTGACTTCTGCTTCCCCAGCTTCCCAATTTATTCTATGGAACACAATGTTTTTGTACACCAGGTTCCATCAAAACATTGCTGAACTAAATTGCTTCTTCCTTGTTTGTGTCATTTTGGATATTCCTTTTTAATTTATTTTAATTGATTTATTTTAATAGTTGCATACATAAAAGTGGTGTTCACTGTGATATATTCATACCTGCACAAGGAAGAGTATGGTTAATTTCATTCTGTTGTTCCTCCCCTTTCCCATGCCTCCTCCTTGTTCTCTTTCCTCTACTTCACTCTTCTCCTTTCTATTTTCATAAGATTACCTGCCCCTTTTATTTAAAATATCTTATTTCTCTCTAGCCTCCAGATATAAGAGAAAACATTCTAACCTTGACTTTCTGAGTGTGGTTTATTTCACTCATCATGATATTCTCCAGTTTCATCCATTTGCCCCTAAATGACAATTTCATTCTTTTTTTATGGCTGAATAATGCTCCATTGTGTATATATACTACACTTTCTTTATCCAAATTTCTATTGAGGAACAACTAGGTTGGTTCTATAACTTGACTCTTCTGAATTGCACTGCTACACCATCTTTAGCAATCAGGGAAATGCCAATCAGAACTACAATGAGGTTTCAGCTCATTCCAGTTAGAATGGCAATCAACAAAAATATAAATAACAATAAATGTTGGAGAGAATGTGAAAAAGGTAGTTCACTTATATATTGTTGCCTGGAATGCAAATGAGTCCAACCACTTTGGAAAGCACTATGAAGATTCCTCAAAAGAGTATGCATGGAATTACCATATGTCCCAATTATCCCACTTCTTGGTATTTGTCCAAAAGAACTAAAATAAACATAATATTGTGATACATCACACTAATATTTATAGTAGCACCATTCATTTTAGGTATTTTAAAGAATTTCTCAGTATGAGGCTCTCACAAGCCTATATCCCTCCACTGTGGAGTAAAAATGAATTTCCTTTCTTCCTGGTTGCCTTCAGCACAGAGTATTTCAGGCTGAATGTGTCCCAGGAGCTTTTCCAGTTCCCTACCTCAACCCAGTCACATAGAGACAACAACTTTGTTCCCAAGCTCTCTGCTGCTCTGCTATAAACCTTGCGGTCAACACTACACAGGCTGAATTGACTTCTATTTCCTTAGCTCCCTAATTTATTCTATGACCTTCTGATAGAGCAAGGATATCCTAGTCTACGTGTGGCTTTTCTTTCCCAAGTTCCACTGAGCTGACCATTTTGGTTCATACTACCCCTCCCCGGCTCTAAAACAAGACTGTATTTCTGGTTGGTACCATAGTATATGGCTAATACAGGGCTTGGCAGTTTTCACATTGTTATCATCTGTATCTTTTCCTTTCTCTTATAAATTAAAATTAGTCATTTTCACCCTAGAAATGAAGAAAGGATTAAAATACTAACAGACTTGTTCAAAGGCACACAGTTAAGAGTAAAGGAGCAATACTGTGCCTGGTATTTGTGTCATTAAGCCAGTTCCCACTTCCTCGTGACTCTAATTGTTTTTTTGTGTTCACACTACCATCCTTGCTGGAGTGAAAGGGACAAGGCTGTGCATCTCCCTGTGGAAGTATACATGGTGCGTCTAATAATCATCTGTAGATTGTCTATATCATCATCCTTGAAATATTATTCTATAGTGAAAGAACTCATTCCTGGAAGTTAGTAAACATAAAATTTGGTTGCCAGTGACTCATATGGCTTTACTCAGGAGCAAAATCTCCAAAGGACCAAATTGGTTCTTGGGGAAAATGGGGAAAAAAAATGTTTGGTTGTTAAATCCCGGGTGACAAAATCTAATTCCTCAATGTTTAAGTTTTGTCCTTAAATGGATGAGAATTTAAAACAACAACAACAACAACAACAACAACAACAACAAAAAAAAAAACTATTAGGGACATTGACTTAGAGAAAGCTACCATATTACTAGAAAAAAAAAAAAACAGTAAGGAGAGTTTTTATATTTCTTTCTTCTAATAATAGTATGAGAATCAGCTTCAGATTTTATTCACTCACTAAGTGGTGTTTATCAGATAGCTACTAGGTGTCTTGTTGCTAAGTATTATTCTGATCTATACTGTGTACAATGATGAATGATTCAAAAGTATTTTTAAAAGCAAGCCGACAAAATTTTTTAAAAATGCTCTTTTGAGCATTTTAAAATGCCTCCTAACCCACTGAATTTACCTGTTCAATATTTTTCTAAATGTATATCCTTATCGATTAATTTTTAAAATGAAACAATGAAACATAAAATATTTGCCAAATTAAAGGATTAAGAAATATACTCCCAAAGAATCAATTGTTGGTGATAATTTTGTTGGTGTTGTATTGGCACTGGAGACTAAGAGAGAGAGTAATTTAACTATAAAATGCTTAAAGGTAGTATGTGAATATCCCTCCTACAAAATGTCTCCTGTGTGTGTGTGTAGTAAGGGTGGGATCATTTAAGTGGTCAGAAGATTCGGAAAGAAACTTTTTTAGGTTAAATTAGAGAACAATAACTGTCAATCAGGAGCCCCATGTTTCAGCTTCACAACATAGTGTCCTTTGTCCTAAGAGCAATCATAATTGTGTAGTTGCCATGCTGAAACCAACAGAAATATAGCTGTTCTCCATTAATCACTATGAACATCTGCAACAATTACTCATGCAAAGGATAATGATTTAGCAGCTGTGCATACTAGAACAAGGCTTGGGTGAGATTTAAGAAGATAGGGATAACACACATATCATTTTGACAAAAGTTCCTGCATATATGATTTATGATTTCTCTTTATGAATAAATACAAATTATTGCTAGTGAAGACATAAAGCAAAAGTCTATCGTTTTCAGCAATGTTCCTGTCTGTTAATGTTTGTTAGTATGCCTTTTATTAATCAAGAGAGAAACTACATAATTTCGAAACTTTCTCCTTTGTTTATAAACTCACATCTACACCTACTTGATGGGCATTTTTCCCCCAGTGGATATCATGTGATTTCTAGGTATTTAAATGCTTTAATGGTCTCTTTCAAAGTCAGTTTTATGTCATGTAGTTAAGAGTACAGACTTGGGGGACAATCTAGGATACCATAGGAAAATTTGTCACAGTCATACAGATATCTATATGGCATTTTTCATTGAGGTTTGTCTACCTCTATCAGACCCCTCTTTCCCCCCCTCATCCTTCCTTATTAAATATATTATTTCAATATTTTAACTGTCAACTCTTTAAATCTTTAAAAAAAAGCCACTTAAAAAATTTCCTTGTATCTTGACCTCTTAGACAACTTTCTGCCCTGGATTTTCACTTAGTAGCACTTGGAAAATTTTGATTAAGACTTCATAAACCCTAAATATACATTCCAGGCCAGATGAGAACTCCATTCCTCCTAAGGCAATCAGTCTCCTGTTAAAGGTGTTCTGTGCTCCCTAGAGTGATCTCCATCTCCTTCACTCCCTTAGCTCCAGTGCCCATCTACATTTCACCTCTACCTTCTTCCTGATTGCTTTCCTCTGTTTTCCCACTTGTGTTTCACAGATGCTTCAGTCTAATGAGCTCAGAATGAAAGCTACCAAGAACTGCTCCACCAAGTTAAGCTCAACTTCTAGCAATAAGATCTCTATCTAAATTCCAAGTTCTAGTATGTAAACTAATTCTATTTCTAATACTCTATCTCCAGAAAGTCTTTTTTGGTGAAGGCGTTCCTGCACCTGCTGTCTGACAGGGTCACAGCGTGGGGGATGCTGTGGCAGGGCCATACCATCTGGAAACCAGAACCATTAGGAATGTTAAGTGTTTTGTTTATGATACTCATGATATGGATAACAGGGCATATGCCAATCAATAATAAAAGTACGTATTGCCTGAGATTGCAGGAAAATTCCCAGAATGAGACTAAGGAGTTGAGACATGCCATGAGGTATGTTTCAATATCTCTCAGGATACAAACAATAGTGTAATTCCTCAAGCCTAAACAACAAAAAATATTTATCCCATGGTTAACAATTTACACTTACCCACCCCCAACCCTATCCTAAAGCAACAACCTGTTCAACAGCTTCACTACAGAAAAACAATTGCTGTGCCAACAGTGCTAGGACCATCATATGTAGCTTATGGTATCCCCTTTGAGGACGAGAGGCTAATAAAAATATGTTTCCCCAACCTATAGACCCTCCTTTGCCTTACACAGAAACTTATGGTGAAAATTGAAAACACATTAATATAAATGACAAATGGGTTGAGGCGTAAAGCCTGCCCTTTTGTTAAAGATTACAAAGATATAAGAATTGGTGTGCTTTAACCAAGGATCAAGGAAGTTCTTTAAGAAGTTAAATAGGTCATATGAAAAAAGGAAATTACCTTGGAAATTAAAAATAGAATAATGTAAAAATTTAACATAGATATATTTTAGAGGCACTTCAGAGTAGTAGGCTTTTAAATAATAGACTTTCACTACTTTCAGTGTGTTTTACTGGGATTTTAGTTTAGAAGTAAGAAATCTTACCAATAATCATACATATGCTTTAAAGTTAAAGGTTAATGAAATAAATATAGGTATGCTTTAAAGTTAGAAGTGAATAATAGGTCAGGAGTCATGTAGTCTAGTTGCATCGCCTAGTACCTAGTGATTGAGGTCAAAACCTAAAAGCTTAATCATGATTAACTAAGGTTACAGAAAAATATTTTGAACAATGTACTCAATATCTTAGGTAATCAATGTATGTCAAAAAAGATTGTAACTCTTGAAAATTATGTAAATCAAAAAAGTTTCAGGCTTTGAAGCTATCCATTATCTACCTGAACAAATACTTGTAAAAAAGGTATAAAAATAAAGGTCCCACCATGAGCAGAGAGATTTCTTCTGGAGGCTGCTCATAACTTGCAACCTGTTGTCCAGACTATTCTTCTTTCACTGTTGCCTCTCCTCCTTCAGGACCCCTGGAACCCCACTCCGCCCCCCACCCGGGCTGGACCTCCGCACTTTTGTATGACCATAGATACCTTGAGCCTACTCACTTACTTGCTCCAGTACATGCTTGCTTTTCCCACCACATAGCTATGTAGATTAAGTGGTCCTTTATTACACTCTCTGTTACATACATCCTCCATTATAACCACCTGGATAAATCTCAGTCCACCTACTCTATGACTGAACCAAGGCAGATGAATATGTCTTTGGAAAAGAACCAAGCCATGAATATGGGTATCTTTGTACATTTACAGACAGTAACTTTTTATAGGATCATAAATATACCTATTGCATTCACTTTCCACTTTCCTAGGAAAATAGTTTTACATTTTCTCTCTAATAAAACCTCCATAAACTCCTAAGTCCTCTTTACTATGCTCATGACTTGTTTTCTAGTCCTCTGAGAAAATATAAATATTCAAAAGATAACTTCTATAAGTTCCCCCAAACCACATCGTTTATTCTCAGTATAGTTGCAGCAATAAGTTGTCTGCCTTGCATACTGTTTTGACATGTCTATTTTTGTTTCTATAGTCAGCTGATCCGATTTTGTACAAGAACCAGCTTGATGCTTTAAGAATAGTGATTGTCTCCTTTTCTTACTACTTCATATCGTGTTTTCCTAGAGCATTAACAAAGCCAATTTTGTTCTTTATTCACTGATGTCCACATTTGCCTCTAGATACACCATCATTCTTCTTGCTTTTTTATAGCTACTGGGGATTGAACCCAGGGCCACTGAACTAATGAGTCATTTCCCCAACCTCTTTTATTTTTTATTTTAAGACAGGGTCTTGCTCATTTTTTTTCCTTTTGAAGCAAAATTTTCCCATTTCAGATTTCCATAATTGGTCTATGTATATCTAAACTAAATGGTTGATGATAAACAGCATGTTATTAACAGTACACAGTATTTGATAGTGATGTTAAATTTATCTAGAAATGTTCAAATTTAGTGACAGCCAGATTTTCTGCTAGCTTGTAATTCAAGTATGCTTGAGTTAGTAAAATATACTCTTTTCTTAGACAGCTGTATCAATAAAAACTCATGACTGGGTAGGACACGTTAGATTTTTTTTTTTTATTAGACTCCACGTGCCTGACTCTACTGGACAGCACTTGCTCTAGCTCCTTCTCCTTATTGCTTATTGCCATCTCCTTTTCTATTCATCTATTTATATAAGAATAACCTCTAGGCTCAAGTTTTAAATGTTTTCTTTTCTCTATTTATGCTAATTTCTTAGATAATCTCAGCAATTTTCTTAAGTACCATTTGCTATAATTTGCATCTTGTGTGTCTCCCAAAGGCCCTTGTATTAAAGTCTTGTCCCCAGCCTATGGCGCTATGGAGAGGTGGTAGAGCATTTAGTAGGAAGGACATAGAGGGAGGAAGATAGCTCCCTGGGGGAGTGTCCTTGAAAGGGATATTGGGACATTGGCCCATCTTCTTCCTCTCTTTGCTTCTAGGCTACTATGATATGAACATGTCCTCTGCCACTTGCTCCTGCACTGTGATGTACTGTTATAGTCAACTTTTTTTGCTGCTGTATCCAAAGGACCTGATAAGAATTGTTTTAGAGAAAGAAAAGTTTATTTGGGGCCTCATGGTTTCAGTGGCTTCAGTCCATAGATGGCCCTCTCCATTGCTCTGGACTGAAAGAGAGGTAAAACATCATGGCTGAGGGGTGTGGAGGAGAAAAGCAGCTGGGAACATGGCATCAGTAAACAGAGAGGGGGCATGTCACCAGCTGGCCGGGCTGATGTGATGAGCTGGGTTTAAAGGAGCTGGCTGCAGCAATAACCAAGAAAATGGTGAAGAAACCATGCAACACAGGGACATGAGTTTTGAGGATGGGACAGCTATGAGACCCCAAGGGTCAGCTCCATCGTAGGCAGTGCTGGAAAGAGGGCATGACAAGTAATAGAGGGAGGCCACTCAGAACCTGTCAATTTATTGGGGAAAAAAGACATTCGATAGAATTTTCCACCCAAAAAAGGTAATAGGTAGGGTTTCGAAAGGTGGAGTCTTGCTTGGTGATGTCTTGTGGTCAGCAGATTTATTGACATCTTGGCAAGTCACACCCATCTAAGGTTCTGTGTGGGATCACTGGCAGAGCAAGAGGAAAGGCACACTTGTGTTGCACAGCCCAATCAGCACACAGAGCCTAACCAGTCACTTCATATGCTCAAATGCACAAGCTCACACAAGGAGCCCATGGGTGGCTTGTGACAGGAGCTCACCTCACCATGACAAAATATAAACCCCAAAGGCATGCCCCCAATGGCCCACTTCCTCCAGCATGCCCCCCACCTTACCTGCTTATAGTTACCACCAAGTTATTCCCTACCAGGGGCTTAACACACTGATCTGTTTAAAACTCTTCTAACACAATCATTTCATCTCTAAACCTTCTTGTATTCTCTCACACATGAGTTTTTGGTGGCACCTCACATCCAGACCATGACACGTACTATGCCACAACAAGCCCAAGTGACCATGGGATGAATCCTATGAAACCATGAACTAAACAAACCTTTCCTCCCTTTAGGTTGATCATTTCAGGCACTTTATCACTGTGAGAAAGCTGACAAACTTACCATCTAAATGTTGATAGCTATAAAATGTATATCTTTTAGACAACTATTTTCCCTGAAATCTAGGATCGTATCTGCATCTGCCTACTTTACATCTTGATTAATAGATCAAGCAGTACATCACAACTATGGTATTCCTAAAGTTAAGTCCCTGATTTTCCTCCCCAAATCTCTGTCTCTCCTATCTTCCTCACCTTAATAATTGGGAACTCAAGACTTTCATTTGCTCAGACCAAAACTTTGCAACCATCCTTTTCTCTTCTCTTAGTCTCAGATCGCACATTTAAACTCTCAGAAAATCCTGTCCACTTTACCCTCAGTAAATCTTCAGTTCAATACTTCTCACCTCCTTACTTGCTAACACACTGGTCTAAGTCACCATTCTGTACCAGATAGAAGACTGATAACCTCCTATTTTGTTTCACTTTATCTGCTGTTAGTACCTATAAAGCCCCAAATCAGAATAATCTTCTTTTAATGTAATTCTGTATTTTACTACTCTTCTCAGAGCATTCCAATGATTTCCCTCTCACAGAGAAATCAAAAGAATTTGTCAGTTTACAAGGCCAACACAATCCATCAGTTGTCTACACTGCTCTAGCTCAGCTAGCTTCTTTGGTATTTCTCAAACATAACGCACATGCCTCTATCGCAGAATTTGGGCAGTGGCAATTTTCTCTGTTTGGGACACTCTCTACAAAGATCCAAATATCTCCTACCTTACTAATCTCGAGTAAGACTCTGTTTAAACAATAACTCACAATATCTTCCCAGTTAATATGAACATATTATTTTCACTGTGTTTCATCTATATTTTCTTACTTATCTTTATATTTCCAGAATGCAAAACAGTGACTGACACACCGTGGCATGCAATAAAATTCATTAAAAGAAAGATGGAAATACAGGTAAGGAGCTGTGAGGCCTCCATAGACTTAACCTCTCAGCTTTTGCAAGATTCTTCCCATGTATAACTGTTCTAACAAATAAATATATTATTGAAAGTTACATTAATTTAATCATTTTCTAGAAAAAGAAATATTTCTTTATAGACAGGAGCTCGGTCTCAACAAACATTAGCTGGAAATGCAATGAGCATGGACCAATCTATGTAATTCTTTAGGTAAGAATTTTGTCCACAGCTAAGTTCCAATACCACACACATTTCCCTACAATCAACTTTGGAAATTACATCCATTTTTATTGCTAATTTTTAAATGATAAATGTGAAGTCCCTTTATCATTGGACATAAAAAAATAATGCATTCAACTTCTCAGTACCTGAGCATTGACAGAACTGGTATAAAGTGAGGTTTTTCATTGTAAATAATATAACCTCACTGTGGCCACAAATAAATTATTAAATGCTAATGTTTACAGCAAACTGGATACATCTTAAAGGACAAGTCCTGTCTTCTTCCTTTGTAAATTCTCTGTATTGTGTGAGTAAACACATATAACTCCCCACTGAAGAATAATGTGGTTCAGGAAAAGGCTGTGAGGAGAGAAATGGGAGAGAACAGAATTTATCAAATAACTCCTGAAAAACACTGTTTTATATGACCACAAAATCGTTTTCTACAAAACACCCTTGGAAATTGCACTACCTGAAATGATTTCTCTGTTTCAATAAGTTTTATTCAATAATAACATGCAATTTTCAGAGAACTCAACCTTCTTAGACCCTGTGTATGGTTATATACTTGGCCAGCATAATTTCTTTGGGGTTTAAATAATTTATTTCAGAGCTTGAAAATTCTGCTTTTTACTGCTGATTCTTAAGAAATTCATAGAGAATTGTGCATGCAACTTGTAGACACTATACAAAGTAGACATTAATCAAAATAAGGCTGGAAAAGTGCATATGATAGCAATTTTTGTAAAATCAAAATTAGAAAGTAAATTTTAATCTAAGTTTTTACCTTGAAAAATATTTTTTGTCTCTAAAACTGCACATTCTAAAACTAAACATACATGTTTATCCATATCTTATTTATCAGTCTTAAAATCCAGATGTGATGCCCATGTTATATTAATTAATTGTATCAGTATATAAGTGTACATTTACCAAATACAAATATAAAACATTTTGAATTAATAATTATAATACTCAGAATAAATATCTTCAAATGAAAGCTTTAATTAGCTGTCAGTCACCAAAGATAGTTAGTTTGAATGATATTATATCATTTTAAAAGTATATAAAGTTTGTCATACTGATAGAATGTATAAAATAATTTAGAATTACTTTTAAGTTCATTGCTTGATTTCACTAATGTTTGTTGATTTTTCTATTTTTCATAACCCTAAACGTAGCCCTAAGAGTTATTTAAAAATTTTACTTTTTAATTACAAGTGGATAAATTATAGTTGTTTCAGATAACAAATGAAGTTATGATTCATGCCTACAATGTGGATTAATTAAATCAAGCAATTAACGTATCCATTGACACCAACACTTAATTTTGTGTTAAGAACATTTGAAATTTACTTAGTAATTTTCAAATGTATAGTCTATTATTATTTACTATATTCACCAAACTATTAAGTATAGCTTAAAGAAAAGACATTCTTCTATCTAATTGAAGCTATGTACTTATTTTTAAAATTTAAGTATATTAAAATACTTAGAACACAAAATTTAACATTTGAATTATAAGTATGGAGTTCCACAGTATTAATGTCATACATCATTTACAACCAATATCCAGAACTCTTTGTCTTCCAAATAAAACTCTTTGAGCACTAAAAAATTGTTTCTACTCCCAGGCCCTGACAACCACCATTATACTTTCCATCTCAATAAATTTGATCATTCTTGATATCTCATATGAGTAGAATCACTTTGTGATCCTCTTACCTGAAATAATATCCAATGTTGTTGTGTATGTTACAATCCATTCTTTAGTATATATAGAGTTCCTTTCCTATTTAAAGATGAATAATATTCCATTGTATGCATATTCCACATTTGTTTGTCCACTCATTTTTTCAGGGACAGGTGGTATTTTTTACTATGTGGCTCTTGTGAATAATGCTGTTGTGAACATGGGTGAACAAATAACTTTCTCAATTCCCCACTTTCTCTTAATTTGTGTATATTAATGAGAATGGAACTATTGCATCATACAGTTGTTCTTTTTTAATTTTTGAGCGACTCCTAAACTGTTCTTTACAATGGTTACACCATTTTACATTCCCATCAACATTGGACAAGATTTCAATTTCTCCCCAACTCCACTAACACTTGTTATTGCCTTTTTTAAATACTAGCCATCCTAATAGTTATAAGGTATTGTCTTATTGTGGTTTTATTTACTAATCACTTTTATTAGTTTATCTTGTTACCAATATTTTAAAACACAGGCTAGTTGAAATGTTTGGGTTATGGGAAATAAGATGGTAAAAAAATAGCAGTAAAATGGTGTTTTTAGAGAAAGAGATAATAAAAAATATTTTAAAAGGAGCCTATAATCATTGCTAAGGAGTTATAATATGATCACAATATAAGCTTCCAATGAAAAATACCCTAGAATCTTGATGCATCTCACCAAAGAAGTGACTTTTAGAATTTAAAGCCATATAAATGAGCTATTATGGCTCCCTCAGTCTGGGGAGACAATTGCAATGTGAGAGATTATTTAAATACAAATAAAAAACAAGTTCTTGGAATATAAAGGTAAATCATTTTCCTTCCTTCAGGACACTTTACTCTCAGGTCAAAAATATACATGCATATATAACACATGTGAGCACATGCACCCACACATGAAGCTCACTGAACAATTTTGGTTAGTACATTAAAACTTGTTTTTTTTCTGCAACTGGAGATAAAATGTATTTTAGACAGACTTCATATTTACTCTGTATTCATTTAAATATAAAATTCAATTAATATACAACAGATGTATATTAATTAGCCATTTATGTGTTCCTAATTTCTTATGGAACCTATTACCATCTATAATCTTGTCTGTGAACACAACTTCTCAAAACTTATTTTAAAATGATCTAGATGTGGTAGCATTATCATAAATGACACTATTCTACAGAAAGCAAGTATAGTTGCCTTAAAAATGCCATAGAACAAATAGGAAGTCCATTTAAAAATAAATTAGTCAAAGTCTATTCCTAGTCTAATCAGATTGCTTCTGTGACTACTTTCCCTCCCAATCTGCTTTAATGGTTTTCAGACACTAGGTACAAGGGTTAACTGTGTCTGATCACATTGTCCTCCAAAACCCCCTGGATATCTTCACCCCAGGGCTCCCTGACTCCAGTGTTATCTTGTTTTTAAATCCACATAGTTTCCCTTATGGAAGTTATAATATGTAGCTAGATGAAGAGCATGGTATTAACAGTGGACTCACTGTTAAGGCATTCTCTGAACAGAGCATTTTTAAAAGAGATTAGATTATTTCTTAACCCATTTTTACAGTATAAAATAAACATTTTTATTACCAAGAAATCTACGAAAGCCAAAGTTAACTTTAAAAATTCATACTACAAAGTGTGCATCTTAGTATCCTCTGAATTCTGTTATAGCAAAAATAATGACAAAACCATGATTTTTTTCTAAAGCAAAAATAAATCCTAAATAAAACATTTCAACATTTCAGATTCAAGTAAGTTTGGGGAGAAGACAAAAACACTAAATGAAATAAACTTCAGAAGAACTTAGGAATAGTTTGCAGTAAATTTTTGTCTAAAGCTTGATATTTTAATAGTAAACTTTCAATGTTAGGTAATATTTAAATCTACCATGAACAGATATATTTTCTCTTATAGGTGATTAATATGACTAGTGTATGGCCTCACGTAAGATATACCTTATTTAAAATAAACCAGTGTCCAAAAAGCTAAAATTAGCTTAGTATTGTAATACATGCATACCAACATTTAAAGTAATAGGGACTGAAATGGAGCTAATTATGTTATATACATTTATGAATACGTTGAACTCCACATTATATATAATTGTAATACACTGATAAAAATTATTTTAAAAATCAGCTTGGGTAAAGTCATGCCCTACAAAAGGTTTGGTTTACTATGCTTTATTAATTCTGGCCACCAAAATCTTGACAGTGATCCACAGAGCCTAAATATTGATAAACAAATATATCTTGTTTTATTTTTAATCAAGTAGAAAGGTTAAGTTGAAAATTTTGAACTGTTTGTCCCTATACAATAAATATCAGATACATTACACTACTTAAGTTCACAAAGAAATATTGAACAGGGAGCTTGGATTCAAGATGGCAGTCTAGAAGGTGGCTACATTCTGTGTTGCTCCTGGACCTGGGACTGTTTCTCTGCAAATGATAAGAGGACCCCCATAGTTGCTCCTGGGCAGGAATTATGGCCACCATGCTCGATCAGGTCTCCAGACCAAAGCATTAGTGCAGGATACATAGCTGCTGCCCACATGCAGGACCTCCGGCCTCCACTCCTGTGTGTACCTCCACATCTACCAACATGGGGCTCTGGTGGCCTCAATCTTGGGACACTGCAACCACTGCCATAGTTCCCTACATGTGTTAGCCTGCACCTGGGGACACCACACAGAGTCTGGAGATAGCTGCCAGCCACAACACTGCACATCACAGAGCTGCATCTCTGAACATACCACCCAACGCTACCACTCAGCACAATCCCACCTGACACCACATCTATGAAAGCAGCCACCTCCATCTTGGGACACCTTTGTTGCCATCTTTAGTTGGGGAACTCTCAGCTTCAGACACCTGCTGTGGCCTAGAAGCAATATCAAGGTACCTATAGTCCCCAACTCCCCTGCTCCTCAGCAGCTGTTCACCTGATACAGTGTTTGCAACTTCATGGTCAGTCCATAGCTTACAAAACCTGGTCCTGAACTGCCCAATACAAAACAGTTCTTCATGGCAGGTGCACAGCCCCCAGAGAGCAGCCCAGAAGAACTCTGCAGAGAGAGGTTCCTGATTGGGGTGTGAAAAGGGAGTGGGTGAATGAGATACAGTTTAGAGACTAAATTAGGAATCAGGAATTAATTATGAAGTGTACAGATGATATAAGAAGATAAGACCAGGTGCCCACATCACATGAGTGTGCCCCAAAGAGATTCTTAGGGTGCAGTCTTTCATCAGGGACTAGCAAGTGTTATACTCCACTTCCAAAGGGTTCTACCCCCAAGACTAACCCTCCCACCCTAATACCTTCACCATCCTGAGGGTGGAGATACCAGAAAACAACAGAAAACCCCACATATTGGATGAGAAGGGAAGCAGGAAAGATACTGAACTCCAACAAAAACAATCCTTGTATCTTCCTTTGAGATTTTTTTTTCTCTACTCTCTCTCTTTTCTCACCCTCACAACCCCAACATTTGTGAAACCAAGTACTTTTCATGAATTAGGCTGCTGAGGCCTGGGATGTCTGCATAGTATATTACAGTTGTGTTGTATATTCTTTTATCTCCTATTTTTGCATGTTTAATTTTTAATAATATTTATGTTTGTTTCTTTTTTGTACTCTATTGTCTTCCCAAATACTTGTCTCCCCCAAATCACTTTCTCTCTCTTTTCCAGCTACTAACCAATTTCTTTAGAATCTTCTTTCATGCTTCCTAAGATCTTATAACTCTATAGCCTTTACCTCCAACATGCCATGGTAAGAAATCTGAACACTAGTTTAGTTCTTGAAGCCACTGGTTTTAAGCTAAGAAATAAAGTGATAAACTTTATATGTAGACTGCTTACTTTTGCTACTTGCTGCATGGATGGGCCGACAGTGTATACTGAAAACAACAAAGTAAAAAAAATAATAATTATGAGACTGTTGCAAAAGTTAAGGTTAGAGGTGATGGTGAATGTGGAAAAAAGAATGGCAGTGGAGGCAGAGACGTAGGGACACATTTAAGATACATTTTAGTGTAAAACTGAATGAAATAATCAATATGACATGGAGGCGAAAAAGAGGAAGGAATACAGAGGGACTCCAGGTTGATGGTTGAACACATTTGTTGATTAATGGTTCCATTTACTAGGATCAGAATACATTCCAGGAGGGGGGACAACATGGAAAGTGGGTATGAGGTGAAAAGACAAAATAGATTCCTGGAGAAATTTAGAAGTAGATAAGCAGTGAACTGAATAAGTCCTGTCCTCTCACTACCCTCTGAGTCATGTGCTTGGGTCAGGAGTAGCTTAGTTCACCAAGCAATGTTTTTCAATGAAGGAACTATAGTCCCCCTTGCTCTATTTATTTATAGGTAAATGGGATACAAAGAACAGTTGCTTGACCACTGAATAATTGAAGTTGTCTAAAAAAGTAAAAGATTCCTCAAAATAGGTACCTCTGGCACTCTGATGTTGGCACTAATCTGGACATCCTTTGTGATAGCTCAGACATACTGAACCATTCTTGTTAGGCTTCCAAAAAGAAAGAGGAAAAGAGCCCCCAGGCTCTCTGAGCTTTGCTATCCCCAGGAAGAAAGGAAAATCAAATCTTTGGGATATATACTTATTCAATAAAATAAAAAGGATAACCAGGAAATGAAAATGGAAAGAGGACACCTGGACTGATAGTATACATTTTGAGATGTACTGAATGTAAAAACCATATTACTATAATTGTAAATGCAGGTGAACACAAAAGACTCCCAAAATATCAGTATTTAGAATGTGGATCGAAGGAGAATATCTAAAAAATGGAGAATGAGAAAAAAGGAGTGGGAAATAGGAAGAAAACTAGTTAAATGTGGTATTACCTAATCTCAGTCATGGAGCTGGGGAAGTGGCAACTTCAAGATGAAAATGCCAGCTGTGACAGGTTGTGACTGTTTGTGAAAATAGAACCTGTTTATTATATCAAGAAAGAAGTTATTTATTTCAAACAAAAGTATGGCAGGTCAATGAGAAATAAAAAGGAGTTGTTAAGTGATCTAGCAAGATTCACTTAAGAGTTAGAACAATTTGTTTATAAAATATAAACTAAATAAATGAATACTTAAATTTTTATGTCTTAAATAATAGGTAAAATGTCTGTCAGTCAAATGAAAAAGGTAAAATCCACAGAACATTTCCACTAAATTGACTCTTCAACTTTCTGTCTTATCATATTTGACCTTCTTTGCTCTGGATCTGAGATTACAATCTAGAGTCATGTTTCTGCTGTGTCATTCACTCTGACGCCATCACATTTTAAAGTATTTAAACACTTTAAAGAACAAAAAACTTACATAATGCCTATGTGTCCCAGACCCAGAAAGCATGTTGTTAATTTCACTGCATTTGTAACAATCAAGATATGAAATTTTATTGAAATTCATATGTGAGATTAAATTGACAAAGATGGCTATCCATCTGTGTCAGGAAAAACTCACTGAGGCATGAGGTTTAGAAATATAAGCAAAATAATAATAATAATAATAATAATAATAATAATAATACCTGTACAACAACAAAAAATGCCAATTAAAACAAAAAGTTCTTTTCAGAATTGTTATTTCAAGAACATTGTATTGTTTAATGTAATCAGCATAAAGCCCTGATAAAGTTCAGGTAAATTTTTCAAATCCTGAGATATTGTAAAAAGTAAAATCTAAACATACTATTAATTTTTAAATTAAATTTAATGAATATGCTGAACTATTCATAAGTACGACTCTAAAGAAATTGTTTCTAGTAACTAATGAAACTTCATTTACTCTAATTTCTACTTGTTGAAATTAAACCCATTCCTAGTTTTTCAGCAAAATAGCCATATATGACATAAAATTATTATTATTATTTTTTGTATCGGGATTGAACCCAGGAACACTTAACCACTGAGTCACATCCTCAGCCGTTTTGAATATGTTATTTAAAGACAGGTCTCACTAAAATTCTTAGGACCTCAACAAATTGCTGAGAGGCTGTCTTTGAAGTTGCAATCTTCCTGCCTCAGCCTCTGGAACTGCTAGAATTACAGGCGTTTGCCACTGTAATGTTTGCCACTGTTTGCCACAGCTTTCTCTAATGTTTTAACTTATGAAATAAACTATTTTCTGTCTTTTATCTTATTATTTGTCACTTTGAGTTTCTAAAATACTTTAAAAACCAGAAATTATCTTTATACTATTTCTCTGATATACATCATGGTGGAGAAAATATGCTTCATACAAAATTTCAAGATTTCCATTTCTCCTTTTCTAAGTCTAAGCCACCATGATCTTTTTTAAATTTCAGAAGTAGTAATATATATATATATATATATATATATATATATATATATATTATTCAATTTGTTCTCATTCTTCCCTACTAGTTCAGTGCAACACTCTAAGACTTTCCACACACTTTATATTACAATGCCCACATCTGTGAAATGAAGAGTATCCAAGTGGAAATAATTTTTAGTGTGTATAGCTTATGCCTTTTAAACCATTCTAATTAAAAACACATAGTGGTAAGGAGAGATGGATTTAAGGGAAAAAAAGAAAAATGGAGAAAGAAGAGTGGAACTGAAACAAGAAGAGAGGAAGAGGAGAGGATGGGGAAGCAGAGGAGATGGGAAAGAGGAGGGGAAAGGAGAGGAAACTGTAACCACAAAGAAACCCAATGAATGTTTCAAAGTCCAGTAGACTATATGCAGTGATGTCGATGTGTATGGGTTCTGAATCTTCCTAGAGAAAAAAAGACAGAATATCTTTCTTGGAAACAGATTACTTATTATAATTTTTTTTATCCTATTTGAACTATCATGGGACTTTAAAAAGTAGAGTCATTTTCAAGTAGCTATAAAGGTTTCAACAGTTTTATGAAGTGTTTAGTCAGAGTTAATTCCAGTCTCAGAGGGTTCTTTAAATTCAATCTCACTTAATTTGCTTGGACATCTTTAATCAAACCACTCATGTGGACCATCAGTTATAGATTTCCACCCAATTTTACACCTGAGCTGACTAAGGCAAGAGGAATTAAATAATGTGGGCAACTCACAAGGTGAGGTAATGATGCAGTTCAAGGAAGAAAATGGCACCTTTGTCTTCCTTTCAGTATTTGCCTCCTAACACTTAAACAACTCTGCTTTATCATTGGATGGAGAGCTACACATTTAGAAACCAGCTATGTTATGAGCAATCAGTTGGCTGCTGTTTTAAAAGTTGTTTTTTTTAAAGAAATCTTCAGAATAGAATATAGCAATAAGAAAAAATAACATCCTATTTACAAGTGTTCCACATAGAATTACAATTCCTTATTACACTTTATTTTCTTATTGCCCCCCACTGCTATTCATTTTAATTATTTTTATGTGGATTCATGAGGTCTTATCTCTGCTATGACCACTACTGTATGAATTTCCCATGTCCTCCTTGTATTTGGTTTATTTACTCTCATTCTTTTATTCATTAATCCAGTCATTTATCTGTGCTGAAACAGATTTAGGTGCTGTTTCAGAAACATAAATAAAACATGATCCTTTTCGTTAAACTGATTACAGACTGAAAGGAAGAGACAGAATCAATTAAACAACACAGTGTCTCACAGGTGGATCAATAAATATTTCTACAGGACAAAATAGGGAGAGTTTGAAACAGTGAATCAAGACATGATCATAGAAACCGATCAAGACCATTCAGATGGGCACAGGATTCACTCAACAATTATTTAAAATCATCAATAATAGTACTTAACAAGCTAGATTAAATTGTAAGAGTAGTAATGTTAACTACATGGCTTATCAGCTCCAAACAGACTCTACTACCTGTCTAAAGTAATTGGTAGAGTGCAAGTTACCATTTGATTTTTAAAATAAATTCAAAGAAATATACTAAATATATGAACCCTGTTTTGTTTTATATTTTCTTCATTTTTACCAGGTGCTGGGAATGTATAGAAAAAGCCATAACTTTTGTTATCTGGTTTTAAATTTGGGGAGTTTTGTGGAAGAAAATCAACCAAAGTCTCCTTAAACATAAACCTTTATTCAGAAGACCTCAGTCATGCCTGGGGAAGCAAGGGAAGAAATTTTATAAAACTTTTACATAGGAATCAGCCTACATTAAAACCGTTTCAAGACCATTTGGACAATAAATATTTCTTACAAGATTAAGAATTATTTCTGTGATTTGGTAGTGACTGGTAGGGCCATTGAAGCTTATCAGGAGTGATAAGGTTGAAGAGTTAGAGGCTCAGGTCATGAACAAGAAAGGGTGAGAATGAAGTTTCAAAGGCTGAGAATATATGAATCCTAAGTGGAGAATTTCAGTCATTCTGAGACATTTAGAGACTTTGCACATCTACCAAGTGTTAAGAATTCCTGCATACGAAAAAGGAAATCTTTAATGATCTTGAGAGTATTATACACAGCTGCGAATGAATTGATCCAGGCCAGTGGTTTTGCCTTCTTCCATTAGCAGGGAGCTGCATTCAACCTCAATTTCCATTGGGACTAGTGGCCTGAAAGGTTTGGGCTGCTGCATTTTCCAGAACTTTTTGAAACACAAAATGTCAAACTCCTTGGGACCAGAAGACAAACCTTAATCTCACTGGCACTGTACTTAGCATACATAACGGGATCCAAGTTAGACCAGAGACAAAAGATAACATTTTTCTTGGAAAACTATTACCCATTGCAAATGTAGTCTATCTCCTAAAATACCATAGGATTTAAAAAAGAAATAGAATAATTATTCTGGTCATGATAATAAAAGACATTGTTATCATACTTTCACAGGTGACATTGATGCTGGTGACCTTGTTACAAAGATAAAGAGAGAGCAGTAGGGGTTAGGGACCCTCTGTTGTTAGGGGTTCTATGTTTCGGATTGGGGTCTCTGATCAACTTTGTGATTGTGGCATCCTTGGTGGCTAGGAATTTTATGTGCAAAGGCACAGAATGCCTGGCTGCCGGGAAACTTCTATGTAACGACATGGGATGTCTGGCTGCTTCAGCAATGTCCTTTACAAAGAAGCTCTGTGTTAAGAGTCTTATCAGCTTTGACCTTCATCTCAGCACACGGCTCCTGGGAATATATGGACTATCTTGTTAGAAAACCACAATGTTTCACTGAACCTAAATCTGTCCAAGTAACAGTAACTTTATACAATGGATTTTCTTAAGGGCTACACAAAGCTCCTGACATTGTATATTGTAACTATGAATGTAATTGCAGAATAAGCAACCTTACTGATACTCTAAACAATATTATGGTACTAATGACCTAATGTAAACTATTCATATAAATAAATGTGGTTGCTTGGACAAGCAGCCATTTTTTCCTGCTTGTGCATCTTGTCTCTGTCTCCCTGATTGTTTTTCTTTACACTGTTGTACTATATTCCACATTGTTTCAACTTAGATCCCAGTCCAAGCAGATTCTTCCTGAGATATCAAGTAAAACTGGTCTCTCTGGGTCTTTTGGTTTCCAAGTTCCATCCTATTGTATTTGACGCTGGTGATTACTTCAAGTTCAAAATCATTCAATATTTTTAAGTATGAAAATAAGAAATCTGGAACAAAGCAACACACGTCTCTCACAGAGAAAATGAATCATTTGAAACATTAAAATTTCTAATTGGGGTTAATTTTACATGTATTCACTTAGAAAGAAATGTCCTTCAAATTTTTGTGACTCCTTCCTGAGTTGAACTGAAAGAACTCTGTGATATTTTTAAAAATTATGAAAACTGTAAATGAAGTGAAATCTGATGCAATAAGCCCAAGTAGGATAGCCACATACCCTTTAGCAAAAATTAGGTAAACAGCTCTGATCCACATACAACATTTTGGTTTTCCTTTTTGTGATAACCTGGAAACACTTCTAGACAATGAGTGATACACTATAGAGCAAATAATTCATAATGTGCTAGTATACGTAAGGAAAAACACACATATTTTTAACTATCAATTAAAAACACAAGTAAATTTAGAGATGGAAAGACTATCTAATAAGATTATCACAGCATAAGGGGACTATTTGCAATAGTTGGAGGGAAACTATTGAAAGGGAGGTCTATTTCTGGACATTGATCTGCAAATATATCAAAAGTCAGGCAGAAAGAGCTTTTATGGACTAAACAAGCTCAGAAAAATCAAGTATGGAGAGGAGAGTGGTGTGATTAGACGGTTAATCAGGGAGTGGTTTGCCCTGAGAACAGCCTACTCAAAGGACATGTGATGGTTAATTATGGTTTCAATTTGGCTGGATTGAGAGCAGCCCATTAAATTGGTAAAGCACACTTCTGGATATGAGGATGTTTCAAGAAAATACTGGCAAGCAGTGAGTAGATTGTCAAATTGGTCAGTGAACTGAATGGGAAGGACCCTGGCTGTATGTGGGTAGCTTTGTGCAATAGTTTTTGGACCCACTTGTACAAAAAAGGGGAAGGAAAACTGGGAGGTCCTTGAGCAGGAGGGTGCATGCTCTGAGTGGGTACCAACCGCATACTTTCACAGGTGACTCGCCAAGGAGCTTCCAAGCCTTTGGCCTCAAATTAGGGCTGCACCATTGGTCTCTGTGGTTCTGAGACTTCCAGCTTCTTGGACTGAGCAGTTACTGGTTTCTCCATTCTCTGACCTGCATATGGCCATAGTGGAACTCCTCAGCCTGTGATCCTGTAAGGCAGTCTAAAACACCCTACAAAAATTATTTGTACAGTCTGTTGGTTATGGTCCTCCAGAGAATCCTGACTAATACAGAAAGGGATGAAAAAGGATACTGAGCAAGCTGAAGATGGAGGTAGGTCAGGTTCAGGGGCCTATGGGAAGCAGAGAAACTGATTTAAAATATGATCAGTTTAGAGGGTATTTGGTCAGTTGGTCCCAACTGTTCAGCTAATCATGTATGAGGCTCAAAAGAAGAATTTAGAAGTTTTGTGTCTGTTATCTGGCTTTGCTGTATATTAAACAGGGTAGTAGTCCAGGAGTCTTGCCTAATCACAGAAGTCTGGTTCTTTACTGCAAACTTTTTATTGGGATGCAAAAGAGTGGATGGATCTCTTAATCTCAGTCTTACTGTTTTTCCAGGATCACAAGGTACAGGTAACATTCAACATTGTTGCACTAAGCTTTTGATTTTTATGGAAAACAATACTCTTTGTCCACGATCCTATTTATGAATAAATTTCATGGCAGTTTCTTATAGCAGAGAGAGTAAAGTCTCACCAAGGAATTTATTATGATATTTTCTCTACTAGAAAAAGGTGACTCTCTAATCTAAGAGTTCCAAAATCTGACTAGCATGCCTGGATATTTTTCAAGTAGATTCAATTCTAAAAGAATCTTCCCTAAAGTTAAAAGAATTCAGGTAGATCTATATTCATCACCTTGGTTGATTTATAACTCCTCTGTAACAGATCTGACAGACATGGTCTCTAAGCTGCCTAGATTCTCACCCATCTGTTGTGTGGCATGGTGCCCTCCCTCTAGGAACTTTGCCAATTTTTGTCAAAAAGCATGTCAGGATAAGGTGAGATTAATCACCTCTGCAAGAGGAGGATTTGAAATTCATACACCTGAGTATTTGATCTTCATTTATATTTCTTTAATTTCATTCTTTTTATTTTATTTTAGCTTTTGGCATCTCCTTTCTGTGATGAGGGGAAAGGTCATGCTAAATGCACCTTAAATAATATGGCAAGAGGGAAAACTTGGTTTAAGCAAAAAAAAAAAAAATACTTAATTCTTCTGTGGTTTATTTTAACTTTTTCAGGAATTAAATTCACTAAAATAAGTGATAGGTTTTCTATAATTTTTAATTTCCTTTTACTCTCTGTTTACAGAAGACATACATTATATTTTACAATATAAATTTTTAGAAAAAGGCAAATAATTTCTCACATTTATCTTTGTTCTCAAAGTTATGGAGCATTAAAGTTGAAATGAAGAGCTCTTAAGCATCAGTGATGTTCCCTATAGTAAGACACCTAGTGCTTTATGAATCAAGATTGGATATTATAAAGAAAAATTTCAAATTGGACTTTTATTACTTTATGTTCCATAATGTTAGATTTACAGTTTCCTTTGCCTTGATGTGGATATTACAATTGATAATAAAAAGTATGATCTATAAATATGAAATTAATCAATTACTTGACACAGAATAATTTGTTTCTTTGGAACAAATCAAGGATTTGACCTGGCTATTGCATCCCATATTTATGATATCCATATAGCATGGTGACTGTTAAAAGTCCTGCAGAATTCAGTTTTTCTTCTTTAAGGTCAGTATTGATTTGGGGCCTTTTTTAGAGACCTAAGTCATCATGTGCCGCAGCCCGGCTGGCTGCAGCAAAATAACTGGGGGGTGACGAATAACTTGTGTACATTGATACAGCAGGAGTAGGAGCCGTTTATTGCAGGACAGGAGCAGTATTTATACATTCCACACAGCTTATCTAATTAGCATAAACTAGATACATCAGTCAACCAATCAGGAATCTCTACACTTAATGGCTCGCTTTTGTTACTTCTCAAACCACTCCCTCTGGCATTTTGCCAGGCACCATCCAGACTTGTTTACGAACTTTAACATTCCCCTGACAAAATGCCAGGTGTTATTTTGACTTATTTACAGACTCTAACATTTCCCCCTTTTGTTTAATTTAAATAACGACCATAGTGGTTTTTACAGAAACACCATAAATAACCTGCTACAAACAGAAAGGGAGGATACAAAATGCCACAATACCAAGCCAATTGATGGCTCCAT
>NW_026000142.1:13559640-13566705 GCF_001458135.2 Marmota marmota marmota
TATATATATATATATATATATATATATATATATATATATATATATATTTCTTATCATATGTGTTTGTGTGTGTAAAATGAATATAGTTTATACATTATGGCCTTTTAAACAAAAAAAAAAAAAAACAAAGATTATGTTACTTTTCTACTCAAAATGTTCTACTGTTGACCCTTCTGATGCTGAGTAAAAGCCCAAGTCTTTCCAAGACCCACAGGTTCCTACCCTGTGGCCTCATGTCCTTATCCCACTGCCATCCCTCTCTTTGTTTCCCACCATCTCACTCCCATGTTGCTCACTGTTTTTGCCACACTCGTCTCCTGGCTGAAATTCTCTGAGCCTGTTCCTTCCTGTGAGTTTGGCACCTTGTTTCCTTCCTTGAAATACTCTTCCCCTAATGATTGTCATGGCTTCTCCCTCAATTTCTTTAAGTCTATTTGGTAATATCAGGGTAGCAGAAGCTCCTTCCCAACAATCACTATAGACAAAAGTACGTTCTCTTTCCTTAATCTTTGCAGAATTTTAATTATGTACGCCACTCAGTGAAAACAGACATTCTTTTGTTCATGGGTGAATCTGAGCCCCAATAGAGAAAGTGAAGAAAATATACAAATGGGAAATTCACAGAGGGAGAAAACCAAATGGCTTAGAAGTACATGACAAGGTTGTTAAAAAGAGAAGCCCTAAAACCAGATAAGCAAGGTTTGAACTACTTCCTAGTCATGTGATGTGAAATTGGTCTTAATGTGCCTACTAGGTTTTAGTCTCTAAAGTTGTGTAATAGCATTGATTGTACTTGTAGCACAGGTTGGTTATAATGAGTTGTTTTGAGGGATATGTGAATTAATTTAAGCAAATCCTTAGAAGACTGTGAGATACAAATGTTCTATATAAAGATTTTACATAAATAAAAAATTTAAAAACATGCATAGACTCCAATACTTAGTCTAATGCAAATTTAAAAATTAAACAGTGGTTAAGAACGGTTTGGAACACAAGCCAGAATTATACTAGTGCAGATCTGTGACAGCACTTATTGAAGTTGTATATAAACATAACTCATGACCCATGACCATACTTCTGGTTTTAAGTATTAGAGAAACATGTGCACAAGTCCATAAAGGATTATGTATGAGGATATTCTATATTGAACTTTCTGTTAGTAGAGAAATTGGAGACATATGTATTAGCAGGTAAAATAACATCTAAAATTCAGTGAACATCTATTATGGAACACAGAGCAAAAATCACAATTGACAAACATAATGTTAAGAGGAAAAAACATAGACACTCAATGAGAAT
Organism: Marmota marmota marmota; assembly: GCF_001458135.2. Lineage (NCBI taxonomy): Eukaryota > Metazoa > Chordata > Mammalia > Rodentia > Sciuridae > Marmota > Marmota marmota. The sequence continues at coordinate 13,560,940 of NW_026000142.1, forward strand.
ATGGCATAATGTTAATTACCCAAGTTAAATGATCATGCATGGGTTCATAAATTATATTTCAAGGGTACACACATATCCCTGGACATTTCTGTATATTAAACACACAAGCCTGGGTGCCATTTGAGGGGAAGTGAGTGCCATTTGGTAGGTGATAAAAGGAAAGTATAATAAAATCCAACATACAAGTTGTTAATGAGCAGAGAAATCTGGTTTTTGGCAGGCTGATGGGGGGGATATTTTGAAGTAACTGGAACCCTGTGGTCACACTTAAATTATGCTGTGTGAAGTGTTGCTATAATATTTAATGCAGTGCCAATTCTAAGCACAGTGACTGTCACAAAAGGACCAAAAACATTTTATAAAAACTAATGTGATGCCATTGGTAGAAGTCAGAAAAAAAGGGAGGAAAATGACATATTTGACATTTAAAAATGTTATGATTATATTATAACAATTTTTTTTCTGATGAGTAATTTCTGATTTGGTTCAAATGCTAGGCATCCAGAAGTTAGGAAGAGCTATAGGGAAAAAGAAAACAAAACAAGAAAGAATACTCTTTTGAAAAGGCTATACAAAGCAGTTGGATGAAGATTATCTATCAGAATTATTTATAAAAATATCATTACCATCATATTAGAAATGCAAACGGAACACCATGTTTAGATTCCAACTTTCCTTCATTCACTGAACTCATTCTTAGTGCCAAGTGCCATGTAATACTGGAAATATAAACAAATTAGGATCTGGCTTTGTTCTCCAGGAGCTCATTTTCTGACCAGGGTTCACATATGCCCTAAAGCAACCACGAGAACCAAATACATAGTTTTCTTTTAGGAAATCACATTTTAATACAAAGGGGAGAAAAACATAACCAAAGTGGTTTCAGACAAAAAGAAGCATGATGCTAATTTAAATTAGTGAAATAATCTAAATGATAAATTATTTTATAATAAATGTTGTTACTATCTTTTCAGGCATGCACAGTAAGCTGAAATCAAGCCTAAGAGAATTTCAGCTATTGGGAAAAAACATGTGTAGTAAGGGAAGGAATACTGTTTCAGTTGCTGGGAAAATAAGTGTTTGAGCAATCAACTTACCTCTGTTGTTGCACAAATCAATTTGGAACACCTCTGTATGCCAGCACTGTTCTAGGTGTTGGTGGGAAAAAAATCAAGAAATAAAACAGACATCTGGGCATTTTGGTGTTTTATCCCAAAAGATGAGAAAAAGAAAGCTACATAAAAGATCAAATACAGTATATAGAAAAAAGAAAAGCAGGGCAAGGAAATACAGACTAAGAGAATACTTTAGAAAATCAATCTAGAAGGCTTCTTGGAGGAGGTAACATTTGAGATGACATCCGAGTGAAGTGATGGAAAATGGGATGCTTGAAACATTGCCTGCAGTACAGGGACCAGTATTCCAGAAGTAGAGAACAGTTAAAAAGAATATCCCTTGTGTATTGAGAAAGTGCACATGGCTTGAGCTCAGGGAACAATGATAAAAGTGGCACCTAATTAATGTTTCTTTTTTGTTGTTGTTTGTTTGTTTTGTGGTTAGAAAGTTTAAGATCTATTTTCTTAGCAAATTTTATGTATCCAATGCATTATTACTTACTACAATCAACATGTTTTAGGTTGGATGTTCAGAATCTAGTCACCTTATAACTGAACACTTGAACCATTTGACCAACATCTCCTATTTCTGGTTTCTCATGTTTGTGTTTCATGAGATTATAAAAGTTATTTTCTATTTCAAACTGTTTGAGATACTTTAAAAAATAATTAATAGGCATTGAATTTCATCAAATTGTTTACCTGCAGATTTGAAGTGATTATTTCATTTTTGTTCCTCATTATTAGTATGTCAATTTATTAATGTATTTTCAGATCTTAACAACTTTGCATTTCTGATAAAAGATGCTTGATCGAATTATATAATTCTTTTTGTATAATAGTGAATTTCGATACTAATGTTTTATAAAAGATCTTTGCATCTTTCTAAGGTTTCTTACAATGAAATTTGCTTTTGTTATGATATCTTTGGATTGAATATCAGAATAAAGACATGGGTATATATCTATATATTTATGAATATATTTTGTTGTCATATGGAATGGAGAAAATTTAAAAAAACTGAATTCATTGTTTATTCCACCTCTTTAACTTCCAACCTCCTTTTCCCGATTCTGTTGATTTATCGTTTTTTCATTTGATACCATTATTCTTCCAATTTCAAAAACTAGAAATGTAAGGCTTTAAAAGGTGTCAATTGTCTATATTTAGTCATTACCAAATGCTGTTGGTTTGTACTTTGACACAAAACATGTCTAACATTTTGTTAATACAAAGGTTAGCATTTGTTTCTGCCACAGTCTAGCTGGGCACAAATCACAAGCCACTTGAAAATTCAAGGAGCAAACTTTATTTTTAGAACTCACGCAGCATGCTGCCCACTGGAACTCTCCAGGAACTCTCCAAGCGCTCCACCGGAACTTCGGGAACTTTGCGAGCACTCAACCGGTACTTAACCCGCAAACTCCACCCAGACGAACTCTCTAGGAACTCCGCGAGAGATCAAAAATAGGGGGCACCCAAGGCAGCAGGAACCGCTCCTTCTGGCAAAATGCCAGGCACCATCTCGAGCTGGCCATGGTTCTCAACATCTCCCCCTTTTGTTTAATTAAACAACAAGTATGTGGCTTAGGGACTGTGCCTGTCTTAGGTTGTCCAATACTACATATGGTCCTTGCCCGTCATCGGATGAGCTGACCTCAAGGCGTCAGCCTTCTGTCTTAGGTTGGTACCACTGCAATTCAATCTTACCCATCATTGACTACCGGCCCAGCATTTAGCCACACTTGTGGATAGTGTTTTTTACACAAACACCAATAACAACCTGCTATAAGCAGAAAGGGGAGGATACAAAACGCCACAACACCAAGCCAATTGACAGCCCCTTTTGGAAAAATTGTACCACCGATGACATCATCAGCAAAGATACCCCGACACTACTACAATTCACTGCACCAACAGATAGTTCACAATGCATACAAGTGATACATAGTCCAGGCAAGTTCTGCAAGCAGTTCAAAGCAGAGGAATCCATTAATATGTCCTTTTCCTCCCAAAGTAAATCAACTCCTTGATTGAGCATCACTTGTTGAGTTACATTATTCATTGATGCATCAGTTTATACAGTTTGTTGTGATAGCTATCGCAGAAGTTGTAGTTTGGTTTTATCTTTGTCTTCACCGGCACTGGGATGAAGATAGGAATTCTGGCAGTGATGGCTAAAAAAATTATGTAACATTCCAGCAGGCACTAAAAAAAGAAGCAATTTTCTAAACAATTTATTATCCTGAATAGAATTAGATACAGTGAAAAGGAAAGGTGAAAGTAAACAAACAGATCTGTTAACCTCCTTTTTTGTTCACATTTTAAAACAATCCTCAACAGCTGTTTACCCAATTTAAATTAAATCATTTAAATCACATGAATAATAAAAAAAATATATTTGGATTCATTTTATCATGAGCGCTCCTCATATATGATATATGGACATATGCACATACAGACATGAAACACAAAACACAAGTGTGCACACATAACACAATACATACAACACATAACATAATAATAAAGGCCTTGTAGTTTTTTACAGGTAAAATCCCCATTGCAATGCTCAAAAGCTCCACAGTCAAAAAATGAAACTGATCAGAAAAACATTAACCTAGGTCTGTAAGAGCTCAAAAAACAAAACAAAACTTCATGATGTGGGAAAGGGAAATAATAAAATAGATATTGAAAAAAGCATCCTGGTTACCACCTGGGTTTGACTCTCCTTTTGATATCCCATCCTTTTTCCTGTAACTTGCATATGGGTCTGAAGGTATTCCCACAAGCAAGCTCCAAGATTTCTTACATTTGAAATAGGCCTTAATGGTGTTCATTATTCATTAGCCTCCTGGTGTGGGAGAACCACTGTCCCAGATATAAGGATAGCCAAACTGGAGTTATGGATATCAGCTGTTATGGATTTGAGCCAAATCATCTTCTTTTTGGTCTGTACAAATTGCTTTAGTTAGTCTCTCTGGAATCCAAATCGGCTGCTGTTCTCCCTGTGGAAACACACAAACAGACCCCCAACTCCAGACAATCACTGGGTCAGGACCTTTCCATTTTCCTGTTAGAATATCCATCCAAAGTACCATGGGCTTATGTACATTTTTTGGACACATATGCCTTTCCGCAGCACTAAGCCCTGATGAATCCAAATTTAAAAGGCTTAGAGTAAAAAGGGTTATTTTAAGTTTATCTTTGGGGAATATATACCCCTTCCCAATTCCCTCTTTTTGCTTTAATAAGTACATTTTAATAGTTTGATGAGCTCTTTCAACTATGCCTTGTCCCTGTAGATTGTATGGGATTCCTGTTATATAAGTAATGCCAAAAGATGAGAAAAATTGTTTAAAAGAGGTAGAAGTATAGCCAGGGCCATTATCTGTTTTAACTGTTTTGGAACGCCCACAGTGGCAAAATTTTGTAAGTAATGAGCTATAATATCTTTAGGTTTTTCTCCAGCATGAAGGGAGCCCATCAAAATTCTGGAAGAAGTATCAACTGTAACATGCAAATATTTTAATTTTCCAAATTTTGGCAAGTGTATGACGTCCATCTTCCAAATATGGTTAGGTATCAGTCCTCTAGGATTGACTCCAAGATTAACTTGTGGTAAAAAAGGTCACATTTTTTTAATAAAACATTGTTTTATTATTTGTTTAGCTTGTTCCTTAGTTATTTTAAAACACTTTTTTAAAGTATTTGCATTGACATGGAAGGATTTATGAAAATTTGTAGCTTCTTCTAGCATAGAAAAAATATGAATGTCATGTGTAGTTTTATCTGCTAAATCATTGCCCAAATAAAGGGCTCCAGGCAATCCTGAATGTGCCCTGATATGTCCTATGAAGAATGGATCTTCTCTGTCCCAGATTAGACTTTGTATAGTGGAAAACAAAGAGAAAACAGTAGAGGAAGGGGAAATCCTACCAGCATCTTCAAGGGATACTATAGCATTAACTATATACTGACTATCGGAAAATAAATTAAATACAGAATCTTTAAACATCACAAAAGCTTGTAATACTGCATTAAGCTCTACATTTTGAGCTGATTGTTTGGGTACTAAAAATGTAAAAGTTTGATCAGGGGTAACTACTGCTGCTGTACCATTATTTGACCCATCAATGAATATATTTGGAGCATTCATGATAGGGGTTTTTCTTATAATTTTTGGAAAAACTACAGGATGTGAAGACCAAAAAGACAACAAAGGATTATATGCTAAGTGGTTATCAAATGAAACATTAGATTTGCACATGATTATTGCCCAAATATTTAACTCATTAGTAACTCATCAGCTTGATCTATTGTATATATTTTATTGGGAGAAATTCCAAACACTCCCTTTGCTGCTTTTATTCCTTTGAGTATTAATTGTCCGACAACCTCAGGATACCTAGTAAGAATAGTGTTAGGAAAATAAAATAAATGTATCCATAATAATTGACCTTCTTGCCAAAATGCTCCTGTAGAAATATTTTTTGTTGGTAGTACAATAAATAATAAAGGCAAACTTATGTCAATTCTATCCAAATGCATATTTTCCATATATGTTTCAATGATTTTAATGTCTTTCTTGCTTCCAGCGTTAATATGCGGGGTGAATTTGGATCTGATGGACCTTATAGGATATCAAATAAAA
>NW_026000142.1:13566719-13599023 GCF_001458135.2 Marmota marmota marmota
GGATGAATTGGAAAAAAAACAAAACAATCTTTAATATCTATAACTAAAACATACCAGGTTTTTGGCAAAGCAGACAATTGGGGAATCCCTTATTGAGCAGGTCCCATAATAACCATCTCATTATTAATGGCTCTTAAATCTTGCAATAATCTCCATTTACCAGATTTCTTTTTGATGACAAAAATGGGAGTATTATGGGGAGATACGGAAGGTTGTATATGTCCCTCTGCTAATTGTTGTTTGAACAGGTCATGGGCTGCTTGTATCTTTTCTTTAGTCAGGGGCCACTGAAGAACCCATACTAGTCTTTCTGATTTCCAAGTAATTTTGATTGTCTCAGTGACCCCCTTCTGAAAACCAAATCCGTGTCTATTTATTCCTTTATCTATTTGAATTGGTGCTCCTATACCTTGTTCTTGTTCTCCTAATCTTTTTTCTTTCCTAAAACCTTGTCTAGCCCTAATAGTGGGCACATTTGGATTGATATTATTTGCTAATGTCAAACCTAATTGATCTAGGACATCTCACCCCCATAAATTTATAGGAAGATGATCCAATACATATGGCTGTATAGTTCCTTCACATCCTTCAGGATCCTTCCAATCTAATACCATCGCACCTCTATGGGGATTAGTTGCCACTCCTAGGCCTCGAAGTGTTTGAGTGGCTTGTTGTAACGGCCAATGTTTTGGCCATTCTTGACGAGAGATAATGCTAAGGTCAGCACCTGTGTCCAGTAGCCCATTAAATTCATGTCCTTGAATATTTAGTTTTAGCATGGATGAGAATCTAAATTTAAAGAAAGCATAGCCCAATCTACACCTGTGGAGCCTAATCCCCTGGAACCTCTTTCTATAGTACTACTGGAAAATTTATCATGTAGGCTGGGTATTATTAATAACTGTGCTATTCTATCTCCTGGTGGAATTACTGATATACCCCTTGGAGAACTGGCTATAATTTTTATTTCACCTTCATAATTGGGATCAATTACCCCAGGACTTATCATAAGTTATTTTAGAGTAGAAGAACTGCGTCCCAATAATAAGTCTACTGTTCCTTGGGGAAGAGGTCCTTTTACCCCTGTGGGAATGATTTGAACTCCCATCTCTGGAGTTAGTACTGCTCTGGCGGAGGCACAGACGTCTAACCCTGCACTCCCTCTGGTTTGTCTAGTGAGGGATCTAATGGATAATGTGTCCGGGGCACTACCCTGATGGTGTTGCTGTGTTCCTCCAGTGCCCCATATATTTGTGGTCATGGGCCCCGGAGCATGGGTCCCCCCTGTCTGTTTTTTGGCAATGGAGCCCAATGTTTTTCTCCACAATATTGTGGGTAAACACCTGGTCCTTGTCCATTTTTTGATAACGGAGTACCCTCTATAGTGGTTTGAGAATGGCATTCATTAGCCCAATGTCTCCCTCTATGGCATTGTGGGCAAATACGCGGTATTCTACCCTTTTGATACCTAGTTTTGTTAAACCCTCCTCCTAAGGGGCAACTCCTTTTAAAATGTCCTGTTTGTTCACAAATGTAGCATGTTTTTGGCCTGGCACCTAATGCCTGTTGTACTGCAGCTGCCAAGCCTTTCCCTTGTTCATTAATGTCTCTACATAATTTAATATATGTGTTTAAATCTCCATGTTTCCATGGTCTAATGGCCTCCCTGCACCATCCATTTGCTGTTCGCAGGCTAGTTGCTTTATTAATGGCATCGTTTGTTCTATATCCCCAAAGATTCTGGTAGCTGTTTGTATAAGCCTATCTACAAATTCAGCATAAGCTTCATTAGCTCCTTGTATTACCTTAGATAATTGACCTTGTAAATCTCCATGTCCTTGTAAAGTCTTCCATGCCCTAACTACATCTGCAGCAATTTGTGAGTATATGGCAGGATCATATCCAATTTGTTGCTGCTGACCCTCATAAGGTCCATTTCTAACAACATATCTAGATTTCTCTGAGGATAACCAGCTGCTGCATTTCACCTAGCCATCTCCGTGCAAAATTCCAGATTGGCAACCTTCCATAACAGATATTGTCCTCCATTTAGCAAAGCTTTGCATATACTAGCCCAATCTGCTGGCGTCAAGTTCAAGCTAGTAATGGATTCAACCATACTTACAGTGAAGGGTGCTTGAGGACCATAGGTTGTTACAGCCTCTTTCAGCTGCTTCACTGTTTTGAGATCTAAAGCATGGTGAATTTGCTTCCGTCCTGCTATCTCAAATACAAGGCATGCTAATCCTTGAGGTCCTGTCTCAGGATGCCATCTATCAACTACGGAGGTTGAGGGCCACTCAGCATATGTTGCCTCCATAGGTGGAGCTGTTGATTGGACACACACGCTCCCCGGTGATAGAAAGGGGTTAGTAGCAACCTCCCGTTGTAATTTCTCCCCTGATAGCCCTTCCTCCTCTAAACTTTTTTCCTTTGTCTAACTCGAGAGACTTCCTCTTTTACTTGATGTAAGATGTCTTCTCCTTGACTAAGCAAACAAGATTGTACCAACGTCCATAATGGTAATGTGCCAACTGGCAGATTTCCTGGGCTTTCCTTTTGTATCTTTTAAAAATCTTCACCATGATGGTTCTATTGTGATATATTTAACAACCCCTCTTTAATGAACCATGGGCTACACCTTTGTATCGTGTTAACGTATTCCTTAACTGTTCTTGATTTTACTGAGATGCCTCCTTCATCTAGCACTTTACTTAACGCCCTTTCGGTTTGGTTCTTATTAATTTTTAATTCCATATTTCCGTGATGAAGATACCCTTCATTAAAATAATGCAAAAGAAAACCGAGACAAAATGAAACAAAAATGGAACAAAAATTCATTATATCAGCCTTTCAATCCTCCTGAAATGTCCTATCTGTCCTTTCTCCCTATCTGTCCCTCAGATGCAAAGAGTTTTTCCTCAGATGTGAGCGTTTTTTCTTCCATCCCACCCATCTCCAGGGACAGGCAACTTAAAATAAAAGCTAAACAAAAGGAAAGAAGAATCTTTAAATGGTTACCCATCCTCTCGCACTGCCCTCAGGGTGAGCAGTTTACCTTATCACTTACCCTCATGTGTTCCCCGCAAGGGCCACCATATGCCACAGTCTGGCTGGGCACAAATCACGAGCCACTTGAAGATTCAAGCATGAACGAACTTTATTTTTAGAACCCAAGCAGCACGCTGCCCATAGGAACTCTCCAGGAAGTCTCTGAGAGCTCCACTGGAACTTCGGGAACTTTGTGAGCCCTCAACCGGAACTTAACCCATGAACTCCACCCACGCAAACTCTCTAGGAACTCTGCGAGAGCTCAAAAATAGGGGGCACCCGAGGCAGCAGGAACTGCTCCTTCTGGCAAAATGCCAGGCACTATCTTGACCTGGCCGTGGCTCTCAACAGTTTCTTTAGTTGTTTGTCCTTTGACATAATCAATAAATTAAAACAAATGTGAATAGTAAGATAAGGTAGAAGAGAGAAGTAAATGAAGACACCATCATCTTAATCCTGGTCCTTAATGCCTTTTTGGTGCACCTCAGTAACAGCTTTCTTTCTTGCATGATTTTTAATATTTCCAACATATTTTGATATTATAGATTTTTGTAGAATTAGACTGAATTCTCTAAAAACACACCAACTTTCTTGTCCTTCCTTGTTTTCACTGTTTCTTACATGAGTTCTAACTTTAAATTATTTTTGTCCCCTGGCCAAGTGTCATGAAATTTTCTCATCACATAGCAGTCAGATCTCCTACAAAGTCATATGTCTTTCCTTTTTATCAAGGTAGTCCTACTAATTCCTTAAACTCAATTAAATTATTATTTGTGCTCATAAGCACTCCCTCAAACATCTGAATGATAGCTCTTCCTAAGGCAGAATTAATTATATCTTCATCTCTGTGGTTCAGCCTTTATGGCAGTTCTACTTTAACATTTAAAAGATTGCAAAAAAGATATATACTTTTTTGTTTGTTTGTTTTTGAATTTCTTTTAAATGGCAGAAAGGAATTTATGTAATCCTATGTTTCATCAAAATTTTTTAATTAAGCCTGGTTAATATTGAGCCAAGACTTATTTAAAATAGTGTAAAACAACTTTTTGAAAGGTGACAGTAGTGTTTTTACTGTATTCAAAACAAAAACAAAATTTAAAACCTTGAAAACTGGATAGAAACTCAGTGATTTTTTTTCTTAGAAAGCCAGATACAACAGAACATATTAAAAATGCATTTGGCAAATTGAAAATTTTACAAATATGAAACAGTGAGACCTCGATGTATTGTGAAGATGTCACATACTGTTATTGGCTTCCTAGGGTTCATTGGGCAAAGAAAACACTTCCATCCAAATTAACACTTTGCTATTTGTAAACATATATGACAATATAAATGTAATGCTTAGTTTATTTAAATAACAGAATTAATCCATACACTTTATTCAGGAATGGCTTCATTGTCTCCATGTTTTCATGATTATAATAATTTGTATTTTTAAAGTTATTCAAAATAATCTCTTTGAATCACAAGTAATATGTAATGTTATACAACGTCATATTAGTTTTCAAACACATTTGTACCATATAATATATTTTAGCTTTTTTTCTTTTTATTTTTTTGGCACTCTATGGGAAATATATGCACAGCTCTAGTCCCTAGAGCTTACCAATATCAGATATTTAGAAATTAGATGTAAAATAGTAACAAAAAAGTAAAAGTTCATCTAATGAGGATAAATGTTCTAGATTTAAACTTAATTGGCAGGACTACTTTCAGAAGGTTTCATAAACCTTAATGAAGTGCTGTTTTTAAGCTGTTGTACTAATTAATTTTCTGTTGTTGTGTAACTAATTGCCAAATTATTGACTGACAAACCTGTGCTGAGTGACCATATGGTGTTTTTACTCTTAATATTTAGAGTACATTGATAAACAAAATAGATAGCTGGAATATCTAAGCATCCATATCTGACAATGAACCACACCTTCTGATGCACCAAAGATTGAACAGGCATCAACATCCTGGAGTCGAATGGCCTTAGGTCTCTGAGAAATGATCTGAAGAAGTCCTGGATCATGCATGGGGGTCTGATCTCTTTGTGCCATGACTGAGGCCCTACCAATAGCTGCAGAGTAGAAAAACAAACAAACAACAAACATAAGTCTATAAATGGTTTGAACTATCACAGTAAAAAAGTATGTTTTTGTTTTCATAATGTCTCTATTTTAAAAGAAAGAGGGTTCAGTAACAACATAAACATTAAGTAGCCAAGGTTTCTCATCAATCAAGGTTGAGTAAATTTTGTGCTGTGAGATTAAAAAAATAGGGTATTTGGCTTTTCTATACCAACAGTACAACCCACTTACAAAGAATATTTTGCAAAACATTAAAAAGTATTTCAAATAAATGTGTCATTTTTAAAGAATAAATGGAGAATTAATGAGGCTGTAGTTACTGTAGACATTTGAACTTACTATGCTTATCATTTTTGTTTAGGTTAAGATAATCAAAACTTTAGGTTAACTATAATAATATACCATCATAAATTTTAAACAACATGCCAGTTAATTAACTATGATTTTGCATGACAGTTCTTAGACCATAATATAAACTTGAATAAATTGCCTTTAAGGATGCTGCATTCATACAAATAGGAGTCGTATCTAACATCTGTACTCAATGTTAGTCAATGAAAAGCAAAAAAGATTTTTTACTAACTGCTCAATCAGGATTATTCTAGGGATTCATTATGTATTGGTTCATATACTATACATTGTCACAAATTTCTTATTAATCAGAAGATCTGGAAAGAACAGATTGCAGACTTACTTTTAGTACCTTGTATATAATTCTCCTACTCTTGTATTCTTATATAACATAGCTGCAGACCAAATAAGGCCTTTAGATGGTAAAGATTTGCTTATATTTTTAGTTTTTACAGCTACATAATACAAATACTGCTCCTAGCAACCATCAACTTTAAAAGGAACATCGGCATATTCGAATGTCACTCCTGGAATTGGTAGCCAGCAGCTAAATGACTATAACCTCTGAACATCAACTGTATCTCTTGATAAGATTCTCATTTTTATAAAATCAATTATTTAGAGAGCAACAGGCCTTCTAAACTTCATTGACAGAATTTTAAATTCAACTTACTTGTGGCACTGAGACTGCTCACACTAAAAACATGACTAGAATTTGGAATGCATACCAAAAGTACCTTGAATTCAAAGAAATTCAACATCTACTTAATACATTATTCACATCAGTTAATTTGTAATCAAAATGTCCAGTATAAAAAAAAATAACCACCAATGCTAACTGAAAAGTTATATGGTGATTCATGAGATCAAGTCTGCAATTTGAAGCACCAACACCCAGTGTCTGATGCTGACCATTATTCTGTATTCTCATTTTTACCTGTTTGAATTTTTCCTGTTTTGCATTCCTATCAATTGTTTAATAATTTTCCCTGTAGGGCATATATGTCACAATTTTATATAAGGCTCAGCCAGGCAGTGCCTCAGTTTTTATAATTACTAGTATTAGAAAATAATCCTAAGTATATAAGAGAAAAACCTCAGTATAACAGCTCACCTCTGAAAGACCAGACAGGAATAAATTCCTGGTCTTTACCTAACATACTCCTAGATCTTGGGTCAGAAAGCTACTGAATGTGTGTCCTCTTTACCCATTTAACCTTGCTTTTTTTTAACTTGGTCTTTATATTTCTCAACTTCTTAAATATTGTTTTCTTTAGGTATAAGTTCAGAGTTTTGCAAACTTGGTAGAAATTTTTAATTCATCAAACTAAAAAAAATCTAAAACTTCTCTAAAACCTTAATTCAGATCTTCTCTTATAAAAGTAAAACACAAATATGGGAAATATGGGACTTTAAGTATGTATAAATTATTACTCTAGATGTTCCACACATTTTATCTCATTATTCCACATAATTCAATATATTGCTGCCCACAAGCATTACAAATCAGGAAACTGAGCCACACAAAGGTTTAAGAATTGTGATAAACTCCTTCCAAAGTGAATGTAGATATGGAAGATAACTGAAAAAAATTATTTATTCACTAAAAATTGAAAAGGAAATATAAGTAGATCAGTGGTTATATATTAAGATGATTTTTACCCCCCATGGAATATTTGGCAATGTCTGGGAGATGGAGGAAGGTGTTACAGGCATAGAGGCCAGGGGTGCTATTCAGCATTCTCCATTGCATAGAAAGGATCCTATATTAAAGACTTGTCCAATCCAAAATGTCAGTAGTGTTGAATTTGAGAATTTCTGGTGTAGAATAATAAAAAGACTTTTTGATTCTCCCCTTGCAATAATCAGAATCATTATCCCTCTTCAGAACTGAAACCCTGTATTCTTGGAACTAATGTGTGGGATTCTCCTAGGAAGTAATTATATGTAATCACAGATTAACAGGACCCCAAGACTTCAAGAATAAATTTGGAAAAGTGATTCCCTCGCTTACTCATGTGTAAACTGAACACATTGATTTCATAGAACCTGCCTATGCATAATATTGTTTAATCAAGTTTTCATTTATACTAGATAAAATCAAATGTGGAAATAAAAGTCCTCATGGATTAATAAGTGGCAGTAATATACTGCTTAAATATAAAATGTTCACATGCAGTTTGATGTAGAATTGTACTCCTTGAAGTACTTAGTAAAAACTATTAAAAACAACTTGGAGGAAAACCATGTCAGAAGGTGTTCTGAGAGACTGAGTATACTTTAGCATGAATATATCAAAATATGCTAGGCTAATCTGTCAAAAAGAAAAAAAAATATTTTCTTACAAAGTAGCATATATGTTAAATAAAGAAATTATTATAATGGAGTTCAGTAATTTAAACGAATTTGGAGAAAACAAGTCAGCATTACAGGAAGTCAGTATTATAGATTTTAATAAAGCAAACTAATCATGATCACACTAAATTACCAGTAGTATGTAAAATTATATCAGAAGAGTATAACCTACATAAACACTTAGGATTCTCTCTAATGTATTAATAAAAATTATCTGTAATTGATGTGGAGAGAATCTTTAGATAAATATGTTTCTGAGAGTATTGACAGTAATTAAAAACATTTTCCTTAAAATGCTTGGTCTGCTACAACAAAATATCAATGACTAGGTGATTTAAATGACAGCTATTTATTCCACACAGTTCTTTCATTATTTTTTACAGTGTGATGTTCAGACCATGGTGACAGCAGGGCAGTAGGGTTAGAGTTCTATGAGGTCTCTCTCTCTGGGTTGAAGACAGACATGTCTTCCTCATTGTGTCTTAACATGGTAGAGAAAAAAATAAGTACTGGTCTCTTCCTCTTCTGATAAGGTCACTAATCCCACTTTCAAGAATTTACCATAACTTAATTGTTTTCCAAAATTTTACTTCCAAATACCATCACATTGGGGAGTAGGGCTACAATCTATGAATTCTATAGACACCAACATTCAGTTCATAACCATTATTAAGCAACTCATTTATATTATAAAACTTTTCTTTAAAAATGCTATGAGTTTAAACATAGTAACACTATGTTTAAACACTTACATAGAGTATTTTAACACTTACACAGAGTATTATAAGTTCTGGGTCACTGAAGTCTGTAAGGATTCTGGCTGTGGAAATGTACAAGGCAGTGTTCTGCCACAGTCTGGCTGGGCACAAATCATGAGCCACTGAAGCAGGAACAAACTTTATTTTTGAACTCCAACAGCACACTCCACACATGCTCTCCGGGGAACTCTCCCGAATGTCACGCAGCTCCTCCAGGAACCAACAATCAGAAATCCCTCTTCCGGAAATCCCTCCTCCCACACTTCCCCAACCAATGGGAACTCTCTGGGAATCCCCACGAGAACTCCAAAGTAGCAGGCCAAGGCGGATAGTAAAGGTCTAATATACAACCAAATCAATCCAACATCATCTTAATGGCTTGCCTCTCAACCAATACTATTGGCAAAATGCCAGGGGCCATTCCGACTTGGTGTGGCCCTCAACAGTGTTCCTCTGGTGAGTAAATTCTTAGGGTATGGGAGGGTTACAGGTACCCTGTTTCCCATGGTTGAAATATTCTGCATTTCTCTCAGGAACTAGTAAGATGACTAATACATGTTCACTGCCTAACTGCTATGGTAATGTCCTTCATGAGGAGGCTTTCTGCTAGAGTCTTATCAACCTCAACCTTGATCTCAGACACTCAGCTTCTGAGAATAAAGGAACTCTCTTAGACAACACCAAGTGTCGCTGTGCCTAAAGCTGTCCACATAACAGTAACTTTATACAAGGAGCAAAATGTACTAAGGATGTCAATGACCTAATGTGACCTATTGATATAAATAAAGCTGGCAGCTTGGAAGAGCAGCTATTACTTTGCCTCTGCACCTTGCTTCAGTCTCTTTTTGTTTTTCTTTAAAAAAGTCTGAATTAATAAAATCTTACTATAATATCTATCATTTAATTAATAAGAATATAGAAAATTTCCTCATCAGTAATGTGCTTTTCAATCCATGATGAAATGAATGATACATTTTTACTTGATATGTCTTTTAACACAATTCCAAATATTAAATGTGCTTTAATATTTCTTTTTAGTGTGATTTTCCATTACTTTTGTAAGCCCAGATGCAAAAACATTTATCATATGATTATATTTTCATGTTTTAAACATTTGTAGTATCTTTATGAAACTGGACATAAACTAGCATGTCTCTAATGCTACAAAACAGTAGTTACTTCCTTTCAAGAAACAAAAGTTTTAATATTTATCAGAAAATTATGCCCTCAGTACAGAATTTCATTTCCACTTAAATATGAATCACTTTTAATCAAAGGAAATAAATCATGGAAAACAAATGTAAAGAAGCATAATCTCATGTCAAATGTTTCCTTTAGGAAGGGCTTAACTATTGGTAACATCAGATATATAGTATTAAATGCTAGCACTATTAAGCCAAAGAAAAGTCCCAACCAATCTATATTAAATTTCCCCCCAAAATACTAGTCAAGAGAAATAGAAACATGCCCATACACAGAATTATGTGTTTATATCTATAGAAAAACTATTTTAATAGCCCCAAAGTGGAAACAACCAAAATACCAATGTGAATGGGTAAACAAGATGTTGTAGGGCTGGGGATGTGGCTTAAGTGGTAGCGCGCTCGCCTGGCATGCGTGCGACCAGGGTTCAATCCTCAGCACCACATACAAACAAAGATGTTGTGTCCACCAAAAACTAAAATAAATAAATAAATATTAAAAATCTCTCTCTCTCTCTCTCTCTCTCTCTCTCTCTCTCTCTCTCTCTCAAAAAAAGATGTTGCATATCCATAAAATGGAAAACTGTTAATTGTTTCCTATAATATTAGGAAACTAAGTATACATATACATGTTGCCATGTACAAGATCCTCAAAACATTTCATGTTACTTGAAAGAAACAAGCTTGTATGCATTCTCTAGGCACAAGGAACTGAAAACTGCTGACAACCAAGAGCATGTGAACATGGATGTCTTCCCAATTTGGCAACTCATGGGAATTCAGTTCTGACTGGTTCCTTGATTACACCCTTGTGACAACTGAACAGAGGAACCAAATAAGCCAGGAACAGATTCATCACCTACAGAAGCTATGGCATTATAACCATATTGTTTAAAGTCATTAAGTTGATAGTAATTTGACATGCAGCATTAAAATTAAAGTTAATGAAGCTGTTTACAGATTTCTTCCGGAAGCAAGAAATGTACCTGTATCATTTCTATAGCTTCCTCATATTTAATGAGGGCATAATGTCTTCAGAGGTCAAGTTCAAATAAATTATGCATCTCTCTTGTTCTTCTTAGATTTTGTACTTGAATTTATATCAGGAGTCATACTGAAAATATTAACAGAAGCCCACTTGATCCAGCTTGGCTAATTTGGTGAGATTTAAAAAAATGATTTTGAATCTATTCTTCCATTTATCAGACTTAGTTGAAAAGAACTACAAGTTTACACCATCTACAGAGATTTGATGGCAAATTAGACACAAAATATAATTGAAACTTTGGTTTGAAAAGGAAAAAAAAAAGGCAAAATTTTAATCTGAGGCAAGAG
Source organism: Marmota marmota marmota (assembly GCF_001458135.2). NCBI lineage: Eukaryota > Metazoa > Chordata > Mammalia > Rodentia > Sciuridae > Marmota > Marmota marmota. The sequence continues at coordinate 13,577,850 of NW_026000142.1, forward strand.
CATAGATTTGAGAGGATTATAGCTCCAAATAAGAAAGATCAGAGCCACAGGTAATAGAGACTGTGCCTTTTTCCTGTGCTGGATGTGTGCTCTATCTGATGCCCAAGAAACAAACTTATCAAAAGTATGAAACTCACACAGAACTGCTATTCAGAGTATCTGACAGAAGAAAATTTAAGATAAAACTATACTTAGTCAAAAGTGAATTAATGAGAAAACAATTTTTACAAAATTGACATAGTCAAAGTCTTTAAAGTTTGTAGAACTTTAAAGATCAATAGAGATCCTGATGAAATCACACATAGAGACAAAAATAAAGACATTAAAATAATTTTGGAAAGAACGACATGTAAGATAGTAATTAATTCCTTGGTAAAAGCCTGAAATGCTACAGGTGAATGTTATAATACAGACAACACAGTAAAGAATAATGTAAAAATATTATAATCTTGAAGTATCACTCTTCCATACATTTTAATGTACAGATTTTTAAAATTTTCTATACCATTAGTATTTTTTCTTATCATGCAAACTGAAAAAGCTTTAGTTTGTATGTTTGGGGAAAATGCAAGTTTGTGCAGCAGTTTATAAAAGGTGATACGTTTTAAAGAATTGTGAGTATTAACCCTGATATTCAAATCACACACACACACACACACACACACGTGCACACACACAAAAAATGATTTTGAAACAGATGACCATTGGATCATTAGCAGTGACCAGAGTGTCACCTATGGAGTGATTGCAATGTCAAGTTCATACTCAGTAGGAAAATTTTGTTTGTTTAGCCACATTTTCCATGGTAAAGAGAGATGGATTAATACTGTATGTGGTAATGTTACAATGTACTCAAAATCAAAGTGATTGATTATAATGTTCTGAGCGAAGTTAAATACTAGTCTTCACTTACATAAAAGGGTTATATTGAATAAAGCAGAACACTGTTTTTTCTTTCTTACTATGGATTAACATAGAGGAAATAAATTTCATTAAGGATTTAAATTAAAATAAGAATTTTCTGAACACGGTCAAAAACTCATTAAGATATCAGATTATATTAGTGGAAAGAATCACAAATGTTGTTTAATTAACAAAGATTTATTAAATAAATGTATATGCCATTTATCTTTCAGTTTTCCTTTCAATCAGTATTTTTACATTTATATTTGATAAACTACATGTTTTTATTTGATAAAGTAAATTTTATATTTGGTAAAGTGTATCATGATATCATAGTATTTTCTCTGAAATTTTTTTGATTTAAATGTGCCAATTTATTTTACATATACAAAACATTAAAAGTAAATCAAACTATGATGACCTATTAAATGTATATAAATTTTCTTTTCATGTACATTTAGTCTTATATTTGCAGACTCAACTTTTATACATGCAAAATGTAGGCCAACAATATTTTATTTTTGTATGACTGAGAAAGAATGAAAAATATTAAAAAATATTAAATGCAGCAGATACTAACACTAATCAATTATTTTGCGTTATTTTGTGTCAATTATTTTGTGTTCAATAGAGTCAATTATTTTGTGTTCAATCTTATTCAGTTTCCCTTGAGTTTTGTTGCCAAATATGATTGTTATAACAAGAGAAGATGGGATGAAGGTCATAGTAAAATAGCAAATTTTACAATATAGCTGTTCATGTCCTGCATGTTACTACAGTGATTCATCACCTAATCCAAGTAAATTTAAGAGTCACATGAGCAGTTTCACAGACACTGACATTCCTAGGCCCTGGCCTCACTCTACTAAATAAAATGCCATAGGATACAGGATTCAAGGAGTTATGTCATTAAAATTCTCTACAGATGCAAGTGGTCAGCCAGACTTGTGAGTTATGCATACATATCTATCTAAAATATATAGGTACATGTGGGTGGGAGGAGTGCAGGTAGCAAAGAGAAAGTCTTTATACAGAGAAGACTCAAAAAAAAAAAACTCTTTATAATAGGGGATTAAGGGTACTTAAGATCACTACCAGCTACTTTTCAAAGTCTCTTCATGAAAACTCCTGAGAATTTTTAAGCATTTGACACACATAAGGTGCTAGACAGAAAAAATAAAAGAAAAGAAAAATGGACTTTGCCAACCCCAAATTTTTATTTTTGCTAAAAAGAAAAACTGAACATTGAATGTGAAAACATGCATAGAAGGAAGGTTGGGTGCCTAGATAAAGATGGATTTAATAAGTAACAGGTATTGGTTGACATAGCTTAGGAGATAAATTTTCTTCATCAGTAAAGAAAATGGGAATCATTGGATCACAGCTAGTGATTTGAATCCAGATCTTTCTGATTCCAAGGCCCAGCTTGTCACTCTGTGCCTGTCCTCTGGAGAGGCTACCCATCCCAGATTTAATCATAAGCTGCTACACTTTGTTTTTTCTATGACATGACACATTACCAGTGCCCACTGCAGTGAAACACAAATAGGAAAGTGAAATTTAGAAGTAAATTTTATTGAAAAATTTTCACCTGGAAACTCAGAGTTTGAGAAGCAATATTAATATTGGGCTGCTGTATATCATTTTCAAGAATGTTTGAAATATGAGGGCTAAGGTTGTAGCTCAGTGGGGAAGTGCTTGCCTAGCATGTGTGAGGCACTGGGTTAAATCCTCAGCACCACATTAAAATAAATAAATAAAAGTACTTTGTCTATCTACAGCTTAAAAAAGAAGAATGTTTGAAATTTGAGCTTGAAAGAGCTTTTGGAAATGAATGTACTGGAAGTGGTGGCAACTAGCAAGGAAACAGAAACATAACACTTGTTTTCATTCACTTAACGTATCTCTAAAATGGATATATACCTCATATCAAAGGATAGTTTGCAATAATGTTTCAGGTTTCATGAGTTACTGTAGCAACATACTAAGCATCATAAAGTTATGAAAAATACTGATAATTTGATAAAACCATCTGGACAATGAAGAGAATAGGGAAAGACCACATGGGGGTGAAAGTAAGAGAAAATGATTTTAGTAGGATTTACAAATTGCTAATTAATCTGAATCTCAAGTGAGATTTTTTGAGTGTATATTCTCAAGTCGCACATTTAATAATCCAGACTCAGTCTCATGAATCTGATTTTCAGAAAATTCCTCAGGTGAGTCAGGTGATCAACCTTATGTAGAAATCACTGGTTCTTAATGTGTGAATTCTACTTCTCTCTTTAGTAATGAGGCTAGATGAATAATATTGCTTAAACTTTCCACACTGGAATGTAAAATGAAGGACGTGAACCAGAACATGATGAATAGGTTTCATTGCTCAAATAGAATGGTCCGTGTAAACCTTACCAGATGAGCAGTCTCAATGATTTATGAATGAGACCCAGAGCATGTCATCCCTGGTCAACTTTCTTTCCAACCAACAGCCTTAAAGAGGACCCCTTAGAGTCCCTTAGATTATAGGTTGAAAACCACAGCACTGATACACCCTGAGATACCTTCTGTGTCTAAGTTTCTGGAAACAGTAAGAATAATTCCTGACATATTAGTTATTTATTGGTCAAAGGAGGCCACTGGAAGACCAAAAGTGGGTCAGCCATAAGATCTAATTTACCAGAACCCAAATTCTCTCTTCTGATGGGCAATTGGCCAAATAGGCTGTTAAGGGTCAGAAGGGATGGTGAAGGAAATTCAATGTATGTTTCATTTTCTTTTTCTTTTTTGCACATGACAGAGATGCATTTGAATGGAGGTCTACCATCTGTTACGTGAGCTAAGAAATACAGGATTCCATGGCAAATGTCATAATGATACATGCAGTTGTGATCCATCATGTCTTTGGGTCTTTAACGGAAGAGCACATCAGTTCAATTTTATTTTCATGATGGTTGATGTTTTTTTCTCTAAAGTATGAGAAAGCAATGCCTTTCCAAACAAAGAAAAATATTTTGGAAATATTATTGTAGTTTTTTAACATTTTACTTCATTAATGATAACAAATAATTATGATGGATCCAAATTAAAATAATAATAAATAATAGTTGAGTCATCATGCTTATCTCATAATATTTATTTATTTATTCCTCTATGTGTTTGTTTTATATTTGCAATCTACGTTATATAGATATATGTATCAATATTTGCATTCTGTTTTATTTATACCTGAGTACTTATAATTTGCAAATAAAACATTCTCAGGAAGTAGAAATAATAATCTGATTTATTTAATGAAGTCGAAAATTAAAGAAGCGTGGATCTATACACTATTTTGTGTAGTGGGCGCAATTTGAAGGTACTTTAGAACTCTAACTAAGATTTTAATACATGAGATAAGTCCCATAGATGTATTCTTTGTTTCTCATTTTTTCTTTATAGACACTTTTCTCTTTCTTGACTCTCATGATTACACTGATTTCCACTTGGAAAAATCTCTTCAAGATATTTTTAAAATTTCTATAGAAAAGTGCACATGTATTTTAAAAGATTATTTTGGGAAGGGAAGATGGACATTTAAACAATTGTCTTCTATTTTAAAGTGGTTACTGAACTATACAATCATTTTCCTTCACTCCTTTTCAAATGCCATTGAAAAGACACAAGAAGATTTGTGGCTGTGGTTTTTGTTATTGTTGTTTAAATGAAAAGAAATAATAAGAGTACAGAACTTAAAAACAGAGATGAAATGTTCTATCAGTGAAACAAAAAGTTTGAGGTGTTTGGGGACAATACAGTATATAGTAGTTGGGTTTCAAGGTAATGACAAAAACAAAACTCTTGGCATTCATATTTTCTCTCCAAGAAGCCTGAAGGCCATGCTTCTCAGCTGTGAGCAATCCAGCAGCATTGCCACAGCCAGAGTTTGTTAGAAATGGAAAACTTCTGGCTCCACCATAGACATAGTAATCAGAATGTTAATGTTTGCGAGATCCTTGGGTGATTCTTGGGCACATTAAAATTTGAGAGACCTTGTCCTAAGGTATTCTAACACAACTACTCTCACCCTTAGACTCACCAGGAATACTTTTTGCAATCTATTACTTTTATTTTTATCTAAAGATTAGAATTAGTTGGTGTTAGAATTTGCAAAGTTTTAAAAATCTTTCCAACTCATTTTAATGCACAGCTCACATTGAAAATCACTGCTCAAAGCTCTACATGAGCAGTGTTTGTGAGTGAGAGGGAAGCCATGAGATGGTAATCAGAGTTAAAAAAATAAATTAAAAAAAAACTCTAAACCAGCTGCCACTGGTTACTAAGCTGAAATAATGTCTGTAAAATGTGAAACAGCAAACAGAATATATAAAATAAGCAGGGAAAAAAACGGAGCAATCTTCTTGGAGGAAGTGACAATAACTATATCAGAATCTGAGCTGGGGGTGTAGCTCAGGGCTAGAGAATTCTTAAAATGTGTGAGGTCCTGGGTTCAATCCGCAATACCTCTGTCCACACACAGAGACACACACAGGCACACTGTGCACATGCATACAGAACAACAATAATAACAAATTCAAAATTCAATCATCATATCTGTGTATGGTATAAAGCAGCAGTGATTGTTAAAGCTACTTATATGACTTAAATGTGCAGCCATATTTGAGGATCCCCAGTATGGAAAGTGCTAGAAAATGAAACATCTCATGATAATGTCAAAGCTAGAGAGAGGTTCCAAGCAGAAATATTTTTTGAACTTGCCCAGGGACCCAGAATAAAAGAGAAGTTTTCATACAAGATTTTGTATAGGTAAGGATCATCTCATTGCATTTTTGCATCAGAAGAACATTGCTTGGGAATACAAAACAATCACTAAAGGACCTAAATAGTCATGCAAATGTGTTGCCATTTATATAACTAAGAAGTCAAGAGAAATTGACCAGGCCTTACCGAAAATAACACAAAACCCCTATCTCTTTTATGTGAATTATCAGGCTTCACAATTCAGTTACCTATTAAATTTGGATTAGATGGGACTTCAAAGGAACTACCAAATAATACTTAGTGAATCATATTAAAATGTAAGCAATAAAGTGATACAATTAATGTATCACTAAGAAAAATGATTTTGCATTGCTTATCAAGAATCTAGTATAACCATTCATCCATCATTGGTTTCTTCCCCAAGGTAAATATTGTAGGGAGTGCTTACATCCATCCTGTTGTAATTCTAATAACTGCTTTACATTTTATTGTGAACTTGCTAGAGATTTTGACTGCTGCAACTTGCCCAGAGGCAGGTGGACACAGCAATAGAAATACACAGAAAATCAGAACACTACTGTTTTATGGGAGTACAGGGAGGAGATTCTAAGGGCAACTAAAAATAAAAAAAAAATCAGAGTCTTAACTTTCCTTGTTGAAAGAAAGAGACTCTGTAGTCCCTGCACTCCCATACTCCCCATCTACTTCCACTTCTTTTCCTGAAGGCAAGTTAGAAACACTGCATTTGTTAAGATATTTCTTCCTCTTTGGATCATACATAAAAGTTATTAAGCAAGGCTTTTTCCAGCTTCAAGACCCAGATCTGGCTTTCTCAGAGACCTGGAAACCATCTCTTTGAAGTGTCATGTCAAAGAATATAATGCTCTTATCTCCCTGCTTCTTTGGGAGAACAGAGGCATAACTTCAGTAGGTAACTAGCTCCAAAATTATGTTATATTATGTACATATAAGGAACTTATTTTTATTTTGGGTAAAGAGAACTAGCTAAAAGACAGTCTTCTCACTTAGAGGTGAATTTACAATGAGCACCTCTGGGTGATAAATGATGCCCTCACTTGAGGACTCCTTACCTTAAGAACATGTATGCAATGGCTTGTCTCTGCTTGCATTTGCAATTTTTGAAAAAAAAAATTAGCAGATTGCCTATGATACACATCACTTTCTGGTTTAATGTTTATGCAATAATAGAACTGCTTTATTTTTCTTCTTGTTAGTGGAGAGGTTTTCTGATTTGGCAGGGGATTTTGTTTTTAATTATATTTTCCCAATGATGACCATTAGCATCTGTATCTGCTGGACTGAGATCAAATAATTCTGGATCATTGTGATTTCTCACCATCTGCATTTTCCCTGTCCTAACCCCAAAGTCTATTTAAGCTCTTTCAGCTCTTTCTCAACCACCTCTCCATTGATATTCAGGAGGACAAAGCTGTTTTCCTCATATCTTAATAGAGGCTAGAACTCAGAAAGGCTGCCCTCAGGTACTTACCTTTATACCTGACTCCAGGATTGCTACTCTAAAAATTCTAACACTGACCTGGATGTTGGAATTTTCTAAGAGTCTCATTTCCCCAATCCAAGAACTTTCTCTCTTCTGTGACTTTTTGATGAGTGTCTTTCATATGTTTGTGATTATTTGACAAACGTCTGTCTTCTCTTGAACATCGTAGGATTCATGTGTGATTTTCCTTACTGCTTTAATCTCTCAGCGACTATGAGAGAACTAAATAGGAAACACCACATAATGCTTTTATTTGAATAAATGAATTGATAAATTTGGTTCAAATAAAAAAGAAACTCAATGTGTTAAATGGTCCTGGGAAAACAAGAAATATAAAAACTAGAAGTATTTATTTGTCTGTGTAGTGTTTACACCTGAGGGCTTAGTTTCTTTCTCTGAGAAGTGAGAAGATTTTTTGCTGTTAATAGATAAAGAGATAGGGATGAGGTAAGTGTTGCCAAATTCTCAGTGATAGCCATTATGAAGATTAGAGAATAATGATAGGATATCATTTGAATGATAATAGGATTACCATATGTAGGGTCATATTAAGGGTAATGACCATTTCTTAGGAGTGTGGCTCATGCATAGTGTCAAATTAAGGCTAATAACCGTTTCTTAGATTAGGAAATTTCTCCTATGTGTAATTTTCTCCTAAAGTAACAATAGCTCAGGTAAAGGCACGGAGATGATGGGCTTTTTTCATATTGATTTAATAGAAGATAAATGAAGCAAATACATTTAGGATATTGAAAAGAGACTGATTAAATGATAGACATGGAATAAATGCTGTGTAGTAATGAAGTAGATGACAAACACGGGAAGAGTAGAACTATAAATTCCAACATTTATGAATCAGTATCCCATTAGTTATTCTTAGCTATCTGCTGAGGCAAAACAACTCCTTACATTTTAATTTTCTTCAGAAGTGACTTATATGTTCACAAATGAATCTCTATACTAATTTAAGAAGCATCTTTTAAGAGATACTTGCAGAGAATTTTAATTAGAAGTCTCCGAGACCTCAAAAGTATTTGGGGATAATTGGTGATTATTACATAAGTCTTTCTATCCATGTGTTTGGATCCTTGATAGTTTCCTTAAAAAATAACAATAATAATAATAATAATAATAATAATAATAATAATTTGAAATTTTATAAAGGTTTTGCACAACTATTTTCTAAAAAAAGTTTTTCTAAAGTTTTGCAATTCTAAATTTTTTATTAATATATATACATGGAATTTATTTTTGAATGCTTTTAATTTATATAAAGCTTCCTTACTAACCATAGCTGAGGATTATCAACCTTTTTCAAATAGTGTTTTCTATGAATTCTGACCATTTTCTTCTTTCTAATCTTTATTCTTTATATCTCTACTCTTTACTGTTCTTGAGATGCCACAGTACAATGGGTTACCACAGGTGTATTTACATTTTATGTATATTCTTACATATTTGTAAACAGAAACATATTTTTAACTCCACTAGAAAGCCTTGTTACTCATTATGCTGATGATTTAATGCTGATATTATTAATATGAAGAACATCTAGTATGAATTTCAAATTCTTGTTAATCATATGATCACGAGCTCTCACTGTATACCTATCAGAATTGCTAAAATAAAGAATAGTAATTCTCCCAAATATTTTCAAATATTTGAAGAAATCAGACCGTGTATACTTTGCTAGTGAGATTGTAAAATACAGTCATTCTAGAAAACAATTTGATAGTTTCTCACGAAAGAAAATTTGCAATTAATATATGGCCTGGCAATTGTTCTCTTGAAAATTTATGCCAAAGAAATAAAAAACATGTGTTCAAAATGTGTGTCAGAATTCCAAAGAAACTATTCGAATATCAAAAAAATTGGAGACGTATTTCTTTCAACAGGTGAATGATTAAACTATCTTGTATCCATTCCCTGAAAGACTAAGCCATGAAGAGGAGCAAGTTATTAATGTATGCAACAGTTTGGATGAATCTCCAAGGATTTATACTGGAAAAAAAAGTCAATCAAGAAAGACTATCTACCATATAATTCTATTAATGTAATACTGAAATGACAAAATTAAAGAAATGGAGAACAGATTAGCATTTACTCTGTTAGGGACTTGGGTTCGGCTGGGACTAGGAAGGAGCTAAGTGTGCTTATAAGAGGGGAATGCTAAGAGGATATTTAGGGTTAATGAAATATCCTATATCTTGGTTGGTATAATGGATACAGAAGTCTAAAACTGAAATAAAACTTTTAAAAAATGTATATGTGTAAATGTGGAGCAGTCTAAATGTGGTGGATTCTGTCGGTGTCAGTATCCTAACTGTGATGTTATAATACAGTTTTGCAATTGGGGAAAACTATAAAATTTACATAGGATCTTTCTGTGTTGATTCTCACAAATGCTTCTGAATCTATAATGTCTGAAAATAAACTTTAATCTTGAAATTAATCACGAAAACAAGCAAAATGGTCTTTTGAGTTTTGTTCTGACTGAGCACAGGCTACCTAGGAACTTAAATGAGTCAGACCATGACTATATCCTTGGGGACCTTATAACCCCCAACCTCACAGGACTGTTTGTCTGCTGCTTGGAGTAAGGCTGAATGGGGCCTTTGGAAAAACTCATAACTGCCACCCAGTGGTGACCACTGGGATATTTGAATAGAAAATTACCTGATCAGGTACATTTGCAACCATTAGGAAGTAGTCATTGCTTTGTTACTAGATATTAGTTGATAATGTTTCTGTTCTGAAGAACATGGAATTACCTTGAGACCCCACATATCTGTCATATCCTCCATTCTGTTAATCATATCAAGAGAAAAATAAATGCACATTAAATTTTATCTTATTACATAGAAATGGTATAATCAAGAACATGCAACAGGGTAACTAATCTGGTTACCCTTTGAGTGTATAGAGAAATTGTATAAAATGATTGCTTTAAGTAACCCCCCAGGAGCACTCAAGTGCTGAGACCAGTGACCCCTCCAAGAATCAGTTTTCAGATAATTCCAAATAAGCAGTCCATCTTACAGGTAGCAGCTCAATGTCAAGGGTGGTACTTATTGTGGAAATCAGCTATACTGTGGCCTGATGGTGGCTATAGCTTGACTGAAAAGAGAAAAGATAAATCCCTTCAATGGGCATTATTAAAGCTGGTGCTCCTTGTAGATTTCCATTGACAATAACCAACAATTGGTAACATGGGTTTATACTGAAAGATAAGAAGAACCCCATTATGGGGCAATTTGTTATGAAAATTTTATGGAACTAGAAAATAAATTCACAGTGGGGTGACTCAATGACTATCCCAAGTACCCACTTCTAATTCAGAAAGCAACTGGAAATAAGTGAATGCCTCACTTAGTCTTTATAAATAAACTTTGGGAACATGGGAAGAGTCATAATATAAGAATTCAACAATACAACATTGGGCGAGATAAAAATACATGCTAATATCTTCCTCAGAATCTAAAGGGGGACTGACCATTCATTTTTTTTTTCCTGACAAGAATATCTTAGACTAAAAATATTTATGGACCACTTGCTGAAAATAGGAGAATATTGGTGCTTATACTTGTTAGGGTCTGTAAACAAGTCAAGATGGCGCCTGGCATTTTGTCAGAGGGAGTGGTTTGTGAAGTAACACCAGTGAGCCATTAAGTGTGGAGATTCCTTATTGGTTGACTGCTTATCTAGTTTATGTTAATTAAGATAAGCTGTGTGTAATGTATATATACCCCTCCTGTCCTACAACAAATGGCTCCCACTCCTGCTGTATCAATCTACACAAGTTGCTCGTCACCCCCCGGTTATTTTGCTGCAGCCGGACTGCTGCAATACTTAGTTGGAAGTAGACAGTGTTGGCCCATTACTGCTTCAAGTCTCTAATAAAGACTCTTAACTTATGTAGATACTCGTTCTAGATATGGATTTGCATACCCAATAATGGATCTAAGATAGTTAAGAGACCCATGAGGAGAAAATATTATTTCTTGGAAATGATAAACTAATTTATTGAAGTGCCATAAAATCATGGTCTACCAAGCATTATATAAATCTACTTTATGAAACCTTGTCCTTCCTAATATGGTGGATTGATGAGAAAATGAGAATGAGGGCTGGGGCTGTGGCTCAGTGGTAGATCACTTGCTTAGCACGTTTGAGGCATTGGTTTTGCTCCTCAGTACAACATAAAAATAAATACATAATATAAAGGTATTGTGTCCATCAACAATTTAAAAATAAGAAAATGAGTGATTGAAAAATGACCTTAGAATTTGGAAGGTCATAAGTGACTGGGGGTGATGACTTCCACAATCGAATGAATGAATGTTAGTTATAATTTAGTATGTGTGGAAGTAAAGTGATTGCTATTGTGTGAATTGCTGAGATATTGGTGGGAGAGTAGAGCAGAAGATGCAGGGGATGGACTGCTTTTCTTCTTTTAATTATTTTTTTCTTTCTGACTCATTATGTGCAGCTGAATCTTTGTACTTAAGAGTTTTGAATAAAGAATTATTTGCTAAACATAAAATAATGGCCCTCCATGTAAATATTACTATCCAAAAATCATAAGGAAAGGATAGGGTAGGGGAACACCTTACCTCATCTGTCAGAGCTAGGATTAACATTTTTAAGCTGTTTCAACTACTAGACAAGACATATTTATGCTGACTCTCTGGGTCAGACTCTGGCTGAATCTGACAGCCCTATGCTGGTATGAGGGGAAAGTCTTAGTAAAAATTAGTGACAAATGTAAAGAAAGAAAAGTGGTTGCTAATGAAAAGGGAAATAAGAATCAGAAAATGCAAAAGAAAAATTTGTTTTCTTGAAACCTAGTGCACAATGAAGAATAATATCGTTTCTTAGGTTTAGATATTTATATGAGGATGAAGCTATTTATTTAGTTTTGAAATCTTTGCGTGAGGCTGAAAGCATATATTGGCTTGGGCTATTTCGAAAACATTCAATCTGGAATTACCTATGCTGTCTTTATATAAGAATAATAATACATACTAAAGAAATACTTAAAGTAATTCTTACAGTGATTTGGTTCTCATTTGTGATTTTTTCCTTCTACAATAGAACCATTTTAGGAGATATCATGCATAAAAGTCTGCATGTACACCAAGGACCAGGGATCACTGTAGCTATTAATCCAATAATCACTTGAGAAACACACTGGAATACAAAATACTACTAAATGCCCAAATTGTCACAGTTCTGTGTATTATAATGTAACACAGGGTCCTGTGAGCAACAAGGGTTCTTGTCACAGAAAAAATGAATTATACAGATGACAGAGGGTGAGGATTCAGTAGCACGTTTGTTTATTAGAAGCAAACAAGGAATGCTCCTACAGGATGTGAGGGGTCTCAAGAGGGAAGGGTACCATCTATAACTGTCTAGGGGTTTTATACTGCTTTGAGGAAGAACTAACATTTCATTGGAGAATCCCCCTTGGTTATTCTCTTTCTCTGACTCATTTGAAAGTGTACAATTTCAATTTCTTATTTCCATAATGGGATGATTTAATATTTGCTAGCCTGAACGTGTCCTGTACTTGTTCTTTAAAATAAAATAATTGCTTGGGTTCAAACAACTCTTTGGGGTTGATTAATGTTAGCACAGTCAAGGAAACGTGGGGCAACAGTAGAATGTATGGCCATCCAAACATGAATGGGGCCTTCTAGTCAGGCAGCCAGAAGCTGAAACCAAGTTTTAGCGTAGGGTTTAAATCTGGGGTCGTGGGATTCCATTCTTCAATGTCTCCATTTCTCTTCTTTTTTTCTTTTTCTTTCTTTTTTACATTTTTTGTTATAACTGTTATATTTTATTTTAAATTATTATGATTTTTTATTTGTTATAATTAGTTATACATGAAAGCAGAATGCATTTCAACTCATTGTACACAAATAGAGCTCCTCATTTCTATCTCCAGCCTCACTAATACCTATCTACTGTGTATTTGTAGATTGAAAGAAATAGTTAAGGGAGTGATGGTTTGTTCTGCAATATCAACTACTAAAATCTTCAATGCCTTCAAGTTTCATATATGTAAAACACTTTGACATACTCAAACTATAGTTAGCAATGGTCACTATCTATAACACATAGCTATGGCAAACACAGTATTTCAAGTATAAATTCTACACTTAATCTATAAAGAATTGATTGCCAGGCTCTGGCAATATCATATTTGGTGGATAAACTGACATTGGCCAAAATATTCTCAGGGAGATCTGAGTGAATGTGTCATAGATTAGTGGAACTATGACAAACTGAATGTGTTTTATGAAGAGAGAATTATTGAGGCATGACTTATTGTCCTCTTTCAGATGGTTTGAGGGAATGCCATTTCAGGAAGAGAAATGATAGCAAGTACATTGGATAGAAAGAGTTTTAGAAAAATACATGAACTGAACTGAACACTTAACTACATGTCATACTCAGAAACAAAGAGAGGAGCAGGATGCGTGCAGAAAAATGCATGCTGTTTATCATGTTCCTGCAGATGGAGAATTTTAACAACAATGGTTTGTGATCTTGTCAGTGGAACCTCAAGGAATGAACTTGTTGGGAGGCTAATAGTGTCCAACTTATAGGAATTCAGAATTGAACAATATAATCCACCAAAGTACTAAGATCCCACACAAAAATAAAAAATCATGTAAAATTGTGGGTGAGAACCAGGTGTGGTGGTGCACACCTGTAATCCCAGAGGCTTGGGAGGCTGAGCCCAGCCTCAGCAAAAAATGAGGCACTAAGCAACTCAGTGAGACCCTGTCTCTAAATAAAATATAAAATAGGGCTGGGGATGTAGTTCAGTGCTTGAGTGCCTCTGAGTTCAATTCCTGGTACTAAAAAAAGGAAAAGAAAAAAAAAAAGTTGTGGGTGAGGATTGTAAACCAATTAAAATTGACTGGCTTTTTATTTGTGAAAAAAAAAAAAAATTAGGCATTACATAAAGAGATGGTCCCTCTGGCATCCCTTGCCAGAACCTCCTGGTAATATGAAACAGGGCCCTTCCTTCTGCTTAACAAAGACTTGGAATCCATAATTAATTGACATTTGGTTTTTTATTTAAACCCCAATCCATGATAATTTTGTCATTTGGGTAATGGCTGCTTTTGTTGGAATTTTGAAAAAATATGATCTTCGTCTAACTTGTAAGAAAACAGCTACTTTTTATAATTCCATTTTAATTGATAAAAAACATTTTAATAAAACCCTTAATAATAGTAATGTATAATTTGTCAAATAGATTTTTCATCATATTTTAATTTCTTAAAATTATATAAGCTGTCTTTAGCAATTTTATTTTATTTTTTAAATAATAACTTTTTAGTTGTAGTTGGACACAATATATTTATTTTATTTATTTATTTTATGTAGTACTGAGGATCGAACCCAGGGCCTCACACATGCTAGGCGAGCACTCTACCACTGAGCCACAACTCATTTTCTAATTAATGTAATAAAATTCCTTAGTTATGTTTTGTTTATTATTAATTGGTTTAGGTAGAAACATTCTTGCTTATTTGGAATATATGTCCCTTTTCATTGGTAAAAAGTAAGCCACATAGCAATAAGTCTTTTTGGATCACTAGACTGAGACATATTCAACAGTGTCAAACCTCAAACTGTTGGCATTTGTGTTCATATAGTACCTTGTTTTTATATTGCATTTCTTATCTTCATTTCAATTATAACTGCTTTGGGGCTGTAGTTTTAAATTTTTCAGTCATTAAAATCTCTTGTCCTTTTGCTAAAAATATATTCAATTTTGGATTTATGTTGATTTTTTCACTCTTTTAGTTTATTGTCACTTTAAAAGTATATGAATAATGACCGAAATATATATCTAGGGCATGGAATCTAAATGAGATGGAATGACATTTTCAAGACTGAGTTCACTTTATTCAGAAACTGATGAGAATACTGCAGAGACCAACATTCTAATAGTGCCCTTTACCTTGGAATCAGTTCCACCATTTGTTAAATTTGAAGGGACATACTTTAAGTTTGGTCATTTCTCTTGCTTGCCTTGCACTGACACTTCTGAGAAATTTATTTGTACTTTGAAAATATTTTGGCAAAATTTTGTACTTTAACTCATTTGTGATTAGTTTAAAATATAATTTTTTCTTACTTTGATTAATAATTCTTTATGATTTTGCTTCAAGGTTCATACTGAGTGAGTGATAGACCATCTACAATAGATTCCTCATACATTTCTGGTCCTTGGGAAGAAGCAGATGGGGGCCATTATGTACCTTGCTGGGACTTCCTCTGGTCCCCACTTGTGTTATTGGAGGAACTGAGGGACTGTCCTCACATCACCACTTGGTGCCTCTAGTTGAAGGAAAGGATGCTTGCTTCCAAGGCTGAGCAATTGCTGGGGCAGAAAAGCACTTTCCAGCTAGGCACTTGTGGAAAAAACTGGAAGAAAGAAGTCTACATTATCTTGGAGCCTGTGAAGTTCTAAAGTATGAACTAATTTAATCCTTAAGAAATTTAAATTATTTTAAATAGCTAGTTGATATTTTGTCAAGTGAATATTAGTCTGCCTCATGTATACTTGAATATTAATAGAACTAAGACATACATCTTCATGTGTTCCCTATGATCGATTAGCTCCAAGAATAAAAGAATAAAAAAGGAAATAAAAGTTTTTTTATATCACCGGGGTCCAACAATGTCTAAGAACATAGATAACAAAAGATGCTTAACTTAAAGTCTATAAGGTCAAGAAACCATTCTGAGGTCTTTTATCTGAAGTAGGAGGAAAAATAGTACACCTAAATATTCATTTCCAGAACTTACTAAATTTATTCAACTTTCAGAGAATTCAGGGGTAGCGCTTACATCCAATTAATATTTTTTAAATGCCAGCTGATTCTAATGCAAAACTCTAGCCAAGAAGTAGTAAAATGCACAGTTGTTTTAGTTGTAGCTCTCACACATATGGTAAATTACCATTGTCACTTAGAGATCTGAGTTAAAAATGGAAAAATAAAATTTAAAAAAATCACTATCTTTATTTCAGGAAGCTGTTGTAAGAAACTACCTCAAATTTAGTGGCTTAAGAACAAAAATTTATCTCTTACAATGCTGGATGCCAGAAGTCTCCAAAATCAGTTTGAGTCAAAATCAAGGTGTCAGCAGGGCTGTACCTGCTCTGAGAGTTCTAGAGTAGAAATGGGTTCCTGGTCTACTCCAGCTTTTAGTGGCAGACAGTATCCTTGGCTTGTGCTGCCTCCCACTGACCTCTGTCCCTGTGCTGTATCACACCGACCTCTGCTGCTGGGGTCATACATAAATGTTTTATATGTATAACCTCCATCTGCTCTCTGTTCATAAAGATATTTGTGATAACCTGTAGTGAGAACTTACATCATCCTGGTTAGTTTCCTTACCTTAAAATCTTTAATTTAATCACATTTGCAAAGATCCTTTTTGAAAAAGGTAGCATTCACAGGCTTCAAAGATTCCTCAATCTTTGAAGGAATGTATGGACATATCTTTCAGAACCATTATCACTCTCTAAAAATTGCGTTTATCATTTTATGTGTAGGAGTGAGGACAGGAAATAGGACTCTCAAGCTAGGTGACAGGTCAAATAATAGGCCCCAAACATATCTGCATCCTAATCCCTCGAGCCTCTAAATGCAATGTTCTATTTTATAAGGCAAGAGGGAAGTACCATTGCAGATGAATGAATGCTAATCAGCCGACTTTAAGATTAGGAGGTGATCCTGTTTTATTCAGACAGGCTGAATCTAATCCCAGTGTTGCTGATACTCATTAATTTTGGCCATAGGCAGCAGAACACAGAATAGTTTTTCCTTTGTTACCACAAAGATTTGGTCTGTACCATGTTCTAACAGGATAGCTGCCTATTTTTCTGGCTCTGTGCACCTGTCAATAAAATGTACAAACAGAAAGTAAATTCTAGAAGTGAAGAGTAACTATTAAAATTTTTAACGAATTAGTTGTATTTATGTTTATGTATATATTTATTTAGATACCATGGATTGAACCCAGGGGTGTTTAATCAAGGAGCCACATCCCCAACTCTTTTTATGTTTTGAAACAGAGTCACACTGAGTTGCTTAGGGCCTCTCTAGGTTGCTGAGGCTGACCTTGAACATGAGATCCTTCTACCTCAGCCTATGGAGCTTCTGGGATTATAGGCACGCACCACCATGTCCTGCAGAATTAGTTGTACTTAAATGGGATAAGTTTACTTTTGCCTAGCAGATAAATCAAATCCATTTTGCAACAGAGCAGTGGTGGCCTAATGGCTGCCATATCATCACTCTTGCTGGAGAAAAGTTGGCATCTTTCTCTACTAGGAGTGTTACTACCACAGCTGGAATGGCCACTGGCACATGTCAAATGGAGAGCAGTCCTTACAAAGGGAAAGATTATTTGAACATTTTGTAGTACATTATCTCACAATATTCTGCACATAATTTTTCAATTCATTATAAACATTAAATCAATCTTATTCTTAGGACATTAACGCAATATATTTCTAAACAAACCTGATGGTAAAAATTGTTGTATGATGAAATTAAATGTGTTAGCATTAATTTGGTCACTGTTAGAGGTTGGGTTTTGTCACCAGCAAAATTAATTTGTTGAAGTTGTTACTCATACACCTCAGAATTTAACCTTAAGATCACTGCAGATGTAATTAGTTAAAAGGAGGTCATCCTGGAGTTGAGTAGTCCTTTGATCTAATATGACTGGTGTTCTTATAAAAAGGGGAAATATTAACACTTGCATGAAAATAGGCAGAGGATAGTGTGGGCAAAAAGGCAGAACCCACAGCAAAGAAGCAGAACCCAGGGGACAACAAAAACTGCTACAACACTATCAGAAGCTAAGAGATAGACATGCAATACGTCCTTCTTCATAAGTCACTGGAGGAACTAACTCAGCGGACTCTTTGATCCCAGATTATAGTCTCCACAACTGTGAGCCAAGAAACTGCTTTTGTGTCGTTTGTGGTACTTTTTAAAGGTAACTGTATAAAATTTATACTCACCATGAAGACAGAACAGCATGTGTAAATCAAACCAGAATGATTCTTGCATATATCTCCTTGCAGTACAGTACTCCTGAATATGGTTCAGTTATTTCTAGAAATTAGATGTTTTATTTGTACAGAGCATAGAATAGTAAATAATAGTGTATGGTAGTTGCAGAGAATTATTTCCTTTTCCTTTTTTTTTTTTTTTTTGCATTGCTGGGGAATCACTCTGATGGCCTTATGCATGGTAAGAAAATCCTCTACCAATGAGCTATACCCTCAGCCTTCCCAAGTCCTAAATTTTTAGCTGTTACTTAGGAGCTCTTCATTATCCAATCCGTCCCTTGGATTTCTTATCAGTAATATGGAAATTATGATGATAACTACTATAGTACCAAGTAAGAAGTAAGCAAGAATATTTGGAAAGTGTTTTTAAAAGTTTCTTTTTCAGTTAAGTTCTAAAAAAATTTAATTAATAACACAACTTCAACATGTTAGTACTATCATTACTGCTTAACCAAATGTTGACTATCAAAGTTTTTAAATTTCATATTGGTACATAAAGTAATGGATTATTGTATAATCCAGAATGCCTATGTTTAATGGAAACTACTTGTATACAGAAACAAATCATTGCAGTTTCAGAACATAGATGGTGATAACCTGTAGTAATTCTCAGTATACTGAGGTGACATGTATGAAATGAGGGGTGCATCTTTAGCCTTTATCTAAAAGTTTAAGTAATAGTGTATGGAAAATGTAAATTATAGTATTCTCTGAAGAGGAGGGGACAAAATCCTGTTGTGTTAAAGGGATAATGTGAGGAGACAAATTTATGAGAGTCATCCTGTATAAATTTCTCATTGAATTTTGTGTTAAGTGAAAGCTGATAAGGGTTGTAGCTGAATAAGAAGAATGTTGATAATTAATAGGATAGATACAACATGTATTAAATAAAGAGGATAATAAAATGATAGAAAGTTTGGATAAATAAATAATTGAGCCTTTAAGGCAAGAAACGAAAGTGTATTTCCTAAGAAAAAGAGCTGACTTTTATAGGAGTTGGGCTATTTCATAGTAAAAGCAGGAACAGATGATGGGCTAGGTGCATCCAATGAATGTGATGAAAGCTTGCTCAAGGTCTTTCCTGATTTTCTCTCTTTTCAGTGAAGTATACAGCAAGCCAGTCAGGAAACAGGTAGAATAATTGTTTAGGGCAGAAGACAGAAAAGGCTTGAAATGGTGATTCACAATACAGTGTGGATGGATCATGAAGCTATGATAATTGAAAGCATTAAAAACTCCTGACATAACTTTATAAAATTCTGTTCCATTAATAACTGTGGCTCTTCACTCAAATAGACCCTATCTTAACTTCTGAAACTTAATTTCATTCTTATCAGTTTTTGTCTAAAATGTTTTATCACTATCACAGTGTTTGTTTTGATTGTTTGCTTGATGTAATTTAATTAAAGTAAAAATCAGGTTGATATTCTGATTGAATTTGTATCAGTTGATGTTTAGTATAGGAAGAGATCATATTTTGAGAATGAGATGCACTGGGGATCACAGTGAATCATTGCATTCTTTTTTTTTCATGATCCTTAGTAAATTTAGCAGTTTTGAATATCCATGTATATAGATGTTTATATTTTTGTACTGAGCATAGAATAGTCATTGTAGATATGCATTTCCTAATACTGTTTTTAATAAGAAAATTGACAATATTTTTTCCATCTCATTTTCCACTGGTTCTTAGTCTGAGATAACACTGAAGCAATAATTTCTAGCCCTTTGTGACTCTATATACATATGTGTGTGTGTGTACAAGTTGAATTTTATTAAAACCCTTTGCACACAATGAAGTTGTAATATTATTGAAGTGTTTTCTTCTTATTGTCTATTTTCTCAATATTGTTCTAAGTTTCTAGACAACTTGGTTATCTATTGTGTTCTAAGTGATTGGCTTTTTCTCCCTAGTTACCTGAAAGGCTTTTATTTTTATACTTGAAGTTCTCAATAACTTAACAACAACAAAATCTTGATGGTGACCTACTGCAATATTTATGAATGCATTTTTTTAACTTTCAATCTGCAGATCTAGTTCTAACGCCAATTGTATGAAATTGTTCAGTATCATAACTTTGAATCCTATAAAATTTCATCTGTTGGATTTCTGCATCTCTAGCAATCACATATATATCACTTCCATGTTCATTTTCTGTCCCTATTCACTGTTTTCCACTTTTCTCTCCATTCATTGTGCTCATTCCCAGTTTTTCCTCCATATCCTTGGTTTGAATTTCATCAATGTCTATTTCATAATATTTCTAGTTTACTCTCAGTTCTGATATTATTTTTCATTATTATTGGTTTCCTGTACTCAACCACTTCCATTTTTATCTTGTTCTAAGATGTATCATTTTGAAAAATTAAGAGTCTTTGTTCTTGTGCATAAAATTGTGCATAATCTAGCACTATTCCTGGGGTTATTTTCCATCCAGATTTTATACTTAGCCTGTGTGTAGAATGCCAAATACCTTCATTCCTTCCTTTCTCTGTATCTCCCTTTAAAAAGAAAACTAACAACATATGTGAATATAGAATGATTTTATTGGTGCCATCTAATTAATTTTTGTTATGTCATTTAGATCTCTCTGATCTTTCAGGCCAGTAGAATATGGATAATATGTCTGCCCACAATTTCTGCCCTTATTTTATACCAATGGAGCCTAGATTGTTTTTATTATATAACTACTTGCATAAAAGCAACATTAATACATTTTGTTGTTTGTAAATTGCTTTATGATATAATTGTTATCTTTAGATTTTAATTTCAGGTGTTTCACAGAAATATATATATATATATATATATATATATATATATATATATATATATATATGCCAAAACATTTTGAATTAATGAATGACACACCTGAAT
>NW_026000142.1:13600296-13603923 GCF_001458135.2 Marmota marmota marmota
TATATATATATATATATATATATATATATATATATATATATAAAATGGATGTCATATTCCACATGCTGATTTGAAACTGAATTTTCACCAGATTTTCTGCTACAATATAAGTTTTTGGTGACTGTGTTACATAATACATATAATGAATTATAATTATGACAGTATTATATTATAAGACATCTGAATTTTTTTTCCAAAAAATTTTAGGAGAAAAATAACACTTTTATAAGCCTTATTTACACATAATTTCTAAAATAATTATCCAAATATTTTCTCTCAAATATTTGTAGACATTATTAGAAATGGGACCAATGAATTTAATAGAATCAATGTTGGATTTATACTTATGTCCAAATTGGTCCTCAGAATATTTCTACAAAATTTGTATCCCTAAAAATATGGAATAATTTAATTATAACATAAGAAATATTTTCTAATTTTCCATCATTTGTAAGTTCTATTTTGGAAACATTAAAAATATGTTCTTCCATTGAAAGTAAGGACTGCTATTTGGGGAACAGGAGTTATGTTTGAAATGGATGAAAACATTAATATGGGTCTTATGTTCCTATTATGGTTTCACACAAATTCACTATTTCCCTTAAGATGTAGAGGAGATATCATGCAATGATGCATTCACAATTTAATTGTATTTTTAGAATTTTATAACTTTAAAGAATTTTTAATTTGTTATTAAAAGTGGGAAAGAGTTCTTTATGTGAAATGGGAAAGGTTTATCAATGTGAATAAATTATAATTAGGACCAAATTCTGATGTGATATTACATGATAGGGGGACCATAGATAATATACTATACATTACAAAAACTAGAAGGGATTTTGAAAGGTTTCATCATAAGGAAATGGTAAATGTTTAAAAAGATAGAGATGTTTAAACTGACAAATATTTACAATGTATACATGTATCAAAACATTACACGATACCCCATTTATATCTGTAATTTTTTTTGTACATCAATTAAAAATGAATTAAATAAAATTTTGATATTGGAATTTTGATTGAAAATTAAATATAACAATGCAAAATTTAGAGATATCTTTGATTTTTACTGAATTACATTAAAATATTTCACTTTTAATCTAAGCTACTTTAGTAATGTCCATTAGGTAGAGTTTCACTTTAGATACAATAAATCCAGTAAACCCATCTCAAAAGTTAACAAAGGGAGGCATACTATATTGGATTATCTCAATGAAGATATGGCTACTCAAGTAAAGTTTGTATTTTCTAGACCAATAAAATTTCTTAAGAGCAGCACTTAGTGTTTCATATCCCTAAAATCTCTACAGAGACCAGTGAATTAGAGATCCAGTCTCCATTCCATGTGTAAAACATATATACTTTTCCACAGATATGCAAGTTGTTAGTTGCCGCAGTCTGGCTGGGCACAAATCACCAGCCAATGAAGCAGGAACAAACTTTATTTCTGAACTCCACCAGCACACTCCACACACGCTCCTGGGAACTCCCCTGAACGCGCCACGCGGCTCCTCCTGGAACCAGCAACTGGGAAATATCCCTCCTCCGGCACTTCCCCAACCAATGGGAACTCTCCGGGAATCCCTGCGAGAGCTCAAGCGGAACTCAACAGGAACTCCGCCAGAACTCAAAAATAATCATCTTAATGGCTGGCTAGCCTCAACTCTCAACCACTACTTCTGGCAAAAATGCCATGTGTCATCCCGACTCGGCTGTGGCCCTCGACAGTTAGTTATGAAATAATTAAAAACCTTTTTTTTAGTTGTAGATGGATACAATATCTTTACTTATTTATTTTGTTTTTTGTGTTTCTGAGGATCAAACCCAATACCTCACACATGCACAGCTAGCATTCTTCCACTGAGATACAGTCCCAACCTACAAAAGGTACTCAGATGAATAAGAAAGTATGATGAAGGGGTCCAATGACTAGAGATGGGGACACCCTTTAAGAAAAAGGAGCAGTGCAGGATGGGCTTTGATACCTCTGGGAGTATGCCTGTGTGTGAATGTCAAAGTAAAGATGTTACTACACAGCTTGCCAACCTAAAATGTAAGAGTTGCCACTTCATAGCCAGATGCCATCATATCACAGTCATACACTGTCACATCCCCCTAATAGTTTCTAACAGTTTTACAGGTATTTATTGTATCTCTGTTAATGTTACTTGGAATGGTGATGGCATATGAACACATATTTACATATTCACATCCATATCTGAATAAGTATATATATACAGACTTATGCATTTTATATGTGTACCTCTTCAAGTGTTAGCACAATCTGAATATACAATTGCCACAGTCTGGCTGGGCACAATTCAGGAGCCACTTGTCAAAAGAAACGAACTTTATTTTTAGAACCACACGCCAAACAAAACAGCTCCTCAGGAAAACCTTCAGAGCCCAACTGCCACCACCGGCTTCCCACAAGCCTCTCAACCTCCCCCACTCCTCCTGCTCTTGAGGCTGATTGGTTGGGTCGCATGGGCAGAGCCAAAAAAAGTCCCCCAATGAGCAGCTCCGTGGTGTGAAAGGGCGGGGAAACAGCCCAATGAACATCACCGCAGAGGAGCCAATCAGTTGGCAGCTAGAAGTTTGCTGGGGCTGCTGTGAGCCAATCATCAACTGGCAGCTGGAAGTTTGCTGGCAGCTGGAAGTTTGCTGGCAGCTGGAAGTTTGCTGGGGCCCCTTCGGCTGTGGCTCTCAACATACAATAATTTCTTTAAAATGATAGATCAGATTCTAAGATGGCGGCGAGGGGAGTGCATTGCCCCCGTGTGCTGCGTCACTGTGTGGGAGTATGACAAGTCAGGACGGCTAAAGGCTATCTTGTTAGGAATTTCCAGCAATAGTGGGGTGCTCCGGAACCTGGAGGAAGGATTTCCATAGCATGAGGATCGGCTACGGGGACTCAAACGCGAGAGGTTTGTCGCACGGAGGGTAACACTGCTTATTCAGCAAACCTCCCCGCGGCTAGAGTCTGCAGCGCGTGCTGGGAAAGGAGGAGATAGCGACGCAGGGATACAGTGCTGCAGTTTCTGCCAGCTGTGCAAGCATCGTACTCAGGGCTGAATTCTGGGTTCAAGACGGGAGAAGGAAGTGGTCCATCTCGGTTCTCCACACCGGTCAGACCACAGAGGAGGCCAGCGGCCACCATGTTGGAGAGCTGACGTCACCATCCCTGTTTTCGACTGACCACAGCTCATTCAGCCATAGAACAGGTAATTTCAGGCTGCCATTCACCTGCGGCTTGTGGACAGATTGCTCGGGCTCAGTGCCTGGGTGCTTCTTAGAGCCTGCTCTTATCGGAGTGAGCACCGAGCGCGGGGCGGCCGAGTTCCAGCTCCCGGAACTGCCCTGGCCCAGGGCTAGGAGCCCGCGGAAACTGCTTCTCGGTCCAGGTCCTGCTGAGGGCCTGTCAGGACTCACCCGTTGCTTTGGTTGCACGGCAAGGGGAACGAAATGCTGCCATTCGCATAGGATACCAACGTGGCAGAGATCTTATGTCATCAGAAAGCGGCGGAGGAGAGAACTTCATCAATACCAGCGGCGACAGAAACAGTTGGTCTCCTGGTAGGGGGGGTGAGGCACAGACACCCGAGTCTCTCTCGATTTGTCGTCGAG
>NW_026000142.1:13610928-13641383 GCF_001458135.2 Marmota marmota marmota
GGGGAGAGGTGGGGAGGGGGCGGAGATGGTGGAGGATGGGAAAGGCAGCGGAGCACAACAGACACTAGTATGGCAATATGTAAATCAATGGATGTGTAACTGATGTGATTCTGCAATCTGTGTATGGGGTGAAGGTGGGAGTTCATAACCCACTTGAATCAAAGTGTGGAATATGATATGTCAAGAAATTTGTAATGTTTTGAACAACCAACAATAAAAAATTTTAAAAAAAAGTAAAATGATAGATCAGGTTTTTCATTTTAAAAAATAATTCTTAGATAAATTTCACAACTAGATTACAAAATAGTTTTTATTTAAATGCAAACTACGAATCAGTGTGTGTGTTTCATTTGTTATTTTTTATCTTCCCCAAGTATTTACTGTAGTTAAATTTCTTTAATCAGGAGTAATAGTCCCTGCGAAAATTCAGTGTATTACAATATGAATAAAGGCAATGATGGGGATGTTTCTAGATATTTTTCACTTAAGATAGCTGGTATTTGTAAGGTATATTTGTAGGTGACAGTTCTGTATGATTGAGGAAAATGTCTTGCCTGAGACGAATATGCAATTAGAATTTAGGACCCTTTATGCAGTGAAGGCAGAATAATGATGCATTTAAGCTGTCTCTCAGCATTTACTGTGAATTAGATTTATGTCTGAAAAACAATAAATTCTAGGTGGCTCACAATTATGCCTCGACTACATTGATGTTCTTTTTGCTTTTATTTAACATTATCTACAAATTTTGAATAAAAATTTATAAGTGATGTAATAATACCTAAATTTTTGCAAAATAAACTTCACTGACTTGCTTTAAATTATAAATTATGCATAAATCTCCCAGTGTGCTCTGGCTTCCAGCTCTAACTGTAACCCCAAGAGAACATATTTGAGAAATAAAAAGCATATGGCATTTTACTTTTATGTATGGAGATTTTCTCTAGTGTGGTTCTTCCTTAGTTGCAATCATGATTATTATTGGTGTATTAACAACTAGCCAAATCTAAGGAAATCTTCTGAAATTAGAATGGACATAATCTCTGTGTTCTATGACACAAGTAACAAATTCTATTAATATTCTATCAATATTTAATTGCACCATTCAGAATGAACTGAGAACACACAAGTGCACATACACACAAGCACACACATACACACCTGCATGTACGTGGTGGGGGGTGGGTAAGAAACAGAGAGTAAGACAGAGAAAGATAAGTTATTCCAGAAGAGGGTAATGTTGCTGTCTGCTGTTTTATATTTTTTTATTTATGACAGTATGGTTTTCATCTTCTCTGCCTGGAGAGGGACAGCAATAGCAGACTGCAGAAACATTTACTCTTCATTTATCAATGGAAATTATTTCTGCAAGGATATTTACACGACAGGGAAATATGCTTAGATATTTTGTATAGAAAAAATGCTGCCCTCATATTGTGTTTCTTTTTATTTAGCCAAACTGCTGAGCTCAGCGTATCCCACAACCCATTGGGAAGTGTCTAATAAATCTCCAGTCCTACCAGATATTGAGAATAGCACAGTTATACGGCAAATACATCAACAGTGGGAATAAGTGTGCATATAAAATGAACCAGTAAAAGGACCAGCACAATTTTATCGGCACTACTGAAAAAGTTTTATTTGAGAATATCTAGAAGATCAAGTTATTTGTTGTTTATATTCCCTATTAATCTTACTAATCTGGATGTCACTTCTTAAACCAAAAATTTATAGCACTGTGATGCAGATGGTAGGGGGAGTGTTGAGCTACCTTCTTGATTAGTGAAAGAATGGTTGGAGGGGGGCTAAAGAAGGTATGTTATAAAGTAAAAAATGTAAATAAATCTTGTTATCATAACCTTCTGTAATGAATTGCATGTATGTGGATTTTCCTTCTTCAGACATTAACTATGGCCGTAATCTGACAGCATTTCCATTTAAGAATAGTTGGAGAGTTTCTTTATATCAGAAATTAGAAATCTGTGAGTTTGGAATCACAGGTTGCTGATATGTAGATTTGAACTGTGGGACTAGATATTTTTACAGGTGGACTTAGGTAATGCTCTAGTCTCCATTTGCATCATGTACATAAAGGTTATAGAGCTCTGAGAGAAAATATTTTTAATATATATATATTTAGTTGTAAGTGAACCCAATACCTTTATTTTTATAAGATGCTGAGAATCGAACCCAGTGCTTTATGTGTGCTAGGTGGGTGCTTTACCACTGAGCCACAACCCCAGCTCTAAGAGAAAATATTTAAATTGCACTAATCATTGAGTTCAGAAAACCTTGTGGACAACATGCCCAGAGCAAAAAAAAATAAAAAAAGCAGGGGCCCAGAGGTAGAATGTGGTGGTGAAATCAGCCAATCTTAATAATGGAGTAAGTTTTGAGTTTTAGGTATAAGTTATACCATACATTTGAGTGGCTGAGTGGACTTGTTAGGACACAACTACATGAATAAGTGTCAAATGGTAATTTGACAGAACTATAATTTTTATTTGTATGAGAGATTTTTGCTGAGACTATGCTGCAGTGGTCATGGCGGTACTAGAGGCAGAGAGGGGAGCATTTACAGAAGCTGTGCCTATCAGTATGATTGTCATAGCCTGAGCTGGGACTTTGCACCTTGGGCCAACCAGTAAAAGAGCTGTATCATTAACTACCTAAATAACTATAGTCTTAAGCAACAGAAGCCACCTTTGCAGAACATTTGAATGTGACACAGAAAGCATGCTCATTTTTAATTATACTAAATATGTGGATAACAAAATTACCATTTTTAACTACACTGAGGTGTAACATGAATGGGCACCAGCTTGGATTCCCTAAAAAAGAGCAAAACTTACAAGAATTGTAAGGGAAGTGCCTTTAAGAAACAACGGAGGAGAGGAGGAGCAAGACTGGGTCTGCTACCAGAGTGGGTTACACATCTAACCCAGATTGAAAGAGCGAGGAAAGTAAAGTTAGGGAAGGCACAGAGTTGAGGGAATGTTCATCAAGGCATCTGGAGGCCTCAAGTTTCAGCCAGATCTCAGAGGAGTCCCAGTTTTCTTAGGGATGGCCTGCCTTATTATTTCTCCTGTGCTCCCTGCCTGTTGGGAATAGCCCTTGGGAAACATGGTGTTGACATAAGCACCACAATAGATATCTTGGTACAGTTTCTGAGGTCTTAAGTCAGTTACCCACTTTAGTTGGTGATGTGCACAACACAGTCCCATGGTCCTGCACTATGCTCACCCTAGTGTTTTCCCTTCTTCTGAGGACAAGTAGGTAACTACTCTTGGTACTGCCTTACTTGAAAGATATGGTAGAAGTGATTTCTCTGCAACTCTAGGGGAAAAAAACTAAAAAACAAAACACCCTGTGTCCATGAATACAACACAGCCCTCTATGGTGTCAGTCACCTCTATTCCCTCACCTCATCTTCTTAGTCTGTCTGGAAAAGGATCATGGGCACTCTTAGTACATTTTGAATTGCTCGTGATGTCTAATGGATTTGAGTGCTTTCTCATTTCCCCACTGTCTCCATCATTCAGCATCTTATCTTTTATACGGTTTGCAGTCATACCACTGTGCCTGCCCTTGAGCCTCTATGGAACTTCTAGGCTGGTGACTCAAGAAGATGTCTTTTCTGTACCAATATGATCCCATAGGGTGTTCCTGCTCTTCGAAACCCAGTTCTGAAGTAAGTTATATTGATTAGTAAGAGGAAATGAGGTTATGCAGTTTGCAAAACCTCCTTTACATAGTGCCCAGATCTACATTCATGTGAGGACAATCGTTTTTTCTTTTTCTTTTTTTTTTTTTTAACAGGGATGAAACCTAGGGGGCACTTAACCACTGAGCCACATATCCACACCCCCTTTATAAAAAAAAATTATCTTGAGACAGTCTCAGCAAGTTGCTCAGGGCTTCACTAAGTTGCAGAGGCTGGCTTTGAACTTGAGATCCTCCAGCCTCAGCCTCTGGAGCCATTGCCATTGCAATTGTGCACTACCCTGGCTGAAGACAGTCTTTGATTTGGGCCTGAGCCGTAGCTCTAAATGATTTCTGCTTAACTTTCTTGTTATATTAACTCAGTGCTGTTCTATCTTTATTACACAAGGAATGTGCCCCCCCCGCCTTTTTTCCTTTCTCACAGCTCCCTGGTTTACTTGAGTGGGTAGTTTACAAACCAAGGTTATCAACAGTCATTATCACTAGTTTTATTTAGTAGATTATGATGTATATTAACACATTCATCAGTTACTGTTTAAATTGAATCAATTCTATGGTTTTCACAATTTGATGTTTTTTTTTTTTTTTTTCTTACTCCAGAGGATGCTGACATTTAACTAGTAGTACAATTTATTTTTAGGCCTATTTTTACAATGCACAACACATCTTGAGAGTTATGTATTGTTCTCTAGTATATGATAATACCTCTTATTTGTATTGGAAATCATTTAGGTTTGGAAAAGTACAGTGATGGTTTTTGGTATTATACCAATTTATTACTTTTCTGTGGATTTGAACTTTGGGGGATAAACTTTTAAAAAGGCTACTCTTTAAAGACAACTGAATACGAAGGTAGCTCACATATTTTTTATTTTAACTGTTTATGTATAAACATATTTTTATTATGCACAAGAAGGGAAATCCAAATAAATCTATGTATCTTAGCTTAAGGAGAAACATTAGATGTTACCCCTGTTTTGCAGGATAAGAAAATTTATACATTTGTAGGAAAATTCAAAATGAAAGAATTTTGGATTAGCTGTATTAGATCCAGGAAAATAAGATTTCATGGGAAGGAAAAATTTAACAGATATTCTCAGATAAGCTGGATGTGGAGGTGCATACTTGTAATTCTAGCAGCTCCAGAGGCTGAGGCAGGATGCTCCCAAGTTCAAAGTCTATCTGAGCAACTTAGTGAGGTCCTAGGCAACTTAGAGAGAAACTGTCTCAAAATTAAATAAATAAATAAACAAATAAATAAATAGTGCTGGGGATGTGACTCAGTGGTTAAGAGCCTCTTGGTTAAATCCCAGGTATAAATAAATAAATAAATAAATAAATAAATAAATAAATAAATAACTACACAAAACATATATACTCAAAAGATTTCCCCAGAATTTAGGAAAATTATATTTTTAATTGTCAAAATTAATTTTCTAATAACATTATCCTTTTACAATTTTTAAAAAGGCATATTACAAAGGTTTTTTTCTTTAAAATCTTGATTCTAAAAGAAAGATATTTTAAAAACCTTTGTAAGTGACTGATTTCAGTAAATCTACTATGCTGATTTTTTTCTATAAAAATAGCATGTACTGTAAAAAAGTGAAAATTAAATCCATGCTTTTCATGCCAGATCTTCATACTGTTTCCCAACATGGTGAGCTTCTCTCTGCTATGTTGGCCCTGCACATTTTGGCTGCTTTGATTGCTCTTTAGAGTCTCAAAAATTTTATTTTGCACCAGTTTTATGGTCACATTGATATTATACTCACCTTTTGTATTTATTTTTTGACACATGTTTAGTCTGTTGTAAGGCATTCTAACATAGCTGGAAATTAAATTCTTATTGTACTTTTGAAATTTAATTGAATTTAATGTGATTATAGGGGAAAAGGGGGCGGGGATTGGAGTAATTACTTTACCCTGGTCACCTTCAATCTATTCAGTTGCTCTTAGAACTCTACTGTATATTCATAACCTAGAATGTATTTTAGCCAATTTAACACTACAAGAACTTTTCAGGATTTGCACAAATTGATTTTTTTTGGCTTTACAAACATTAAACTTTACAATTTTGCAGGAACAAATTTGCTAGTGGTGCACCATTTGATCTGGATCCAGACTGTTATCAGGAATGAACATGCTGAATGTCAGAATCTTTATAAAATGTTTAAAGTAGACAATAAGCAATTGTGGTTCCAGTTAAAGGGAAATGGAATCCTAATGAATTGTTAAGCAACTGTGATCAGGTCAAAGCCTGGACTGTTATCCAAGTTGTGCAATACACAAAAAATATACACTTAAGATGAACTGTAGAATAATTCAGGAAGTGACCTTGGTAATTCATAATGTGACAATGAATAACTGAGGAGTTTAGGGAATTTTAGAGCAGTAGCCAAGTGATGCTTTGATTGACACATTATTAGGTGAAGCTTTGCTGCCTCATTCCTATGTCAACCACGTGATAAGTACATCATTTTAGTACATTTCACACTTCTAGCTTAGGAGACCTTTCAAAATCATTCCTAACTCTCAAAAAATATAAAATTACAATCTGTTACATTGGATCTTTTAGTGCTATTTATGGAAAATTGATTGTAAAGCTTATGTGTTTGTAATATTTTTATAGCTATTCTGTAACCAGAATTTTAAAAACTCTCATTTATTTAAGTCTTCAGTTACATCATTCAGAAGGTCATTTAGGGGAGATAAAAGTGCTTTATTTGTTGATATTTACTGTGTGATAAATGAATCACAACTACTACATTCTGTGCTTTGCCTAATTTTAAATTCACATAATGTACACCAACTTTAAAAATAATAATTTTGTACAGAATTTGATAAATTACAATTTTACTTTCTTCTGCCAGATATTTCTAATTTTTCCTATACAGAGGAAATATGATTACCTATATTTATACTCGGTATGGATATATATATATATGTGTATATATATATATATATATATATTTCAAGACCTCCACACTGTTCATATATACTTTTAATTCTCTTAGTTAAAAATTGTAGCTTTCTTCTCTATGAATTTAAGCTTAGATGAAGATACTATGTAATGCCTTTAAGGTCTGCAGCCAGGACTTTAATATTTCTGCATCCTTTCATTGTGATGGTAACATCTGTTGAATTAATAAGCAAGTTGGAAATGTTGTGGTAAAATAAACAGTCTACTAACATATGATAGTTTGATGTTAATAAATTGCCAAATACATATCTGTACCAAGTGACCTTTGAGAAAAATCTCCATAAGTCAAAGTTAGCTACTGTAAGTTGATGTGTTATTCCTTCCTCTCTCAGAAGAGAAACTTAATTTATTGAAATGTGGGAGATATTTGGCAAATAATTATTTGATTTATGTGACAAAATGTAATAAAACAAAAGCAAAAACATAAAACCAAACAAATAAACACATCAGTAATAACTCTTGAACCCACATTTTTAAAAGACCCCAGGCTGGTGATAGAGCTTAAAAGTGAAGAGGAAGGCTGGGGATGTGGCGAGGTAGTGGGCTCGCCTGGCATGCGTGCAGCCTGGTTCGATCCTCAGCACCACATACAAAAAAACAAAAGATGTTGTGTCCGCCAAAAACTAAAAAATAAATATTAAAAAAATTCTCTCTCTCTCTCTGTCTTAAAAAAAAAAAAAGTGAAGGGGAAATATTTTTTTTCTTTTTCTCATTAGGTCCCTATCGCTTGGGGATCACTGTTCTTCACTGATGGTGTCTTGTGTCTCAAAAACTCATTATTTAATATATCTGGTTCATTTTTGTTGCTGTTTAGGAAAAGAAAGTAAACTCAACCCCAGTAACTATTTTTTTCTTTATTGTATTTTTATTTATTTTCCTATGATCTCTTATTCTCTATAAAATAATTATTTTTTAAAAAAATAAGGATGATTTTTTATTTTCCACAAATAAAAAAAAAAGTGAATTCTTTTAAAAACCATCTTATTAATATAACTACTGTAGGAATTCTGTGTTTGGGATTGGGGTCTACAAACTTCGTGACTGTGACATGCTTGGTGACTAGGAAGTTTCTGTGCAAAGACACAGATTGCCTGGCTGCTAGGTAATACCTGTAGACTGGGGAACTCCTGTGGAAAAGCATTGATGCCTGGCTGCCATAGCCTTGTCCTTCACAGGTTTGCCCTGCTTCCCAGACCTTGGATGCCCAGCCTTCTCCCTCTGAGCCATGGAGCCAACTATGCAGGCACTATCTGGTTTCCATGGATATGCCCTTGGTAGATAGGAGCATGTTACTTCTAACCTTGATCTTATCTCAGTTAGTCAGCATTCATGTTAAAGAAATACTAATTAGAATACAGTCATGGTCACAGGGGTGGGGAGGGGGGTGGGGGTGTGGTATGTGTTCTTTGAGTTAATAAACTCCCAGGCAGGAAGGAATCCACACTTTATTCTGAACTTCTTCACCACTTCACCTCACTCCTCTCTGCTCCTCCTGTCTGTCTGCTTGCACTATTTGTGTCTGTGTCTGTTCTTTGTGCCCCTTCTCAGAGGTATTCCGCCAAAGTGATCCTTTACAAACAACTTCTAATGTTGAGTGATAGCTGTGACTTCTCTCTATCTTATTGGAATTGCCTTCAGTACAGTGATTCTTAGCCAATTTTGGTCATTGATCCTCTGAAAAAAGTGATTAATCTTTGAACATTTTTTTTTAAATAAACCTGTATCAATACTTGTGCTCCAATATTTAATTGTTAAATATGATTTTGATGTTGGTCTTTTAAGATGTATTTTTCAATTCAAATTTTAAAAAACACATCTTTTGCAGACTAAGAAAAAATATGAAATGGCATCAAATGCTTTTAAGATCCTGTCAACTTTCACTTTTTGTTGTTGCTGTGCAGAGATTTAATTTATCTCATACTTCCTGTCAAATATTTGTTTACATTCTTGCATAATATGTAAATAAGAAACGTGGGACCATAAATACCAATGAACAATTTTTACACAATAAAGTTTAATATAAGAACCATAAATATTTATGTGCTAAATAGAATGTAGAGTGAAAACATTTGATATATATTTTAATGCTTTACAAAATTATTCTACTTTCAATGTCTACTATGCTCAGGTACAAAATATATCTTAAGTCCTGGATTTAGAAAAGTGTATTAATTCATATTTTGATTGTATATTATTGGTGCATTTTTGTAAACATAAAAATATTTAGGTTTCACAGGTAAAAATTCCGATGTATAATATTACAAGGCCTAGTCATAATCATAACTTAGATATTCATCATTCATATATTTAATGAGTATAACAGTTTTTAATCCTTTGACTTTTGTAAACATAACACTAATAATTCTTTTTATTGTTTGTCATTTTTTAATTGCTAATTTTTTTTACTTCTATATATATTTTTAAAATTTATTTATTTATTCTAATTTGTTATCTTTGGCAGCAGAATGCATTTCAATTCATAGTACACATATAGAGCACATTTTTTCATGTCTCTTGTTGTACACAAACTAGAATCACACCATTCCTGTCTTCATACATGTACTTAGGGTAATTATGCCTATCTCATTCCATTGTCTTTCCTATTCCCCTGTGACCTCCCTTTGCCTCTCTAGCCTTTGCCCTATCTAAAGCTCCTCCATTCCAATGTGCCACCCCCCCCATCCCCATTATGGATCAAGATCCTCATATAAGAGAAAACTTTCGCCATTGGGTTATTTTTGGATTGGCTTACTTCACTTAGCATAATATTCTCCAGCTCCATCCATTTACCTACAAATGCCATGATTTTATTCTCTTTTAATGCTGAGTAATACTCTGTTGTGTATATATACCACAGTTTCTTTCTTTTCTTTTTGGTAGCTGGAAAAAGTAGCATTTTATTAGCTTTTCAGATAATCATGAATTTTCTCTTTAATAGTACATCAGAATTTGGAAAATAAAATTTTTTTTAAAGATTAGCTACAATGTAAAACCTGAAACTATATTAACAATTTTTATATTCTGTTACATTAAAAGCTGTTGATATATCTTTCATTTTTAAATTTTAATTTGTTATATGTGACATTAAAACTCATATTATACATTTAGAGCACAATTTTTCATATCTCTGTTTGTAAATAAAGTCACACCATTCATGTCTTCATACATGTATTTAGGGAATGAAGTCTATCTCATTCCACTGTCTTTCTTACCTACATGTTCACTCCCTACCCCTCCCTACTTTTGCCCTATCTAGAGTTCATCAAATCCTCCCATGCCTGCCCCCCCACCACATTATATCAGCATCCTTAAATTAGAGAAAACATTTGGCATTTGGTTTTCTGAGATTGGATAAATTCACTTAGCATTATGATTTCCAGCTCCATCCATTTACCTGAAAATGCCAAGATTTTATTCTCTTTTAATGCTGAATAATATTCCATTGTGTATATATACCACATTTTCTTTATCCATTCATCTACTGAAGGGCATCTAGGTTGGTTCCACACTTAGCAGTTGTGAATTGTGCTGCTATAAACTTTGATGTGGCTACGTCCTTGAAGTATACTGTTTTTAAGTCCTTTGGGTATAGACCAAGGAGTGGGATTGCTGGGTCAAATGGTGGATTCATTCCAAGTTTTCCAAGGATTCTCCATACTGCTTTCCATATTGACTACACCAATTTGTAGTCCCACCAGCAATGTATGAATGTGTCTTTTTCCCCACATTCTCACCAACACTTATTGTTCTTTATATTCTTAATAGCTGCCATTCTGACTGGAGTGAGATGAAATCTTAGAGTAGGTTTGGTTTGCACTTCTCTAATTGTCAGAGATGTTGAACATTTTCTCATATATTTATTTAGTTATTGGATATCCTGTTCTGAGAAGTCTCTGTTCAGTTCCTTGGCCCATTTATTAATTTGTTTATTTATTTTTTTTTTGCTGTTAAGATTTTTGAGTTCTTTATATATCCTAGAGATTAGTATTCTATCTGTATGCATGTGGTAAAATTTTGTTCCCCAAATTGTAGGTTCTCTATTTACCTCACAGATTGTTTCTTATGCTGAGAAGAAGCTTTTTAGTTTGAATCCATCTGATTTATAGATTCATGATATTAATTCTTGAGCTATAAGAGTCTTATTAAGGGGCCTAATCCAACATGATGGAAACTTGGGCCTAGTTTTTCTTCTAATAGACACAGTGTCTCTGGTTTAATTCCTAGGTTCTTGATTCACTTTGAGTTCAATTTGTACATAGTGAGAGATAGGGGTTTAATTTCATTTTGTTGCATATGGATTTCCAATTTTCCCAGCACCATTTGTTGAAGAGACTATTCTTTCTCCAATGTAGATTTTTGGCACTTTTGTCTAATATAATATAATTGTAATTTTTTGGGTTAGTCTCTGTGTCCTCTATTCTGTACCAATACCATGCTGTTTTGTTATTATTGCTCTGTAGTATAGTTTAAGTTCTAGTATAGTGATACCACCTGCTTCATAATTTCTGCTAAGGATTGTTTTAGCAATTATGGGTCTCTTAGTTTTTCAGATGAATTTCATGACTGATTTTTCTATTTCTGTGAAGAATCGCATTAACTCTGTATTGTACTTTTGATAGTATGGTCATTTTGACAATAATAATTCTGCCTATCTAAGAGCAAGTAGATTTTTCCTTCCTCTAAGTTCTTCTTTGATTTCCTTTTTTAGCATTCTGTAGTTTTCATTGAAGAGGTATTTTACCTCTTTCATAAGTTGATTCCCAAGGTTTTTTTTTTTTTTTTTTTTTTTTTTTGAGGCTATTGTAAATGGGGTAGTTTTCCTCATTTCCCTTTCTGAGGATTTGTCACTGATATACAGAAATCCCTTTGATTTATAGGTGTTGATTTTATATCCTGCTACATTGCACAATTCACTAATTAATTCTAGAAGTTTTCTGGTGCAGTTTTTGGATCTTCTAGGCATAAAATCATATCATTGCCAAATAGTGATAATTTGAGTTCTTCTTTTCCTATCCATATCCCTTTAATTTCTTTCATCTATTTAATTGCTCTGGCTAGAGTTTCAAGATCTATGTTAACTAGAAGTGGTGAAAGTGGGCGTCCCTATCTTGTTCCAGGTTTTAGAGAGACTGCTTTAATTTTTTCTCTATTTGGAATGATGTTGGCCTAGGGCTTAGCACAGATAGCTTTTACAAGGTTATCCCTAGTTTTTCTATTGTTTTAAACATGAAGTGGTGCTATATTTTGTCAAATGCTTTTCCTGTGTCTATTGAGATGATCATATGATTTTTATCTTTAAGTATATTGATGTGATGAATTACTTTTATTGATTTCTGTATTTTGAACCAACCTTTCATCTCTGGGATGAACCCCACTTGATGGTGGCGCGGTATCTTTTTGACATGTTTTTGTATTTAATTTGCCAAAATTTTTATTGAAAATGTTTGCATCTATGTTCATTAGAAATATTGGTCTGAAGTTTTCTTTCTTTGATGTATCTTTCTCTTGTTTTGAAATCTGGGTGATATTGGCTTCACAGAATGAGTTTGGAAGTGTTCTCTTTTTTTCTATTTCATGAAATAATTTGAGGAGTCTTGATATTAGTACTTCTTTGAAGGTCTTATAGAACTTACCTCTATATCCATCTGGTCCTGGGCTTTTCTTGGTTGGTAGCCTTTTGTTAGTGTCTCCTATTTCAGTGCTTGAAATTGATCTGTTTAACTTGTGTCTATTATCCTGATTCCGTTTGAGCAAATCATATTACTCTAGAGATTTGTCAATGCCTTTGATATTTACTATTTTATTGAATTACAAACTTTCAAAATGATTTCTAA
This sequence comes from Marmota marmota marmota, assembly GCF_001458135.2. NCBI lineage: Eukaryota > Metazoa > Chordata > Mammalia > Rodentia > Sciuridae > Marmota > Marmota marmota. The sequence goes on from NW_026000142.1 coordinate 13,623,469, forward strand.
TTATGCTCTGTATTTCTGGAGTGTCCATTCTGATATTTCCTTGTTCATCATGGATTTTAGTAATTTGAATTTTCTCTTTCTTCTCTTTATTAGCATGGCTAAGGGTTTATCATTTTTATTAATTTTTCCAAAACCAAGTTTTTGTTTTGTCATTTTTTTCAATTGTTTCTTTTGTTTCAATTTCATTGATTTCAGCTCTGATTCGAATTATTTTCTGTCTTCTACTGAGACCACTGGTTTCCATGACAAGTCCTTGCTTCCCTGAATACTGAAGTATAACACCAGAGAAGCACACTGGGGCAAGTGTAGAGTGAAAAGTAAAAGGCTTTAATAAGGATAGCAGAGAAGAATGCCACCCCCCAGGAAGAAGGGGGTCTGAAAGGGAGAATCTGGGGGATGGGGAGGTCCTATCCCTTTTATATCTAAGGTCTTCTTCTGTCCTCCTATATTCTTGTCCTTTATCTTGCTTATTTCCCTCTATCCTGCATGTGATGGGGGATGCATGTGGGAAGGCCAAATGGTGGGAAACAGGTAGGCTGTGGTGGGGTAGTGATCCAGGTAGGAAGGGTCTAGTGTGATTTGATTTGATTTGATTTGATTAGAGCTTCCCTATTTGCTGGGAGCTGTTTCATTAACAGTTCTTTAGAGTGGACAAGGACCTTTGGAACAATAACATTTCAATCTCCAGGTATAGTTCTGATTTTCTGGGCTCAGATTGGACTCCATTTTCTTTATTAGACTCCATATCAGATCTGATTAACCTACCTACACTATTTTAAATCTGGCTTCACTACTGCTTTTGGTGTTTATTTGTTCTTTTTCTAGGACTTTGAGATGTAATGGTAGATCATTTATTTGTTAACATTTTCTTCTTTTAAGAAATGAACTCCATGCAATGAACTTTCCTCATAGTATTTCCTCATATTTCAATATGTTATATGAGTGTTCTCATTTACCTCAAAGAATTTTTGAATCTCCTTGATGTCTTTTACAACCCATTGTTCATTCAGTAGCATATTATTTAGTCTCCAGGTGTCGAAGTAGATTTTGTTTTTTATTTTATCCTTGATTTCTAATTTTATTTCATTATGATCTGATAGAATGCGGGGTAGTATCTCTACTTTTTTGTGTTTGCTAAGCATTGCTTTGTGGCATAATAGATGGTCTATTTTACAGAAGGATCCCTTTGCTGCTGAGAATAAAGTGTATTCACTCGTTGATGGATGAAATATTCTGTATGTATCTGTTAAGTCTATGTTTTTGATTATATTATTGAGTTCTGTAGTTTCTTTGTTTAGCTTTTATTTAGAAGATATATCCAGCAGTGAAAGAGGTGTGCTCAAGTCACCCAGAATTATTGTGCTGTGGTCTATTTCACTCCTGAACTTGAGAAGAGTCTGTTTGATGAATGTAGATGTTTCATTGTTTGGGGCATATATTTTACATTTGTTTTGTCTTGTTGATATATAGTTCCCTTAATCAGTATAAAATGTCCTTCTTTATCCCTTTTGATTAACTTTGGCTTCAAGTCTACTTGATATGAGGATGGAAACCTCTGCTTGTTTTCATAGTTCATGTGAGTGGTATGTTTTTTCCCAACCTTTTACCTTCAGTCCATGGATGTCTTTTCCTATGAGATGAGTCTCTTGGAGGCAGCATATTTTGGGATTTTTTTAAAATCCAATATGCCAGTTCATGTATTTTCATTGCTTAGTTTAGGCCATTAACATTCAGGGTTAGTATTGAGACATGATTTGTATTCCCAGTCATATTTGTTTATTTTTGGTATTTAATTTGACTTGGTTTCTCCTTTGATTGGTATTTCCTTTAGTGTAATATCTCCCTTTGCTGATTTTCATCATTGTTTTAAATTTCCTTTTCATGTAATATTTTGATGAGGATATTCTTTAGTGCAGGCTTTCTAGTTGTAAATCCTTTAATTTTTTTTTTTTTTGTTTTTCATGGAATGTTTTCATTTTGTCATCAAATTTAAAACTTAATTTTGCTGGATATAAGATTCTGGGTTGGCATCCATTTTCTTTTGGAGCTTGGTTTATGTTTTTCCAGGATCTTCCAGCTTTCAGGTCTGGGTTAAACAATCTTCAACTATTCTATTTGGTATCCCCCTATATGTAATCTGATTCCATTCTCTTGTGGCTTATAAAATGCTCTCTTTATTCTGTATGGTAGGCAATTTAATTATAATGTGCTTTGGTGTGCATCTGTTGTGATTTTGTACATTTGGTGTCCTATAAGCCTCTTGTATTTGATTTTCCAATTTATTCTTCATGTTTGGAATTTTTTCTGATATTATTTCATTGAGTAAATTGATCATTCCTTTGCTTTGGAACTCTCTTCCTTCTTCTGTCCTAATAATTCTTAAATTTGGTTCTTTATGTTATTCCATAATTCTTGAATGTTCTACTGATGGTTTCTTACCATCTTCACTGTTGTGGTCAACATTCTTTACAAGATTATATGTTTTGTCTTCATTCTCTGAGGTAATGTCTTCCAAGTGATCTAATCTGTTGATGATGCTTTTATTGAGCTTTTGATTTTGTTTATTTATTTTTTCTTTCATTTCAAGGATTTTTGTTTGGCTTTTTTTCAGAACATCTATCTCCTTATTGAAGTAATCTTTTGCTTCCCGTATTTGCTGTCTTAAATCATCCTTTAATTCACATAACATTTTAATTATGTACATTTTGAACTCCTTCTCTGTAATTTCTTCTGTTGTACTGGCCGTGGATTCTAATAATGTAGTATCTTGGTTTGTTTGTGGGAATTTTCTTCCCTTTCTTTTTTATGTTGTTCATGTGTCTTCCCTTCTAGCACTGTGGATCTGAGGCATTACAGTTTTTACCCTATTGGCTTATAATATTCCTTCAGGTTTCCAGTACCTCTCTTTGATATTGATTCTAAGTCCCAGATGGTGTTCCAAGCTGGGAGTTGCCCCAACTAAATGGCAAAGAAGGTGTCCCAAGATGGATGAGACTGTTTTCAGAGATGGGGTCTTGGGTCAGGCAGGGCCAGGAAGTGGCATTGAGACTACTGTTGGACTATTCAGACTTCTGAACCATACAATTGTGAGAAAAAATAAATTCCCAACAGTTAAGTTTGTGGTCATCTCTATGGCATACAGTGCTGTGGCTGGCCACTGTCTTCAGACCCTGTGTTGTGTCCCCAGGTTGGAGGCTACTGTGTGTAGGGGACTATGGCACTGGTTGCAGTGTCCCAAGATGAAGGCAACTGAGGTAGCCCCATGTTGATAGATGGGGGTACACTTGGGATTGGTAGCTGGAGTTCCTGTGCATGGGCAGCAGCTGGGTGTCCTGTATGGGAGCGGTGGCCTGGATACCAGCATGGCCAAGTGTCCTGAGCAGATACTAATGCCAGTAGTCCTACGTGGGCACCAGGAAGTCCTGCATGGGCGAGTGGCAGGAGTCATTTGCTAATGCTGAGCCCTGGAGACCTACATGGCACGGTGGCCATGATTCCTGTGCAGAACCAGCTATAGGGGGGTCCTTTAATTACTCACAGAGAAACAGTATTCCCATTACTAGAATCCTAGGTCGCTGAACCACACAGAATGCAGCCTCCCTCTAGCCCATATTTTAAAGTAGACAGTTAATTGTTTTTGCAGACTGACTTCATCACAATTACAAAGAAATAACTGTGAATTAACATAATTAATTTAATAACATGAACTTGATTTTTCCATGAGATCAGGTCATTAAACAAGTAGATTAAGTGTTAATAACGACTTAGACAAGAGGACATGCATGTTGACTATTGGTGCCAAAGTAAATTAGCATAGCCATTATGAAAAAGTGTATGGAGATTCTTCACTAAACTAACAATGGAACTACCATATGATCCAGAAATCCCATTACTGGGCATTTATCTAAAGAAATTGAAATCAGTATTTCAAAGGGTCATCTGTATTTCCATGTTAAATGCAACTTTATATAATTGCAACTTTATTAAGTTGCAATATCAAATTGCAACTTTATCATAACAAACAAGATATGGAATCAACAAAGAAGCCCATTAGCTGATAAATGGATTTAAAAATGTTCATATACACAATATTGTCTCATTTTTCAAGGCCAAATATTTTTCAAGTATTTGGCCTTGAAAAATGAGACAATATTGTAACCTGTGAAAACTTGAATGATCACCGAAAATAGTATATGACTGAAATAAACCCAGCAAATAAAGACAAATATCCCATGATCTCAGTTATGCATAGAATCTAAAAAAAATTGAACTGAAAGAAACAGAGAGTATGATGATATTTACCAGAGGAGTGGCAGGAGAGTGGAAGAGAGAACAGGAGGGTGCTGGTCAAAGGGTACAAAGTTTCAGTTAACAGAGGAATGTTTGAGATCCATTACACATCAGAGTAATTATCTAATAATAATGCATTACATATTTCAAAATAAAGAGTGTATTTCAAACATCTTACCACACACACACAAAAGATACGTAAGGAAGGTGATGAGCATTCGATTGATTTAATCATTACACATTGTGTGCTTATATCAAAGCATATAGCCAATAAATTTATACAATCATGATTTATTAAGTCAAAGCTGACATTATTAAAAAATTTAAAAGGTGAAAAAGTTAAACTGCAAGAAAAATTCAGCAAAATGCAGAACCATTATCAGTATTTTCCATGATACTGAATTTGATCCATAGCACAAATGACCATCAAAAGAATCTTATAATAATTGTTCATAATCAATCCTTAGTGACATCTTTATTTTATATAATACTGAATCTGATCATCATCATATAATTCGGTCTCCTTTTACATTACCATGACTGAACCAGAAAAAAAATAGAAAAAATTTTAATACCTACTAAAGCCTCTGGACCCCCAAAACAATGCTGAAACCATTTATCCTTCTCATGTGATACTGATAGTATTAAAAACTGATTTTATTGTTCTATTGTTATTAGTCATTTTCAGGAAGATCTTCATTTTGTGTGTGTGTGTGTGTGTGTGTTAGTAAGAATTCCAAAAAGCCACCTGCCCCTTGAGATTTCCCACATTAATCTTCAGGACTGTGAAAGAGATAAGATATCATGGTGTCTAGCATGAAATGTACTAACCTGAACTGCATTCTTCCCCAAAGCTTTTAAATAAGAGCTTGCCCTGTGTCACATCTGTTTTTTTTTTTGGCTGTGAGAATCAAGGCAAAGAACCTGTTTGACTATTCAGACTTCTGAACCATACAACCGTGAGAAAAAATAAATTCCCAACGGTTAAGTTTGTGGTCATTTATTACATGAAAATAGAAAACTAAGATAACTTTCCTCAGAAGTTAGGGAGAATAGACTCCTACAAAAATCTTGAAAAAAGAAAACCCATTTATTCATGATTATTTATTATTATTCTTACCAGATGACTCATACTTTTATTTTTGAATGGAAAGAGATAAACATCAGCATCATGGGAGATTTAAAAAATTTGTGGCAAGATTCTATGAAGAGTACACAATTTCTGCTCTGAGTTTACATTAAAGACATTACTACAACTTTTTCCCCCGCCCTGGAACTTTTACGTGGTCAAACCAGATTGCTTTAATTTAGGCTTCACATAAAATCTGTCCACTGTATGCTACCAAACAACTGGAGTTTGTCCTGGCAACTTGGAGTCTAGAATAGAGAGGGACATTGCAGAATCCCATGTTATTAGAGAGAATGGTTGGTATAATTAAAGTATTGTTTTTAATTTTACTGAGGGGAATTAAATATATAGTTAAAACATTTTAGTTGATTGCTGAAATTTCCATATGTTTGTAAATTTAAAAATGTAAAAATACAGGCAAATGGCCTCTTTTATTTTGCAGGACTGAGAGCATACATGAAGTCTTACTATTGTCTTTGTGTCTTCAAAATGTGAAAACATCACAACTCAATTTTATTGCTGTATGTATCATTTACCAGTGTTCTACAAAATGGAAATATTTGCAATTATGTACATTCTTATGATGATGCAGGATTTTTTTTTTTGTCATTGTTTTTTAACCTCACAGGAAATTGACTTTGTGAATTATGTTAGAAAGATATTGCCAGGAAACAAAGAAGAGAATGTTAGAATAACTTTTTTTTTTAAATGAAATAATAATGTTGAACATTAGAACATAGCACAGTAATGTAAAATAATATGGAAACTGGAAAGATGCCTAAATGTGAGCAGACTAGATTATGGTAGATGTAGATCCATGAAAATATTTTAAAAGGAGTAAAACATATAATGCAAAACTTTAGCAGAGGACAAAAGAGGTCACTGTATTTATAGGACAGCTGAACATTTTTAAAGTATGAAAGCGTCTGAGCATGAGTCATGGCATTTGAAGAGCTTTGGATTTTGGCAGTTGGATCACAGAAGAGATCAGCCAAGAGGCCATTATTCACAAAATATGTGGGAAGGAGGGCACATGTTTTCTTGCTTGTCTTAATGTTAAACATATATAATTGGGACCAGGGAAAGGAATAGATTCAAATAGAATTTTAAAGGTGATATATATATATATATCACCTTTAACTCATATTGAAAGATGAGTGAAACACAGGAAAAATTAGACCAAAGGAAAAAGCATATAGAGCCAACAGAGGTTGGAAAGAAAGAAAAGCTGGTTTGTGGGGAAAAAAAGTGAGTGGTACATTGTTGTTTCTAGTAATGGCAGTGCCATCCTTGAGTTTCTATTCAAGAACAAACATATACATTTAAAAGGCAGTGGTGTGTGTGTGTGTGTGTAAACTTGTAGAATGTAATGTTCCCATTTGTCTCAAATATAAACTCACATCTAGATATCACTTTCCAAATCAAAATATTTTATAAATCTCAGTTATATTCCTCCCTGCCTTTTTATTTTCTGAGAATTATAATAAGTGACAAAGACAACATTCTAAAGATGATCATACCCTCCCCTTAAGCATCCTTATAGTAATTAGTGATGTGTAATAACTCATACATAACAAATAATGTTAATAGAAAACAAAAAGCAATGGGTGTAATAAGAATCATTTAATAGACACCTTCAATGTGCTTATATGAGGTCTTCTACAAACTCCTGCAGGGATTTAAAATGGGTTGGGTCTTTAACAAATATTTCAGACTGTAGCAAAGCAGTGATCTGCAATACTCTGAAGCTTGGGTTTCAAGGTCACACTTTTAAAAAAATGCCATCCTACTTTGATCTCTGTATCTACAACTACTAGTATGTTTTTATATCTGCAAATATTTTATGTTTTTTATTGAACCACAATTAACATGCAATGAACTTTACGCCTAAAGTATAAAATTGATAGATTTGGCACACACATACATATTAATATAGACATTAATTTAGAGTGTCTACACTCTTCATATATACACACACAGAACACTATCATTCTACTCAAGATAATAAATATATGCATCAATACTAAAAGTTTCTTTGCATACATTTTAAATAACTGCCTTCAATCTATCTAATCTTTCCCAGGTTATCTTGATTTTCATTCTGTTACTATGGCTTATTTGCATTTATTTTATATGAACATAATTATATAGTTTAGATTTTTTATTTAGATTCTTTATCTCAGCATATTTACTTTGAGATTATATGTGCTGTAGTGTGTATGAATAAATCTGCCATTTATGTATGATTCCATCTTATGCATTGTGAGGTTAAAAGGACATATTTTTGTGATATTTCGGAGTTGAGGCTTAATGAATAAATTTTACTGAACACTTGGTATCCTGCACTAAGGAAAACCTTGGGGAATTAATTTACAACTGTATATACAGAGTACTCCAAAAAGATTACCTGACTTTGAAGACACATATTTATATTTTAAGACAAAGTTATGCCCAGGACCTTGGAAACATTTCTAGAGAATAAAAGCCAGGAACACTGTCTTATTTACCTGTTGGAAAGTTCTATTTTTATTGCAAATAGTTGAAATGAGAACCCAGAATCTTTTTCATCCCATTTCCAATGAGCAAAGTTTTCCTCTGTTGTTTCACAGGGCATCAGCTACCTCTTCCTTAAATATGAAGCAGAGAAAATCCATTCACACCATCCCTCACCTAGAGAGGTTCTGAGAACTGACTGAACAGATTGTTCCATCTGTCCTTCACTGTGGTAAGCCATTCTTAGACCGTGGCCGCCATTAGAAGATGGCGCCGGCTTCCACTGTGGCCTGTGATAAACAACTCCTTTTATGGAGAGTTGGCGCGCAATCCCTTACCACCCTATGAGAGAGATCCACGTAGCGGCTTAGGATTGGGATGCGGGGGGCTTTATTAAGCTGTGCTTGGGTGTGTCGGGCGGTGGGCGCTAGAAGATGATACATGACTCAAGGCCTGAATAAACTGTTGAAAGAAGAATCCTGTGTCGTGTTTCCCTTGCCGGCGAGGGGTCGCAACAGTTGGTGGCCCGCACGGGGAACATATTCCTCAAACCCAGGATCCAGAATTTTCAGCAGTCAGGGTGATGCACCGGTAAGTTCCCAGGTAAAGTGGGAATCCACAAGCTAATAGCGGGACGCTCCTCTGTAGAAAAGGAGAGAGCGGGGATTTCATAGAACGGAACGCTCCTCCGTAGAAAAGGAGAGAGCGGGGATTTTTGTACTTTCACTTTCATTATATCTTTGGAGACATTATGGGCGCTACCTCTTCAAGCCCAATTTTGTTGGCCCTAGATGGGTTGCTACGTTCAAAAGGACTTAAGGTAAAGCAGAGCACTTTGCAGATGTTTTTGAGAGAAGCTGATATAGCAGCTCCTTGGTTTGCCTTTTCAGGGAGTCTTACGATTCCTAGCTGGGACAAATTAGGGAAAGATCTAGATTTCGCTCGTGAACAAGGCACCTTAGAGGGTGGTGTTATACCACTTTGGAAGTTAGTTAGAGGATGTATAGCAGATAGTAAATGCCAAGAAGCTGTGAGTGAGGGTCAAGCTGTTCTTGAGCAACTACATGAGGAAAAATCTGAAGGATCACATAGTGAAGTGGCAGAGAGTATTAAGAGTAAGAGTAGTGAGAAGGCAAAAGAGCCTGAAAATAAAAATAGGAGAAGGCTCTACCCAGACTTGACCGAATTAAAAACGCCTGAGAACACAAGCGACTCAGAGAGTTCTGAGGACCTTGATATATTGCTACAACAACTACGTAAGATAAAAATGAAAAAGAAGAAAAAGGAGACACAGGGCACGCAGGCCTACTGTAAGAAGGGGAAGGGATCTAATATTGGTCAACAAAACCCTGAGGAGGAGGAGGTAGAATATCTAGAAGAAGATATGGTGCCGGTTGCCCCACCCCCGTATGTGGGGGGGAGCCAAGGTTCCGGGAGATCTTTTCATGCGCAAGTTTGGAGGACAGTTAATACAGATATGGGACTTGCATACCCTGTATTTCAGGACAATAACAGGGGAAGATATCATGAGCCTTTAGACTTTAAGATAATTAAAACCTTGGCAGAATCTGTCCGCACTTATGGCATAGATGCCGCTTTCACCCTTACTCAGGTGGAGGGACTTACTAGATTTTGCATGACTCCTTCAGATTGGGCTAGTCTAGTCCGCGCTTGTGTTTCCCCAGGGAAATACTTGGATTGGAGAGCATTTATGCTAGAGGGTGCAGTAGAGCAAGCTGCCCAAAATCATGCAGCGGGACGCCCTGCCTGGGATAAGGATATGCTTTTGGGACAAGGCAGGTTTGCTAATCAACAAACAGGATACCCCCCTGAGGTATATGAACAGATTAATAACATTTGTATCCGTGCATGGAAATCACTCCCAAATAGAGGAGAAGTGTCTGGCAATTTGACAAAAATTATACAAGGCCCCACAGAACCTTTCTCAGACTTTGTTGCCAGGATGGTGGACGCCGCAGGAAAAATCTTTGGTGACCCTGATAGAGCAATGCCCTTGATTAAACAACTTGTCTTTGAACAATGTACTAAAGAATGTAAAGCAGCTATTACTCCTTATAAAAACAAAGGCATAGAGGCCTGGATGAAAGTCTGTAGAGAAATAGGTGGGCCGTTAACTAATGCAGGCCTTGCTGCTGCTGTCCTTCAATTATCACATAAATCCAGCCCTGTTGCCGGAAAGTGTTTTGGGTGCGGTCAAGGAGGACATTTTAAACGAGAATGTCCTAACAAGAAGGGAACATCCAAAATTGAGCCCACCTCTGTTAGCCGTCAACCGGGCTTATGCCCCAGATGTAAAAAGGGAAAGCATTGGGCTAATGAGTGTAGGTCCGTCAGAGATATACATGGTCAACCTTTAAAAGATAGAAACATGTCAAAAAACGGCCGGGGGGGCCCCCGACCCCAGGGCCCGCAAATATATGGGGCAATGGAAAATGGGACAATGGAAACCGAGTCATGGCCGTCCCTGCGCCATCCCAAGAATCGCGGAGAGCCACTGCAGGTGCCGCGGGACTGGACCTCTGCTCCGCCGCCAGACTCGTATTAACACCTAAAATGGGAGTCCAACTGGTGGAGACTGAATTTAAAGGACCTTTACCACCTGGCACTGTGGGCTTGTTAATTGGGCGTGCTTCCTCTGTCCTACAAGGCCTTCATGTTTTCCCTGGGATTATTAATCCGGATACGGTGGGAACAGTGAAGGTTATGGTGGAGGCTCCAAAAGGCATTGTGTCCATCTCCCCAGGAGACCGGGTTGCTCAATTGCTAATTTTACCCAGTTTACATACCCGCTTTCCTGCTGATTCCTTTTTAAGGACAAGTGCTGAAATTGGAACTACCGGAGGGAATTGCGTTTACCTGTCCTTAGATATGGATGACCGTCCCACTTTAAAGTTAACTATAGAGGGCAAATCAATTTTAGGTTTACTAGATACTGGGGCGGATCGTAGCATAATTGCATTAAAGGACTGGTCAAAGGGGTGGCCGGTGCAGCTCTCAAATCAATCACTAAGAGGTTTGGGATACGCTCAAGCTCCACAAGTCAGCTGCAGGCATTTATCATGGAAAGATTCTGAAGGACGTTCTGGCACTTTTCAACCATATGTGCTCGATCTCCCAATCTCTCTATGGGGACGTGATCTTATGAAGGACATGGGGTTTCAACTTAGTAATGAATATTCACCAGTTGCCCAAAAGATAATGCAGGACATGGGATATAGACCAGGTTTTGGATTAGGAAAAAATTTGCAGGGGCGTAGACATCCTTTAGAACCTCAACAAAAACTTGATAGACATAGGCTGGGTTTTTCTTAGGGGCCGCTGAGGATCAGGTGCCCATTACCTGGAAAACAGGGGAGCCGGTGTGGGTTCCTCAGTGGCCGCTCCCCTCTGAAAAATTGACTGCAGCTTATGCTTTAGTACAAGAACAATTAAAGTTGGGTCATATAAAACCCTCCACTTCTCCATGGAATACACCCATATTTATTATTAAAAAAAGGTCTGGAAAATGGCGGTTGTTACATGATCTACGGGCCATTAATGCTCAAATGCAGCTCATGGGACCCATTCAGAGAGGTTTGCCTTTGCTTTCAACAATTCCAAAAAATTGGCCAGTGATATGTATAGACATTAAAGATTGTTTCTTTTCCATTCCATTGCATCCTCAGGACTCCGAACGTTTTGCTTTTACTCTGCCTTCATGTAATCATGAGGAACCTGATCAAAGGTTTGAATGGGTGGTTTTGCCTCAAGGCATGGCCAATAGTCCTACAATGTGTCAAATGTTTGTAGGAGCGACCATTGTTCCACTCAGACAAAAGTATCCATTGTTAAAGTGTATACATTATATGGATGATATATTGCTGGCAGCCAAAACCAAATATATGTTGGAAGCAGCTTACACTGATTTGGTACATTTATTACAATCAAAGGGCTTGCTTATTTCACCTGATAAAGTACAAACAGGAGGTTCTATTGATTATCTTGGTGCTAGTATCTCTTGTAAAACTATTACACCCCAAAAGGTGACTCTCAGGACTGATAATTTACGTACCTTAAATGATTTCCAAAAATTATTGGGTGACATAAATTGGATTAGGGGTTATTTACATATTCCCAATGCTGAATTAAAACCCTTGTATGAAATTCTTAAAGGTGATTCAGACCTTTCTTCCCCTCGGCATCTTACTGAGGAAGCAAGGTCAGCGCTGCTGAAAGTGGAGGAGGCTATACAACATGCTAGCCTTTGCAGGCTTCAAGAGGATAAGCCTCTTCAATTATGTGTGCTCGCCACTGTACGGCAACCCACTGGAGTTTTATGGCAAGATGGTCCTTTATTGTGGATACATCCACGTATATCCCCTGGAAAATCCCTTGAGTATTATCCTGATGCAGTTGCTTCCTTAGCTATGTTAGGGATACAACAAAGTATACAATTTTTTGGTTTTCCTCCGACGTCTGTGATTGTCCCTTATACGTGTCAACAAATTCAAGTTTTGTGTGCTAACCTGGATAATTGGGCTATATTGCGATGCTCTTTTCCAGGAGAGATAGATAATCACTATCCTTCACATCCTCTTATAACATTTGTTAAGGAACATCCTATCATTTTTCCTAAAATCACTTCTTCTACGCCTATCCCAGGAGCTGCAAATATCTTTACAGATGGATCCAAAACTGGTATTGGAGCCTATGTGGTAAATGATCAACCTCCTATCCAACATCAGTTTGCTCCTGGCAATCCACAATGGGTGGAGTTACAAATTGTCATAAAAGTATTTGAACAATGTCCATTTCCTTTTAACTTAATCTCAGATTCTATTTATGTAGTTCAAGCTTTAAAGGTGTTGGAAGCAGTGGGTCCCATACACACATCAGGAGTAATGTCTTCCCTTTTTCTCCATCTTCAAACACTGATTTGGAATCGCTCCGCCTGTTTTTACCCTTTGCATATTCGAGCTCACACAGGTTTACCGGGTGCTCTTTCTGCTGGCAATGCCCAAGCTGACCTTGCTACTCGTCCTTCTTGGATGTTCCTCGTTTCCTCCTTAGACCAAGCTAGAAACTTTCACAGTAAATTTCATGTTAATGCACGAGCACTTCAAAAGCGCTTTACTATCTCCCGTGCTGATGCTCGCCAGATTGTCTTGGATTGCCCTAATTGCGTCATTTTGCATCATCCTCCTTCTGTGGGCGTAAATCCTCGTGGTTTGCGGTCTTTAACAATATGGCAAATGGATGTCACTCATATCCCTGACTTTGGCAAGCTTAAGTATGTCCATGTGTCTGTGGATACTTGTTCTGGCATTATCCATGCTTCTGCTTTGTCTGGTGAAAAGGCTGGAAATGTTATCACGCATTGCTTGGAAGCCTGGGCAGCATGGGGCTTACCACAGACCATTAAAACGGACAATGGTCCAGCGTATACTGGACGACAATTTTCTTCCTTTTGCAGCCAGATGGGTATCCAGCTTGTCCATGGTTTACCTTACAATCCACAAGGTCAGGGTATTGTAGAGCGTGCTCATAAGACTCTAAAAGAGATGTTAATAAAACAAAAAGGGGGAATTGGCTTAGGCCACACCCCGAAAGAGCGCCTCTCCCTGGCTCTATTTACTATTAATTTCTTGAATTTGGACATCCAAGGGCGCTCTGCTGCGACTAGGCACTGTTCGCCCTCTGCCCCGAACTTTGGGCACGTTAAGTGGAAAGATGTACTTTCTGGACAATGGTATGGGCCTGATCCCGTGCTGGCATGGGCACGAGGTTCCGTCTGTGTTTTCCCACAGGACCGGACGGAGCCGGTGTGGGTTCCAGAACGCCTGACAAGAAGAGTCCCGACATCAATCAACCAACAACAGGAGGCGCTACAACAATCTCATGATGAGGACCATCCTTCTACTGAGTGTCCTGGTTCTAATGCTGATATCGATGGTACAGGGGACATCAATGCAGTGGTGGGCGGTAGCTCGAACGTGGCCAATGCCGATGCCGGTTCATAGCAATTCTAGTGTTCTCCCCACTCTTTTTTCTACTTCATGTGAGATGTCTGCTCCTTGTGTTTCCCCTAGAGGGGACCAAGATCGGTCCTTCAATCTCTCCAGCATCAATCTCACAGGAGTTTTTTGCTTCAGTTTTTCCAAGGGTGATTGCATCCATTTAAAACTTAAGAACTTGACTAACTGGGAGGACCCATTGCAGTACAGTCGGATCTCGCAGGGAGTTTTGGGTGCAGTGCTCCTACAAATTAGCTCAGGGAAAAACCAGGGCTCAGGAAGCTTGACAAATACTTCTGAGCTTAATATTACCACTCTGGCCATTACTTCCCAGGTGTTAATTCCGTTGTCTCCTTCTAATCAGACCTCTAATGCCACTCATTTTAAGGCTTCTCCTTATTGCACTCCTGAGTGTGGCTTCCCCCCAACATTCACGCCTTGCCAAGATCATTCTTGGGAGAAACATCAGGTCGCTAAAGGTTTCTCCCTTTCCCCCTCTCTTAAAAGATACTTGTATAATTCTTCCAACAATAATTCCTCTATAGGAGCAGGTTGGTCTTGGTTTCAATGGTTGATTTCCAATGAAAAGGGAGCCACAGCTGATATTTCCGCTTTGGCTCAATTACGAGGAGTCCAAAGTTGGCTGTTTAATGTTTCTGGCAGTACCCAAGACTCGGAGCGAGGTAGGAGGCTTAAAATTTCTGCAAATAATTCACAATTATCTAATGCTACATTACCCTCCGCAGCAGTCTGTCTCCAATCTCCGTTCCTGTTTATTTTGGCTAATGATACATCACAGGGGATGCTTAATTGTTCTAATATTACCTGCTATTTGTCTGAGTGTTGGAATGGCTCCTGGACTACGGCAGTGGTTATGAAAGTTCCGACCTTTGTCCCGATTCCGGTTACTGCAGATCCAGAGTCTTTTCCTATTGTTGAACTGATTAGAGCCCGTAGAGATTTTGGAATTACGGCAGCTATAGTGACAGCTGTGGCGGTATCTGCTGCTGCAGCAGTTACAGCTGGAGTAGCCATGGCCAGCCAGGTACAAACTGCTGCCACTATTAATCAGGTTATTCAACAAACATCCACCATACTTGAATCTCAAAGTAGAATTAATCAACACATTTTATCTGGGATTCTGGCTGCTAATCAAAGGATAGATCTGCTTCAAGCTCAAGTTGAGGAGTTGTTTGATCTAGTACATTTGGGTTGTGTCGATCAACGTGCGCATTTATGTATAACCTCTGTCAGATTTAATGATTCCAGAAATGCCTCCCGCATCATCGGGGAGTATCTATCCGGAACCTGGTCCATGGAAGCAGAAAACTTGATCCAGTCTCAACTAACTCAGATTGCTGTTTTGAATAGTACCCGTGTCGAACCAGTGACTTTGGGTCAATTCACCAGTTGGCTATCCTCTGCCTTTTCCTTCTTTAAGGAATGGGTGGGAGTGGGCATTTTTGGGGCAATGTGTTGCTTCGGTGTTATACTTTGTTTGTGGCTTCTCTGTCGCCTTAAAACTCGCCATGCACAAGAAAAGGCTATGATTGTACAGGCTCTTGCGGCCTTAGAAAATGGCATTTCTCCACAAATCTGGCTTGCACATCTTAAACAGTGATTTCTGGGCAGGGCCATTGCACCCCAAGTTAGTTTCACATTGCACTGGGATTGGCCTGTCCTCTTCCTTATTCTCTCCCAGTGCTGAATAGCCCTTGCACTCTGCAGGTCTTGTTACCATTGCACGCAGATGGGTTTCAGGACTGGTCTTTCTTCTCGGCTACAGACTCTTTACCTTCCTCTGGGGCTTAGGGATTGTGTTGCCAACTTAAATTTTGTCATTATTACCAGGCTACCTGTGTTATCCTACTTCTCGCCGTCGTCACGATGCAGGATGCGAGGCAAGGCACTGCACTTGAGTGATCCCTCAACGGACCTCAAGGAAAGCATGTCCTATTGCATGCGGGTTTGACGTCCACGCCCCGCCCTACGAAAAAAGGCGTCGGCTGATATGGGATCAGGTCTGGGGAAGGCGCCTCCTTAGGACTGAACCATACATTGCAGCCACTTCTGCACAGTGGGATAGGACCTCTACTTTCGCCTGCATTGTTATATAAAATAGAAGGGGGAACTGTGGTAAGCCATTCTTAGACCATGGCCGCCATTAGAAGATGGCGCCAGCTTCCACTGTGGCCTGTGATAAACAACTCCTTTTATGGACAGTTGGCGCGCAATCCCTTACCACCCTATGAGAGAGATCCACGTGGCGGCTTAGGATTGGGATGCGGGGGGCTTTATTAAGCTGTGCTTGGGTGTGTCGGGCGGCGGGCACTAGAAAATGATACATGACTCAAGGCCTGAATAAACTGTTGAAAAAGAATCCTGTGTCGTGTTTCCCTTGCCGGCGAGGGGTCGCGACACTTCACAACATCATTACAGGGGTGAGAAATGGCACCATGGGTAAATGACAGGAAAATACTAACTATTGGGTCTCTGATCCAAACACCTCATGAACACATTCAAGATGAAGTTAAGGAAGATTAATATTAAAAATTTATAGTTTGTGTTTGTGTTGTATCATTCCCTATGTACTTTGTAATGTAAATAATTTTCTATTTTTAATCCAATTCTACATTATTTTGATTATTATAAATTTATAACAAATCTTAAATCAGATAGTTATTTCTATTTTATCTTTTATTTTAGTAATTTTTAGCTATTCTGAGTCCTTTTCATTTCTATTTAAATTTGTGAATTAATTTGTTAACTTCTATAGGAAAATCTGCTGAATTTTATTTGAAAAACACTGAATCTATTGAGATGTTATGAAAGAATCAACATATTTATAATACTGACACTTGAAAACTATAAGCATGTATATAAGCATGGTATATAATTTCACCTATTTTATTCCCTAACTTCTCTTATCAACTTTTTGTAGTTTTCAAATTATAATTTTTCACATCTGTTGTTGGGTTGAATATTTCATATTTTGATGCTATTTTAGTTGCACTTAAAAATTTTCACTATTTACTCTTTTGTTGCTAGTATGTAGAAATATATATGTATGTTGATTTTTTTTAAAAAAAATTTAAACAGAGAGAGAGAGAGAGCCGCATTCTGGCTGGGCACAAATCACGAGCCACTGAAGCAGGAACAAACTTTATTTCTGAACTCCACCAGCACACTCCACACACGCTCCCGGGAAAAATGCCGAACGCCATGCCACGTGGCTCCTCCCGGGACACAATACTCCAACAGGAAATCCCTCCTCCGGAAATCCCTCCTACCTCACTTCCCCAACCAATGGGAACTCTCCGGGGGTCCCATGAGAGCTCCAAAGTAGCAGGCGTAGGCGGAGAGCAGGGGTCTAATATCCAATTGAATGCAGATCTTAACATAATCATTATCATCTCAATGGCTTGCTGGAGTCACCTTTCAACCAAAAATGCCATGCCTCATTCCTACTTGGCTATAGCTTTCAGCATCTCCCCCCTTCTGTTTAATTAAACAACAAGCAATGTGGCTTAGGGACCGTGCCTGTTAGGTTATCCAATTCAACATATGGTCCTTACCCGTCATCGGATGAGCTGACCTCTAGGCGTCAGCCTCCTGTCTTAGGTTGGTACCACTGCAATTGGATCATACCCGTCACTGACTACCGGTCCAGCATACAGCCATACTTGTGGATAGGCCTATGCACCAGTTGGGGGGTGAGGTTCTTTGCCTCACCTCTGTTGGCCCCCAAATTTTAGACCATCACTAGCAGAAGGGAGGAGGATACAGAAATGCCACGATACTAAGCCAATTGACGGCTCCTTTGAAAAATTGCACCACCGGTGACACCATCAGCAAAGATGCTCCAGCATTACCACAATTCGCTGTACCAACAGATAGTTCACAATGTATACAAGTGATACATTGTCCAGACAAGTTCTGCAAGCAGTTCAAAGCAGAGGAATCTATCAATATGTCCATTTCCTCCCAAA
>NW_026000142.1:13645806-13673522 GCF_001458135.2 Marmota marmota marmota
CAACCCAATAAGATAACACAAAACAAAACTGAAACAGAATGAAACAAAAATGGAACAAAAAATCGTTGTATCAATTTTCTCTTCCTCATGGCCAAACAACTTCAAACCTTGAGCCAACCATTTTTCCCAGTTTGCCTGAGAAATTTCTAGGGATAGGCAGCTTGAAACAAAAACAAAATAAATCAAAACAAGAACACATTGTTTTTTGAAATGGTCACCCATTCTCTCGCCTTCCCTCAGGGGTGAGCAATTTCACTTACCTCCGAGCTTCAGGAGTTCCCCATATGGGCCAACAAATGCCGCAGTCTGGCTGGGCACAAATCACAAGCCACTGAAGCAGGAACAAACTTTATTTCTGAACTCCACCAGCACACTCCACACACGCTCCCAGGAAAAATGCTGAACACCACGCCACATGGCTCCTTCCCGGACACACTACTCCAACAGGGAATCCCTCCTCCAGAAATCCCTCCTACCGCACTTCCCCAACCAATGGAAACTCTCCGGGAGTCCCATGAGAGCTCCAAAGTAGCAGGTGGAGGTGGAGAGCAGGGGTCTAATATCCAATTGAATGCAATTCTTAACATAATCATTATCATCTCAATGGCTTGCTGGGGTCACCTTTCAACCCAAGATGTCATTCATCATTCCTACTTGGCTATGGCTCTCAGCAAGAGAGAGAGAGAGAGAGAGAATTTTTTAATATTTATTTTTCAGTTTTCAGCAGACACAACATCTTTATTTGTATGTGGTGCTGAGGATCGAACCCAGGCTGCATGCATGCCAGGCAAGCACGCTACCACTTGAGCCACATCCCCAGCCCCTGTATGTTGATTTTTTATCCTGCAATGTTGCTAAATTCACTTAGAAGCTAATTTATAGAATCCATGAGATTATAACAGGCATAAAGATGTTATCTATAACAAAATATATAGACAAAATTTTCTGCTTAAAAAATTCCATTTGCCTTATTGCAGTGACTAGAAACTAGAATCTTCTGTAAAATGCCCAGTAGATATGGTTAGCACATAATTCCTTGTCTTTTTTCTTATATTAATAGACAGGCCAGTATTTCAACATTAAGTTGATATTGGCTGTAGGTTTATAAAAACTGTTTAACATCAGGTTGAAAAACTTCTACTTGGATCAAGATTTTTACTAGGAAGGAATGTTAGATTTTGGTAAATAATTTTGCAGCATCTATAGAGATGTTCTAAAGTTACATGTTCTTGCTTTGATTGTTAAAATGGTGATTTATACTGATTCATTAATGTTTAGCCAATTTTGCAGTTTTGTAAAAGATCCATTTGATCTTTTTATATTTTCCTCATGTTGTATTATATTTAAATTGCTATAAGATTGTTTAGAAATTTTTATGTGTTCATGAGAAATGTTGATATCTTTTTCTCTTTCTTGTAATATCCATCTTATTTTGGTAGTGGAATGATTCTAGTCTCATAAGAATTGGGAAGTATTTTTCTGCATTTCAGTTTTCCAGAGCAATATTTGCAGCATTGATGCTGTCTTTTCATTAAGTGTTTGATAGAGTTCACTAGAGGAATCATCTGTTCCTAGAGTTTTCCCTCTGGAATGGGTTTTATTTGAAAATTCATTTTTTTTAAAGAAACAGTGATGTTCAGATTACTTACCTCTTCATGAGTGAGATTTAAAACTTGATATTTTTAAATAAATTTGTTCTAAGTTATTACGTTTATTAAAGTAAAATGACTCATCACATTTTTCTTTTATGCTTTTACTACTATTGGAAATTGTGGTAAGGTCAGTGTTTTATCCTGTATATTGGTACTTTGTGTCATCTTTTGGGGTGTCAATCTGGCCTGAAACTTAGAAAATATGTTGATTTTTTTTGTAATGATTATCATTGATTTTATCTTCTTTGTTTCTGTACTCTAGTTTGGTGACTTCTTCTCTAATGTTTATCTTTCAGATTCCTCTAATTATTTTGAGTATGGTTTGTTTTTATTTTTCTACCTTCTTTTTAAATTTTTTAAACGTCACAGATCTGATTGTATGTACTTATTTTGTACAACTTTCTCTTGCCTCATTGCTCTGATTTTTGGGGTGAAAGTCAAGATGATAGTTTTGAGAACTTCATTTCTTGAATAAATATTTACTATTATAAACATATGCTAATAATGTTTTAATGACACTTAGTAATGTTTTAATGGCATTCAAAATGTTTTATTATATCATAATTTTAACTATTTAATAATTAATTCTAATTTCTTCTTGTTTGGTTTTTTCTTTATGTATGAGTCATTTAGAAGGCTTTTTGTTTGGTTGGTTGGTTGGTTTTAATTTTGAAATACTTTTGGCTTCTTCCAATCTCCTTCTGCTATTATATCTATTTAAATTCCAATATGGCCAGATAACATTCTTTAAATCACTTGAATAACTTGACTTCATTAAATATTACTTAATGACACAGAATTTGGTCTGTCAATGCTGATTTTGTGCACACTTGAAGAGAATGTATATTCTTTTATGTTTGGGTAGAGTTTTCTAAAAATGTCAATGTGATCAATTTGATTGAATACATTCATATTATCTTTTATGTCCTTCCAATTATCTACCTGCTTGTTTTGTCTGTCACTTATTCAGACAGGCATTGAAATCTTAAATTGTATTTTTACATTTGCCCATTTCTACTTTAAGTACCATCAATTTTTCTTTATGTTCTTTGAAACTCTAAAATAATTTAGGATTGTTATGTTATCTTTATAAATTACCCTTTATTAACTTTAATTTTTTTTGTCCGTGGTAATATTCTTTGTTTTGCATGTATTTTGATATTAATACAGTTGTTCTCACTTATTTTACTTACCATGATGTTCTCTAGTGCCACCCATTTACCAGTATATGGCATAATTCCATTTCTCTTTTATATTGAGTAAAACTTCACTGTGTACATATGCCACATTTTCTTTATGCATTCATCTGTTGATGGACACCTAGGTTGTTGTTTCTATAACTTGGCTATTATAAATTATACTGCCACAAACATTGACATACCCAGTTTTGGGGAGGAAAAATACATTTTAAACCTCACTTTGAGAATGAGTTTTTCTTAACTTTTATGGGACTAAATCAGACACAATCAGTTTAAACCCTGTGTGGACTTGAATCTGCAGGTTGTTTTCCTTTAAGTAAATGCAGCTGATTGGAGCCAGTGGTACAACAACGAGGACTTTGAGCACCCCACGATATGGCTAGGGCCCACCCATAGGAGTCTTGGAGGTCATTGTTTTCTTTGTCTCCTCAAATAGACAGTGGGCTTCTTTATCTAAAAGAAGGGACACAGGCCTTGTGGTGGGAAGTCTGACTTCATCTCGGAAGCTATCTTATTTTCAGAATATAATTTTTATACTAAGAGAAAAATGGAATTCTTTATAGAATAATAATGAAGGTTAAATTACAACATAAATTAGTAACTCATCACAAAACTAAGCACTTATTAGGCTACTCCTAATTATACTCTTTCATTTGTCCTTTAGTTTCTCCACAAGGCCAAACACAAGAATTCTCAATACCAGATGCATATCTGAATCACCTGTAAAATAATTTTAAAAAATGAAAAATGATAAAGTTATACCCCAAACCAAATGTTTCATAGGACCATAGCATTTATATATAATATTGAAGAATTCTCATAACATGATCAAATGCAAAGTAAGATTTAAACATTCTGGACTTAGCACAATGCTGAGGTCTCAATAAATAAAATATTTTCAAATTGGTTGTCTAGTAATAGAATTAAAGAGACATGATAAGGAATTTTGCACATAGGGATGTCATCTACCTGGAAAGACCTGCAGAATATATTGTGTCTTGGGTAATAACAGATGTAATATTTTATAAAATCATTAACAATTATTAGTAGTACAATTATAGACTAGCTGCCAGGCATTTCAGCATAAAAATATTTTTTGTAGGCTTGGAAAATAATAATCAAGGTCAGAAACTAAATGTTTTGCAATAGCAAGGGAAATTAATTTCTCATAGAATTAGTGTTTTCCACCTAAGTGCTATTTCACTGAGTTGCATAGCACATGTCCTTCCTTGAAAGACTTGATGAACATACTTTAAGAGAAATAACCTAATAAAGTATAAAGCTACACTAAAGACACAATTTTGAGATTAAATATAACTTCAGTTCATCTGACACAGATATAATAGTACAATATTATCTCTCGCAAATACATACATAGTCTCTTGACATAAAATGTTGAATACTATTTGCATGTTTTCTTATTATGTTTATATAATCAAACATAGACTTTCTAGATTTATCTTGGAGAAGAGGGTTCCCAGGAAAAGTAAGTATATAGCTTCTAGAACACCCTTTGGTAGATAGATTTCTTCAGTGTCATGCTCTGACACTGAAGAGGTGCCTTAACAAATAGCTGTGCCTTGATACATATTCTCAGATAATGACAGCTGTAGACATAAAGGATTCTGAAGAAGCAATTCTGATCTGGCCAGCTGCTGAGAGGAAGGAATGTCTTGGGATGTGCAGCACTGGCTTTTACAAGATGTCAGCACTTCCCGTGGCTCCTGTAGTGGGCAGGTGCCCAGAGGGAAGGTAAGGAAACTTCAGTGTCTGAGTTAATACAGAGCTCTGGTCTCTGAAAAAGAGAACAACATTTTCTCCAATATAATCTCATTTCACTTCATTTAAATAGCACTGGTTCTAGTGTTTCCCTTTTACTGAGGAGGAAATTGAACATCCAGCCCTTTAATTCAAATGAAGCCACATTGCTAGGATGTCACAAAGCCAGAATCTGAATCAGGTTCCTACAACTCTCAAAATCAGCATGTTTCATGGCCATGCTGAATCCTGCTTAGTGGCTGTTTCAGAGAGGAGCTAGGCCCTGGGAATTGGAGCTGTGTGTCTATTGGAGTCACACAAAAAAGATGAGGACAGGAGACCAGACTACTTGACCATTAATGCCTGTTTTGGTTTGGGTATGAGGTGTCCCTCTAAACTCCTGTGTTATAAGAACATTCGGAGTGAAATGAACATCAGTGAAATGATGAGAGTTCTAACCTAAATAGTTCATCCCAGTTTGAAAGGACTGGCTAGGTGGTAGCTGAAAGTTGGAGGAGCCTAACTGGAGGATGTGAGTTACTGAGAACCTGCCCTGGAAGGATGTGTCTTCTCTACATCCTTTTCCCTCTGTGCTTCCCAGCTGCCTTGAGATAAGCAGCATTTCTGCCTCACTTTGGCCCAGATCAATAGCGTCAGCTGAAAATGGCCCGAACGTCTGAAATCCTAAGACAAAATGAACTTTCCCTCCTCTAAGTTATTCTTGTCAAGTATTTTGGTCACAATGAAGAAAACCTAATGTAATGACATTACAGAGCGAGGCAGCCTTGAAGGAGGAGTACACAGCCCTCTAATGTACCTATCCTTAGAGTTTCACAAAATAATGCCTTCCAGACAGAGGAGGCCAAGACATGTTCTTGTTTTTGTTTTTGTTTGTTATGTTTTTATTGTTGATGGTGCTGGGGATCAAAGCTAGGGCCCTGGGCATGCTAAGCAAGCACTGTGCCTCTGAGCAGCCTCTCTAGCCTACTAAAGCTTGCTGTTTTACAACTCCAAGCTAAGAATATTTTCCACATTTAAAAACATTGATGAAACAAGGAATATTTGTAGCTACAAATCATAAAATATTTATTATCTGAGACTTTACAGAAGAATGTCTGCCCACCTTAGTCCACTTAGTCCTTCTGCAACTTTCACTGGAGGAGGAAAGAACAATTTCCTCAGGATATCTGGTGAACTTGAGATAGACAGTCTAGATAATAGCCAGAGTCATTTTTGCTACCCTAACAAGTTGGTGCCCTAATGATGTATGTGTTCATTCAACTTCTAGTCATCTTTATTTAAAAGGATTGGTGGATGTAAATATAATAATATATTTAATATATATTATTTAAATATATATTTTTTTTAAATATTTAAGATTTAAATGTAATAAAGATACCATCAGATAGTTAAATGCAGTAAGGTGGAATTTGGAGACCAAGACAAGTAGTGACACTCCAGCTTCCAGGTTTATTGGTGTAATAAGGCTCATTTCCAGGTCCTGGGGAACTGAATCTCTCTCTCTCACACACACACACACACACACACACACACACACACACACATATATATATATATATATATATATATATATATATATATGTATATGTATATATATATATTTCAGGAGATGGTAACTGCTCCTTATAACCTAATTGTCTAGAGAAACATATAAAGGAGAGTTTGTTATTAAAATAATTACAAATAGATATACATATTTTCTGAATTGTATTTTAATTACATTTGGGGCTTTGCATAATTAAAGGGAAAATATCTTCACTGACATTATCATGAGATGCTGCTTTTTGTTTTCATTTTAAGATTTTCAAGTTTGCTTTATTAGACTACATTTTGTTATATGAACCAACAAATAAGGATTGAAATTGCTGAATGTAAGAGATCCCTAAAGGACACAACTCATAAAATAAAGGAAAAAACAATATAGTGCCTTGAAATTCATATTTTTGGCAGAAATAAGACATTTTACAGGGAGAAATTTTAATGGATTCTATTCTTTGAAACATTTGAGCAAACATGGAACAAAATTCATCAAATTTACTATCAAATCTATTCACTGCAGCAGAAAAACTGTCCCAAATTAATTCTCACAAAAAAAGCTTTTCCTGTCAATAAAATAAAATAAAATGTTAAAAGTATTATGTGAACAAGATATCAGACATAATAAGCATGGTATCCAAACCCACTGTGAATTTCAATAAAAGTAAATCATAGCCCTTGATTGCAAGACACCTGTGATTTCATTCTTCCCTGTAGCTATTTTAATCTTACATGATAACAGGGAGAAAAAAGTACAGTAAAATTTAAGAAAAAAGCAGAGCACAGTGAGAGAATATTAAATAACTGAGTCAAATTACACAAAGAAGTGAGATACACACGAATTACAGTAACAGATATTTGAATGAAAATTTAACTTCAGTGGATTAGTGGTAACTTGGATTTCCAGCTTTGTGGCTGGAAAGATCAAAGGTGATTATAAAACAAAGTCAGCATTAGAATTGTCAAAGAGCTAAGGAGATTCTGGGTGTCCCTGGGACTCCTTTCCTGTTCACACTGGCCAGTATCAAAAGGTGTGAGTGTTTGGGAACATCAATGGGAACTTGAACATGCACTCTTTAAAATTTAGATCCTAGCAGGCATCCAATTCCTTTAGAAAACTTGAATGATTTCATTGATTTTATTGTTGTTTTTTTTGTTGTTGTTGTTGTTTGTTTGTTTGTTTTGAAATTACCCTGAAGACAATTTATGGAAATGGTACAAAAAATGTCCCACTAAGGTATTTCTAGGAATTCCCAGGCAGCAATTTGGCTGTGTTGTCCTGCCTCAGAGAATTAATCTCTCATGGGCCTAACTGGGTTGAAAATAAGGAAATATTGGTAGATAACAGCATGGAATTTCCAGAGAAGTCTTATTTCAGAATTTCATAAAGAGCAAGCACTATGTGGACTTTTTTGAGGGAGACTGAATTGGCCTGAATTTAAGGAATAGGATAAGTGTGCTCAACCTGTAACTAGCACCAAGGAAGCCAAGTGGCAGGTGGTCTTGTATGAGTGGCAGCCCCTTCCCTGATACCTACATGGACCAGTTGCTGGAAGAGCTCTGGAAAAACATCTGTGCCTGAAAATATCAAATTGGGCTGTGGGATTGGAGTCCAGTGTGGTGATAAAACAGCTGTGCTGCATTTGTGTTTTTGAGGTCATTTAGTGACACATGGATGAGGGTCTTCTGACCCCCCACTGGCTTTTTGGAACTGGCCTAGTATCTTCATTGATGTCTTATGCTTCGGTCTATCTCATTGATGGAGGTGAAGGGCAGAAGAAGAGGGCAGACCCTGTGGATTGACCTGAGAATACCCTTGTCTTCATTATTTTCACTGATGGTTTTTCACCAGTGCTGAAGACCCTGACAGAATCCATTAACACTGACACCCTCTATGCCATGTCAGTCTTCATGCTGTTGGGCCACCTAATCTTTTTTGATTATGGGGCTAATGCCAACATTGTACCAAGCACACTCTCCTTGAACATGGCCATCCTTGCTTCTGTCTGCCTTCAGAAGACTTCACATCTTCCCCAGTGCCTGTGTGCCTTCATCATGGTTACATTTAACCATCCAGATTTTTGCACCATGGCCCATGTTACAGAAGAAACTGAAGGCCTGTACTGTCTGCAGCTATGTGGGGGTCACACTGGTTTTTGCATTCTCAGCCTTGGGATGTCTGCTGTCCATTAGTGCTGTGGGAGCCATACTCTTTGCTCTTCTGCTGGTTTACATCTCATGCCTCTGCCCTTTCTACCTGATTCACCTGCAGTTTTTGAAGAACACACTCATGGGCCTTGGGATGAAGCTGAAATCAAAGACTTGTCCAAGTTCCTCAGCTAAATTAAGGACCACGTATTACATTATAAAGAACAGTAGACCAAATCCTAACCAGCATCAAATCTAAATGCAAAGCTCAGTCTGAAGCTGTAGGCTGATGTGGATGAAACAACAGAGATCAGAAGAAACAGTTAACCAAAGGCCTGGGTGGTGAAAGTGCTTACCCATTCTGTCATTTTATGATAAAAATGATTTCTGGTGCCCTCTTGAATTATTGCCTCTCATCTATTATTCTCTATAACAGATGTGGCCTCTATTAAAAAAGTAACAACATGTATACACACATATGTGCACACACACAAATACTGTCCCACAAATATTGCCAATGTATTTACCTTATAAATGTACCTAGTGCTCTAAAAAATTCTCTAAGCTACTCTTCCATTATCAAATGTCATTTTTATGCTAAATGTTCTTATATTTATAATTTTTATATATTATGGCTTACATTTATTATTATTTAAATATTATTCTTAGATTAAATGGTGTATGATAAAAAGGTTTGATTTTAGGTTTCTCTGAAAACTGAAAGAACTGAGCCCAGTCATCCCTTTCATTCATATTATTCCTTGAAACATATCCTTTCATTGAATTTACTGTCAACTTCTGAAAATTATCTTTTATTTTGTTATAGAGATGTTAAAATATACCTGATACATCCAGTAACATAAACTTTAATATAAGCTTATAAACAATAACATAAATCTTATGGTCATATTTTTAAAGTAGTTACCATTTTGTTGCATTAAGAACTTTATTATAGCCAGTTAAGGTGGCACATGCCTGTAATATCAGTTGCTTGGGAGGCTGAGGCCGGAGGATCTGGAGTTCAAGGCCAACTTTCAGGAACAGCAAGGAACTAAGCAACTCAGCGAGACTCTGTCTCTATCTAAAATACAAAATAGGGCTGGGGATGTAGCTCAGTGGTCAAGTGCCCCTGAGTTCAATCCCTGGTAACAAAAAAAAAAAAAAAGAACTTAATATTGACTGAAGTAATTAACTAATAATTATCCAAGTGTCATTTAAATTATTCTAACAGTTCTCCTGAGTGGCATAATTGCAGGAGACCATATCATTTTGAAGAAAGCTAGAGAAGATACTTCTTGAATTTGAGAACATTCTATTTCTAATTCAAAAATTGAATTTTTATTACACCTCCTTATTCCCATGAAGAGCTTAGTATGGCAAGGGTTAACAGTAAGGAAAAGGTGAGGTTTGGGAGAGGCAGCAAAACCTGAGAGGGGTGTTTTTGTTTAATCAAATTTTAGGTTTCTGTGAAATTTGTATATATGCAATATATATATATATATATATATATATATATATAACCTTTAAATTAAATCTTTTTGATTATTACAGATACTTATATTTAATTCTAACATGAAATTAGAAAACTAAGAATTCTAAGCATATCACTTGGAAAATAAATCTGTGGGCTGTTATGAAAACAAAATCTGTGCAATAATAATACCTTTGGGTTATATTTTTAGTGATGCTGTCAATATGTTAAGTGTAGTTAGGAGCACACCTTTAATTTCCTCTGTAGAGATTTTACCACCATCTGTTACCATAATATATCTTGTGTCCCTGGTTAATGATTTGTATTTGTTTGATGAACTCTTACAATATGCTGGGACTTTGAGAACAATAGTCTTTGTCAAAAGAATTATGTATCCAGCTAAGAGAAAAAAAAATCAAGGCATAATACTAATGGAATCATTTATTTATAATTTAACACATTTTGAACTATTAAATGACAAAAATTGGGCCAGAGGTTTTCACTTATTTTGCCTAATTTTATCATCACAATGCCTTTTGAATTTGGACGTGATGCTAATTCCTATAAAGAAGTACACACTCAGAGGGGCAACTTTACCACCTTAATATGTGGCATTGTCTGGATTCAATGACAAATCTTCAAGGCAAGTGTTCCTTCCCTGATTTTATAATAGTCCAAAATAAAATGAAAAAAAAAAAGATAAACAAATTACTGCAGTTGCCAGAAGCCCCATGTCTTCAGATGAAGGATAAGTGATTCAATTTCCCCGGGGGAGAAGAGAACTTTTCTCTTGATTGTCCTTGAACAAGAGAAGAAAACAATAAGGAAAAGTTTTGTTCCGGGACCTCATGAATATTTTATAGGAGAAAGCCTTTTCAGGTTGTAGAGTGTGATTCAAGTCAGACAGGTCCACATGAGGCTCCTGAGAGCAGAAAGCAAGAGAATATAGTAAAATAAGACCATGTGCATGAAAAACCTTCAAATGGCCATGGAGGGGGAGTGACACCACCAAGGAAGGTGAGAGCTTGAGTTGTTGTAGCTGACCATGTTATAAAATGAGCAAGGGGATGTGACTGTTGCCTTGATAAAGCCAGATCAGAGCCAGAGCGTCCCCACCCTTGAGAGATGATTATGAGTTACAGATGAGAGACTTGCCTCTTGTTTTCCCCAAGCTGCACTGAATGCTGTGCAGAGCACCCAGTGAATTCAGAGAGAATATAGTCCTTAGTGAAATAGCCCTAGTGACACTATCTCATGATATATGAGAGCAATTTACAGAAATAATTAATTGCAGGTGTAGCTACATGTCTCTGAAAATATAAGAAAGGAGGGATTCGCCAAGGTTGCTGAGTGATGTATAAATTACATATATCAAGTTTCCTTAGGTATCCTGTTTCCAGGACTACCTTTAGTCTCTGAGGCATCAGCCACAGTCTATTAAACAGGATCCCACTTGAACTCACTGCTGAAATATGTCTGTTGCTCTAATGGATTTGTTCAATTCATTGCTGGAAAGAAACTGAAAAGCTGATGAAAACTGTATCATTTTCATTTATTTAAATGGCTTTTAGGTCCATGCTAATAAATTTTGAATCCATAGTTCATAAGTTTTGGTTTAAGTGCATAATTCTTATTTTGTTTACTGTCTCAAAAGTCTTAGCATAAAATGTTACTTTCATCATTTTAGACCTTTAAGAAAAATTACCTGCCAGTTTTAATTAAAGGTTTTTTCTCTTTCAACTATTCTAAGAAAAGCCCCCACTTGCTCCAAAGTACTAAATAAACCTCAAGCCTTTTGTTCACTTATTTAAGAAGTTACACAAGAGGATAAAAGCAAGTAAGGAAGAGTTTCTCTTTCTACTTACTTATCTATCTCCATATTAGTAGGATAAAAAAATTATTTAGGGTAAATAATGTTATAAAGACCAGGGAAAGTACCTATCAGAGGATAGCATTATGTAACACAATGTGCAATGCACCAAGCTTGGATAATTCTAAACTAATTGTAGTTACTCCTTGGTTTTGGCCTAATCTGTGTCATTAGTTTTCTTGTTTATAAAGTGGGAATAATACCTTTTTTTACATTGCAGATACCACATTTATTTCAAAAAAGATGATTTGGAGGATTTATGATACCATTTACATAGAAATTTTAATTATTGCTAACTAATGCCCTGCTAGCTAAAATGCATTTATATTGAGCAATGAGAGGATTTTAGTTTTACCTGTTAATACTTTCAGTGTAAGTCCAAGGTATGCTATGCTCTGAATGGCAAGAATAGAAGCCAGGATATGATGAGGCCTCCCCACTTGTGCTGGGAAGAACCCACTCTCCCCCAGCCCTCACCCCCAGCACTATTCTCCTCTGAAAGCTCACTTTTGGAGATCCTTTAATCAAACTGGAGAATGTTCATGAGCAAACAATGAAAACATCTTTGGGTCACTGTCCCAAAGTGAGTGTCTGGGAGAGGTGCTGAGAGATGAGAATGTTTCATTTGGAGAAAGAAGGAAATAGAAACTCAATTTTGATTATTTTAAGAACTCATATATGTAAGAAGGATTGTGTGGATTTTGTTTCTAGAGTGTAGAACTAAGGATGAAAGGTGGATATTATGAAAAATAAAATAAATATTAACTTGATTCATAATAATTTACAACAATTAAAGCACATCTCAAAATGAGTCAAACTATTTTTTTTTGAAAGAATGAATTCGTCAATCTTATAGGCTAGATAGATGCTATGATGAACTTTCATAAAGGATTTTCCAGATTGCCTATTAAATGATGAAGACTATTTTACACTCATATTTGAAGATTTATATTTCTATCACTCTTTATTATAACTATTAGCTGATATTTAAATTTTATGAAATCATATTAATGTTCTCTTAATTATTTCAAAATGTAAGAGTTTATTTCTAGAAAAGTACAGGTGAAAACCATACATATTTCATCATTATAGTATTTTAGCTCAATATATTTCCTCAGCTACTCTTATCTCTAACAGGTTTCATATCCTTAAAATATCTTTTGTATTACTCATAAAATAATTTGTTGTTTTTTTTTTCTTTGCCATATTTTCTGAAATGTTTAAGAATATTTTTCACCTGTGATATTATATTAAACGAAATCATTTACTATTAAATTTTGGAGGTTTCTTGACCTCTAGCCTGACAAAATATGTGTATTGTTCTTAATTTTCCTCTAATACCCTTGGCTAATATTTGCTTAGTTTGTGTTTGTATCTTTCCAAAAGAGCAAATGAACAAATAAACAAAAGTAGTCTCTGGCACTCTCCTGGCATTTTGAGGTAGGTCTTATTTGTAGCACATCTTTCCTTTGTTTTGAGCTGAATTTTTTCTTCTAGTTGCTTCATCTGGATGTATTTACTGGTGCCGCAAAACTAACGCCCTTCCACATGAATGGCTCTTTGTACACTTAAACACGTTGACCTTGTACCTCACCTCCAATCATATATTCTCTTTTTTCACTGGGTTTTCTGTGTCCTAGTCATGTCAGTACCCCCTCCTGAATAATCTGGCATATACCCACTCTAGGTATTTTGTTCAGAAGCAGGTGTAAGCCTAGTGTGGTATGATGGGGACGTCAAGAGAAAGAAGGTCTGTGTCTTCCCTTGTCATATTTATTGCCTGTAACTCTGTTAGTGCAGTCTAAGCTTTAAATGATTTTTGGTAGCAGACAGAACTTACAGTTCACTCATTTATTTGTGCTTTTGACACATATTTAATGAATATCTACTGAGAATGAGGCCTCTGTTTTAGGCAAGCCAACAGTTAACAGTGAGCTTTCACTTTAGTGAAAACATGCCATTCTTTTTTTCCCTTAGCTCTCTTTCAACCACGGTCTTTATTGGAAATTATAAAATATATTTTTTAACAATGTAGAACTTTGTATTTTTCCGATAAATTTCATCTTGTTAGATGATCTTTTGTTTTAACATCACTCCACATATTTTCTATGTTATTTCAGCCTTTGAGAAACTATCTTCATACCTTCCTGAAACCCCAGTTATTTTAGGAAGTGTCCTCTGAAGTTGTACACTGCCCTATTGTAGTTATCAGTGTTCTAAATGCAAAATATTAAAAATAGAAATAACATTAATAAAAATGTAGACCACAGAGGATAAGATTTTAAAATAAAAAGATTCAACGAATACCTATTCATAGGGTAGAAAAATCACTGAGTTCCCAAAATTTCATTAGATGTTGTAATACATCAAGAATTAAAGACCAAGGCAGTCCCTGTGTTCTTGAGGTTTACAGTCCAGTGGAAGAGACTGGCATGAATCAAATAACCCAAATAATCATACAAACATATTTAAAATTTCAATAATATATATTTAAAGTATATATTATGACATATATATTTAAACAGCATCTGTTTTTGAGAGATACATACTGAATTATTTTAGACAAAGTGGGAAATGTTTCAAACTAATCTGGAGGGAATTGGATGAGGTTATACTAAAATGAAACTGCCAAGAACTACTATTGTTCCAACAAATAGTTCAGGCTGATGTAACAAAGACTATAAACTGTGTGGCTATGGACAACAGAAAAAATATTCCTCATTTTTCTGGAGGCTGGAAAGTTCAAACTCAAGACTAGAAGATTCATTGTCTTGTTAAGAGATCTGCCATCTCTTTGGTGCGTCCTTATACAACAGAAAGGATGGGAGAGCTCCTTATGGATTCCTTTATGAAACCACATCCCATTCACTAGGGCCTCACCACTAAATTGCTGCCCAGAGGCCCTTTTTCTAATACCATCAGCTTGAAGGTTTGGATTTTCAGGACATGAATTTTGCAAGGACATTTGCATTCTCACCATAGCATTGGGTCTGGATGATGGGTACATTGTGTTGTTCTCTCTGTTTATGTACATCTCTTCATGTTTGCTATCATAAAAAGTGGCAAACAAGAAAAAAAGTCAATTCTGACAAGTGGAGAGGAGAGGTAGTCAGTTTTCTGACAGTATATAATAGAGAAATTTGATAGAGTCAGGGATGTAAAGAATGGCTGGTGATGAAAAGTGACACTTAGCATTAGACTGGAAGACTGCATGGGAGTATAGGGAAGGACAGATCCAGAGTCATCATGCAAAGGAACAGATGCCAGTCTGAAAATGAGCCAGAATGGCTGGAGGGCTTGAGGATGAGAAGGGAGAGCAGAGTGGTAAATAAAGCTGGGGTGAGGTAAGGTGTCTTAATAGGAACAATAACCTGCTTTATGAAAACAGATTTAGGGAGCTATAGTGATGCTGAGGGATTACTAACAAGCTGCCCAGGTTCTCCAAATAAAACTTTGTTACATCAACATCCTTGGTTTAGACAAATGGACTTCCACATCGATTTTAAAATGATTATCTTACAATTCCATCTGCTTCTTTCCAGCTTCTTTACTATCTTCTTGGTGCAAGTCGCCTTTACCTCCTGTCTGGAACAGATAACAGTCTGTACTGCAGCCATATCTACTATCCACATTCATTGCTCAGGATGCTCGGCCTGAAACTCATCCTTTTAAAAATTGTATACCTTATGAAGATTTCTAGGTATAGAAGAGTTCTGGCTATTATATTTTAATTCAAATGTCTACAAATGTGGGTGGTAGGATTGCCAGATAAGACACAGGATATCCAGGTAAATCTTAATTTCAGATAATCAATATACAAGTATAAATTTGTCTTAAAATCAAAATGTAACTAAAATATGGAATGCAAAATATTTAATATATATTGTCGTTAACATTATTTACTATTTATCAGAAATTCAAATTTAATTAGCCATCCTATTATTTTTTTCTATTTGTTAAATCTGACTGATTTTATGAGTTAAAAGGTGAGCATATGCTTGCTAATCCAAACCCTCTATTTTAGGAGTAATGGAAACATGACATAAACATATTTCCAAATATATAGTAAATTAAAATGAAATGTCACATCTAATACATGTGACAAAATCATTATTTTTGAATACAAATAAGTATATAGTAATTATATTGACATACAATTTTTTACATGTATGGGTTTCCATGTAATGTTTTGATATGTATATGCATTGCATAATGTTTGAATCAGGATAAGTTTATCTTCTCCTCAAACATTTATCATTGGTTTGTGGTGATAACATTCAAAATCCTTTCTCCCAGCTTTTTGGGAAATATGCAATACATGATTATTATCTATACATACCCTACTGTGCGATTGCATATCATATGTGCAAAATCATTGTTCTGTCTGCTCTCATTAACAAGATTGGATATAAAGAATGCTGGTTGGAGGGGAGCCTGCACAATCTCATCTTTGTATCTGCTTTTAAAAACATTTCAGTTGTACCATGTATTGCCCTGATTCCTGTCTTTGGTTCTATCATCGTGAGCAGAGACTTACACTGTACAGTGATGAAGAGGAGGCTCAGCAATAATAGGATCAGCAAAGAGGTCTCTTTAAAGATGTTCCAGAAAGAGTTGATTGTAAAGTGACATGAAAGTGACTATCTACTGTTTGTCTTCCCACTTTCCCTTTCCTGGTTCTATGCCAGCCGTGCTGTGTCTAAACTGACAAGGCAACTTAGCACACTGTGAAATGAATCTGAGGTGGTGCACTGAATTCAAAGGGAATTCAATGCCTTCTTTTAATGTAGAAGCTATAAATATTTATGAATATTTTTTTAAATTGAACATAACATTTTAAATATAGATTTTTTTTAAAAAGCACTGTTTCTTGAGCCTGTTAAAAATGGAGGAAAATGATGAATGCTCATCCAACTTGACTAATTCTGATAATGAGATTCCATAATGTTTTCTTGGAAATAATTGTTCTACTCTATTTGATCAAGGAATTATTTGCATTGATTTGGTCCTACATAGACATTTTAAGTATCTTAATCTCAATACTGTTACAAATTAAATTATGCTTTATAATTTTACTTTTAAAATGCAGGAAATATATGAAGTTATCAATATCATATATGTATTTGATAAAATATATTTTTGAAAATGCATAGTTTATTTACTTAATTATTTGTGTAACTGAAGTTGAACCTGGGCCTTTGCACATGCTAGGAAAGTGCTCTACCACTGTACTACAAACCCAGCCCACATTATTTATTTTAAAACGTGCAAAACTATTAATTTTTATCATTATGTAAAAACCATTGTTTACTTGTGAATTTTTTTTTACAGATATTGAATTGTTTTATAGCTTTAAGCACTTTGTTTTATAAATATGACATTTAAAATCTTGGGGAAAGAATAGTGATGCAAATGACAATTAGAGAAAACTCAATATGTTTTTATTAATATATTATATTTAACTTATAAACAGCTGCCTTAATGCAGTTCCACAGGATTTCTTTTAGGACTATTGGTTATAGCATATCTATCATGAATGTCAGAATGAAAGAATGAAGACAAATATATCTAAATATGCAAATTGCTATAATAAAGTGTGTGCAATGAACATTCAGCAGAATTTCTGCTGAATAACTACATGGGCCATTAAGAAGCAAATATTCAGCAAACTGGGAATGAAAAATGAATTATGATAAAAGTTTTAATATTAAAAACAAAACAATTTCCTATCTTTAAACAAAGATCTATAATGCTTAGTAGTAAATCCTGTTCACTTGATTTAGATATACACAATTTTCCTGAAGAATCTAGAAATGTAGTGATAAGAACAAACTGGGATAAAAAGAATACTGAAAAACTAAACTGACAATCAGGATTATATGTAAGGCACAGTTATAACAGGGGACAAATGTAAGGACCATTTTCTAAGTACACAGCAATCATCTCCAAATGAAACTTTGGCTCTCATTCCTTAGGAGGACAGGTAAACTAGGGTTCAGGTCAATTAGCCAAACACCAACTCTCCTGATGACCAGTTTGCTTTGTTGCTTTTAAGTATATTACTTTCAATTGACCATTTTTCCTTTTGTCTTTGTAAAATCTTTAAATGTCTTGTTTAATGTACTCTTTACTTCAAGTGTGGTTCATGTAGCTGGAGACTTAGTGACGAGGAAACTCAGAAATTTACAAGCAGAGATATGTTTTCGATATAGAGAATTCTTTTCAATAGAGTCTTCATGAGTATATTTAGTATGCTCTTAATCTTCATAATATTAAAGAAAACATTGACTTCCATTAAATAGAGTTTATCTTTTCGGAAATACATTGTTAGGCAAAAGTACTTTAGGATTATTATAATTATATATTCTTATATAATTATATAATATGGTCATGAGTATTAATGTCATCAATATTTTATAATATCAACAATTTCATATGATTTATTTAAATTTTGTTCTTATGACCTGAATTTCTACTCCCTTCTCTTTCTTTCTCTTCCATTTTCCACTCTTTCGTCCCTTTCAGTTTTCTGCTTCTTAAAATGCTGGCATAGAGACAAATGAGAAGATAGTATTTATAGATATAATTAGAAGATAGAAGTAAACTTGGTGAGTTGGCCTGTTGGCTAAATTCTTCATATTCTCACCAATGTTCAAAGATTTCTTCTGTTTCTCTGGTTGCTTAAATGAAATATAAAGAAGATTGGGAGTAGACATATAACAAGAACAAAATATATTAAATCACTAGCAATTTATAATCCTTTTTTGGGTCATACCTAAGTTGATTAGATATTCATAAGGATTCATGGTTCAATGCAAGTTTGATTTAGGGTCTATATTATGATTATGCAAAATCTGTAATCCTGCAATAGATTTCCTATTCAATCTGCATTTTTTTGAAAAAAGTCTTATTATCCATAGTGTTTGTTTATGTATATACCACCTATATTTCTTTAGTATGATGGGGTAAAGCAATCAACACAGGGACAAGAAAATATATACTAAGGTAAAGAATATACAATAAGGTACTTATTTTGTGTACATGAGTTATAAGTTTCCAGATAATGTCATCAAGTAAGAAAATGCTGAAATCTGAAGAAGAGTAATGTGGACTTTTTTAAAAAAATTGCTTTTGACAGATGTTAGGAGATGCATGTGTCAAAATCAATGTTTCCCTTTATCTTGAATAAAATGGCTTCCTCAGAGCTCCCCACCCCCATGTGATCAGTTGCATAGTGTTATGAATAGGTCACTTGTCCCCTAGTCTGGTTACTACTTACTGTATAAATATGATTATTTTCCTGTATGACATGATGTGAGGAATGTGGAAAGCAGTAGGTAGAAGCCATTTTACTTCAGGCTTTAAGGGTTTCCCAGTATCTCCTAGTCATAAGGAGTGTAATGAAATATTTCTCTTTACTTTTGGTCCTCTTGATTTAAGGAAGAAAATTTACTTTATAAAACATTAAAATAAAATGGACCTCTCATGTTAAAACAAGAAAGTTGGGAGATAGAGATGACCTATCTCTCAAATGATATAAACCATACAATTAATTTGGTTTCTTCTGTGCTGCCTACATTGGAAGCCATTTTCTTCAATTATGTGACTTCAAGAAATGTTTTACTTTGTTCTGCTCATTTTAAAACAGATTAAGTAGAATTTATTTGTAAAAAACAAAAAGCAAAGAAAAAGAAAAGAATCTCAGTAAAAATATAAGGAAGAACACTTGTTTCCCAATGCCATTTTAAGGTACCATCATACATAAAACAAATAAATATCTAAACAAAATACAAAAGAAATATAGTGACTTTTAATGCACATATCTGTAACTCAGTTGAAATAGATGTTTAATGAATGCTGTTTTAATAAACTATTCTTTTTTTTAAAAAAATTTTTTTTTATTTTTTAATTTTTTATTGTTGGCTGTTCAAAACATTACATAGTTCTTGATATATCATTTTTCACACTTTGATTCAAGTGGGTTATGAGCTCCCAATTTTACCCCATATACAGATTGCAGAATCACATCAGTTACACATCCATTGATTTACTATTCTTATCTCTGGGCAATGTTTGTTCTTTCAGAAGGCTAACAACAAAACATGTCGTCATGAAGGAGTCCTTTTTATCATAGCAAAGTCAGTGAAGTCATAGGGGAAATGGATCCAGTTGGCAAACTGCATTTGAAATATGTGCAGCTGAATAATTTAAGTAACTCAAGTGACAGTCATTTAACTTCACAAATGGTTTATGTGAGCTGAGTCAGTTAACTGATAGGTTAAAAAAAAATTCCATATGCTTCCAAACTTATCAGACTTTACATTTCTTATTTACCATATCCTTATTCCTTTTTGGGATGCATTTAGACTACCATTTCTTAGCAGTCAAGTGTAATATAGTCAGGGATATGTAAAAAATGAATTAATTTGGATTGAACTAACTCATCATGAATCGAGATTAATTAAATTACTTAATTTTGCATCATCTTGCCAATACCATGGGGAGTAAAGCAGTACAACACAGCAAGGAAATAAGTTGTGATTGAAATGGATAATAAGTATGGTCATCTATCAACAAAGGAAATTGTCCATAGCAATTGTGACCTCAAGTTTCTCGTGCATCATGAATCTCTGCAAATTACCATCTCTCAGTTCTAGTGGAGAGAAAATTTGTCCCCTCCTAGTTTTCATGCAATCTCTCTCTTAAATAGGATGTCATAGCAATATACCTGTAACATTTAGGAAGGGAGAAATAAACATTAGTTTTTTTTTTAATAAAATTGCTATACATTTTTCAAACAATTACCTATATAAAAGGTTCCATGAGGACCATGGGAAAATTATAAAGAAATATTATTCTTGGCTATGCAATTATCTGTGCAAAGTTGAAAATCTTTGAAAGGATATATTTAGTCTTTTTTAAAATTAATTGGTTTTACTATGTGCTTGCTAGTAATTGAGAACTACCCATGTCAATTTTCTCCATCTTTTGAGTACAGTTGCATGAGGCATTTAGACTTTGTATTTATTTGAGAAATTTATATTTTATAAGTAAATATTCTTATACTAGAATTCCTGAAATGGCGGGGATGGAAAAATTGAACATCTATTTCTTGGGAATGTTGTGACTTTTAGAAACCAGTGTGTAAAGTCATGCCAGGTGGACTGCCTCACTATATTAGTTTCCCCCTTAGAGTGTGTTAGAAGTTTCTTCTGTTTGTCTGACTTTGCCACTCTATGTCCCTGTGTTCCTGTTCTACCCAAATATTGAATCATCCACCCTGACTTCCGTTTTGATTCTTTCACTGGCCAGGATACAGTCGTCCATTGCTTTCCCTTGACTTTTAGTAGACAAAATTGGTGTATAACTGCTCTTTGTTTTCTGATTCATATTCACCACAAATACATATTATTAAACAAAATTTATGGGAACCCATTGATTTGGAATCTTGTACTAGGCACCAGCAGACCAAATCAAAAAATAGTTACTTTTGTCAAATGCCGTGTTATCAAAGTGAAACTTTAAAAAAAGATGAAACTCTCTAATCAGGGCCCAGACAACCACCATAAGGAAGTT
Organism: Marmota marmota marmota; assembly: GCF_001458135.2. NCBI lineage: Eukaryota > Metazoa > Chordata > Mammalia > Rodentia > Sciuridae > Marmota > Marmota marmota. The sequence goes on from NW_026000142.1 coordinate 13,667,038, forward strand.
TGGTCTACTTAACCCACACAAGATAAGTTACCTGAAGTAACTTGGCATTAACTCGTCTATGTGTTTCCCTATGCTATTTCCTTCCTGCTCAAGCTAATTTTCAGAAACCAACTGTTCTGCCACTCCCTGTGGAGATTCTCACTATTTTGTATATTAGGTGTGGCTCACTTTATGAATTTACCACTAATAAAAGTCAACTAGATTGCTAAAACTCAATTTGTTCTAAATTTTGTTCTTGGAAAATATTTAGTGACTTGCAGACTTGGAAATTTGGTTTCATCCATGAACTTCTTCTATGCAGTCCTTAACAGAACACTCTACAAAATATGTTAAAAAAAATATTGTGATCATATGACTTTAGGTTTTTGATTCTTGCCATTTTTCTATTGCTACTTTAATGATTTAATGATTACATTTATTTATGTTTGATAGAGTAGGAGAGTGTAACTTAATTCTTAGTAATAAACATTCACTGATATTAGACTGTCTGTCTTGATGATTACTTACCTTAGTTTGGAGAAATGAGAACATTGCAAATGCAAAATGAAAAAGATAGACTCTGTATTCAAGAACATAACTTCCTGAGTGAGGGAAAAAAAATCAGCCCATTAACTACATGTGCATTTTCTTCATATATCATGTTCATGAGTTTACTAATATAAAGAAGTCATATAATTGAAGTCAATTTATCACCTATTTTATTAGCTATGAGGAAGTGTTAAGCTAGCAGATATTACTATTGAAATATTACTATTGTAAATTAAGAAAACAAATATACAGACAGAATTACGTTTTTCATAAGATTTAGTTTATTTTAATAAGGTCTTGAAAAACTACATGCTTTAATGTCTAAAAAAGTTTACAGTTTCAACAATACTTATCTTCTGGTTCCTGCATTTTTGTAATATAATTTGAAGGCCATCTTTTACAACATTCCCATATTAAATAAGTTTCTCATATTTCCAGTTACTCATTTAAGGCATTACTTGGAGAATCAAAAAATAAGTGGAGATATAAATGTTTAATATGCAGACTGATTAAAATATTAACATTTATTTAAAACATTAAGCTTCAGTTGTTTTTATGGGGTCAGTCACAATTGAAAAACAAATGTGAGAGGTTTATCTAGTTTACCTGCTTAAAATACAATAGGGTTATAATATTAATATGTGATGAAATTAGCATATTTGCTCATTCTACTATGGAATGCAGATTAATGAATTCCTCTCCTCTTGGGAAGGTCAGAGAGACATACTCTCATAATTTTCAATATAATACAGACTACACTGATGGGCCTTGATGGGTTTCTGTCAGCCACTTGTAAGCCCCAGGTGTGAAATAGAAAATAATACTTTTCCTGGCCAATTTTGTGCCATAATCACTTTTTTTAAATTTAATTTTCCTCAGAAACACAAAGTAAGTGACTTTTTTTCTAAGTTTTTATATTATAGAATCTCTGGGCTTTTACGTTTTTCACTTATCCAAAGCCAGCATTGCTCAGTAGAGAATCAATTTCCCTGAATAAGACTTTTGCATCTTCTCTTTAATAGCACCATGTTTTTGTAGCCAACTTGGAAGTGGTGTTGAATGTCAATGAGACTTGTCAGTTCTGTAGGCATAAATCTAGGTTTTAAATTTGAAACCTGAATTAAGTATACTAGATATATGAAGATTTACTATAAAATTCCATTATCCCAAACTTTAGGAGATTGATATATTCTTGGATATTCCTAATAATGTCATGCTTTTTATGCATTCTCTGTGGGAAAAAAATGCCATTTGTGCATTGTTTAAGATTTCTTTATTTTCTTTGGAACATGTATTCAAAATGAAATGCACAATTTTATGATGCATTTCATTTTTTATAATGTGATGAGATATCAATTTTAAAGGACTTGCCATCCTTCTCTAATATAATATCAAATGTATTGAAAGTTTAGTACTTTGAAGTTATTAGAGGCCATGCTCATCCGAAAATAGAGATATTTATTCTCTTGTTATCCCTACTCTAACTTTTCTTTGTCTTTGCTAATGCATGTGTCTTGATATTTTAATTTAGTCCCACAGGTAGATTTCCCTCTGCCACTTCCTATTAAATCTTACTATGAATTTGTAGGAGATCTACATGCAGAGGAAGCACTCACTTGGGAAATTTGATCATCATAATAATTTGAGTGGATTATACATAGTTTAAAAGTTGAATGCAAAACAGCAGGACATAAGATCAAGTGTAAACAAGAAGAAGCATCTCACAATAAAATTAGTGTGAAGGCAGCAGAAAGTGAGACATTTATTCATTATCTGAATAGTCTCATTTTAATTTCTCTGTGTAACTGAAGTTCCTCAGGGATTGTTAGAGTATGACCTTTGAAGTCAGGCTTCCCAGGGTTCCATATTCTGCTAACCTTACCCTTTATTTGGAAGATCACCTTGCCAAGTTAATTCCAACTTTTTAATTATATATCTACACATGGAAAGATTTTGAGGAATGTTCCAGTGGTTGTTAATCTAAGGAATCCTTAAACATTGGATGTTAACTTTAATGGTTCTGGGAGAGATCATGTTTTATTCTTTCCCACCCTCTCAATTTTTCTATATTTAATTTTTTTTTATAAAGGAAAGGAAAAGAAAATGAAGGCAAGGAAAAGGAAGGATTTTTTTTTTTGGATATTTTGTGGACAGAGAAAATGTTAGGACTACCTACCTGTTCATGTATATTCTCTCCTTCATGAAGAACAGGATAGTATCAAGGTCTGAGTATCCTCCTCTGCTGTCTGTGGCTGCCATATTTTCAGTTCTTCTTGAATCCAAGAGAATGCAAAACTCAATTGAGTGGATCAAGTCTAGGAAATACTAACTGGATTTAGTAGTTTCCAAGTTTTGTCTAAACAGGAATTGGTATCTCATATAGTTTTCTGTTCCTGACCAGACTTTTGTGTAATTTTTCACCCCCTTCCTCTTCCCTAACAAAAACAGTACAACCTTTTACAAAGTTGTTAAGTGAAAAGTGGTCTCTTGTATATAATTATTGCTCATTCCCTAAGACTCCTTTAATAAGGCAAGAATCTAATATTATTGGGTCAGCTGTTACAACTTCTTTCTGAAAAATTTAATACTATTTTTTAATTAGAACTTAACAATGATATAAATTTCTTACTATACTAATAAGTAAATTTCTGCCAACTTTAGATTTAGTTATGTATCAAAGTTGTACATTTTAAAGATATATAATATTTAAAAAAATAAAAATATGCCTTAACACTCACAATTCTTTTTTTTTCAAGGCAATAAGTATTATTTTAAAAATTGCCATCCAGATTTCTGAAAAAAAATCTAATATATTGCTTCTCACATAACATACTCAATCAATGTTATATCTACATTCCACTTAGCAGGTTCTGTTCTTCATAGTGAATTGCATTTGATTTCAAGGAGTAAGAAAAAGCTTTTTCCTAACAAAATTAATTATGTTATTGCCAAACAGCTTTTATAAAAATGATATGTTGGGCCCAGGTGAAAACTTTATGGATTTATATTTGTAAATATGTATGAAATTTCTGTGTTTTATTTTCTGCCTCATAACTGAGTTGGCAATTGCCCATTTTACTACTTTGAGATGCAGATGAAATCAAACAAAATTTTCCTTACTACTATCTCTTTGAAAACTTCAAATAATCCTGGATTATACAGTATGTTTTATATTCTGATTGGCATTTTAATAATGTGATAATACTATGTTAGTAATAGGTTATTTAAATTTCAATACTTATTACAATTTTTGTTTTGAAATTGCATAGTCTATACTCATTATTATGAATATAGAATTTTGAGAAACAAGAAAACATGAATATATTCATGAGCCCCACTTTTGATTAATAATGAAACAACATGTTTAAGTAATTCTACATGCATTAAAGTAAATGAAACTTGGTTGTATAGATAATCCAGTTTTACTAGCACTGATGACTTCTTTTATAGCAGTACTGTGGATTAAGTTTTTAAGTTTAAAAAGCATTGTACTAGTAAATATTTAAGAACTGTCCGAAAGGAGGGACTCATTTGTAGCATTTGCTGACTTGATAGAAGTTGGCATAGACGTAAGTGTGCTTCCATGACCAATTTCAAACAATCAATGGTTTAAAATCCTTGCAAAAAAATTCTTAAAATAAAAAAAGAACCTTGTAAGTCAGTATTATCAGCTATTTAGTCAACATGGGATTTAAGTAAATATCACTAAATGTCCCAGTTCTAGAAATTTCATTTTGTAAGATTACACTCTGTTAATTTATTCAAAGTAAGGTTATTTTATCCTTTGTTTATTTGAAATCATTTTCATTTAATCCTCTGAAATTACTCATAACAATTTCTTTGAGGTCTTAGTGTCTTAAATATAATGGATCAATTTCTGTTTACTGATATATTTTTCTCTGAGGATGACTCCTACTTTCCTGTTTCTTTCTTTCTTAGCCATCTTAATTTTTGCTTGAAAACAAAACACTTAGGATAATATATTGTCTCCAGCAGGATTTTGTTACACTATTTTGATGGCTTTGTTTTGATCTTGTAGTTAGATAACTTGTACTCACACTTCAATCTCTCTTTTCCCATAGAGTACAGTGGCTGCATCTGCGGTATACAGACAGATTCCAGTTGCTGCTATTTCACCTTCACCCTGTGGGCTCTTGCTATGGCTGTCAGTTTGATAACCATCCAAAGCTTTGTGCAGATTTGATGACTAGATTCTGGGGATCCCCTATTTATTATCTATTGTGGATTCCCACTCCGTTTATCAGCCTTTCTATAAGAGTTTGGACTTTTTAGTCTTATGATGAATACAAGGTTTTAATATTCTGCTGCCTGATATGTTGGGGAATATATTCAGTTTAAAAACTGCACATGTAAAAAATCACAACCTTGTCTGTCATCAGTCTTTTAATATTATGTTGGAGTCTGTAAACAAGTCAAAATAACACCTGGCATTTTGCCAGGGGAATGTTAGAGTTCGTAAACAAGTCTGGATGGTGCCTGGCAAAATGCCAGAGGGAGTGGTTTGAGAAGTAACAAAACCGAGCCATTAAGTGTGGAGATTTCTTATTGGTTGACTGATGTATCTAGTTTATGCTAATTAAGATAAGCTGTGTGGAATGTATAAATACCTCTGTTGTCCTGCAATAAACGGCTCCCACTCCTGCTGTATCAATCTACACAAGTTATTCGTCACCCCCTGGTTATTTTGCTGCAGCCAGACTGCGGCAATATTACATTACATTCTGGCATGCCTTCTATTTCAGTAGACCTTTGGTGTCACCTCTGCATGTGTAAAGTTTAGTTGTTATTCTGGGAACTTTGGCAGCAATTCTAGTCTTATTTTATATTTTACTCTTCTTGTTTTCTTATTTTAAATATTTCCCACTTAAATTTTCAGTTACTCTTTGGGCCTCAAATTCTCCTGTCCCTTAATTTGGAAAGTCTGTGATTTTCTCACTGTTGTAAAGATATGTGTGGATTAAGAAATCTGTCCAGACAAGAAAGGAAAAAATTCAAAATTCTTCACTTTATGATGGCATTTTTCAATAGGACAATCTATTTGTCCTCTTTTTAGTTTGAGATGATTTTAAATGCCTTTAAATGGTGAAGTTTTAAAAATATATTTTACACATACTTGAAATTGCTGTAAGAAGTTTCATGGAACCACTTTACATGCATTAATTACCTGCTTCTATCCATTCTCAATTTAAAAGTATGCCATTCTTTTGCTTTATGAACCTTCTGTATGTGTAATTTAAGCCTCTACTTCTGATACCAACCTTTTGATTCTCTTCTTAGGGACTATTAATAGGGAAAATCATTATATTCTTACAATTATCTCAACATACTTTGTCAAGGTGTCAGTCTTGACCAGCCTGCATCATGTATTTCTTTATCTCAATTTCTATTGCCTGGTCCAGTCAAGAGTGGCCAGACTGTCAAGGTATGGCAAGGATCAGAGCATGTCCCCAGCCTTGTTGTGAGAAGTAATGAATCTCCAAGGCTTCTATTCTGCCTTATTCAACCTGTTTATTATTAGGAAAGTTTTCTGAGTAAGAAGCTATATAAATGGAGGCATTGTAATTATGATAACTCTAACCTAGGAAGTTTAGAAGAAACCCATAATGCTAAGAAAATTAACATTTTGTTTTATATTTCAAGTAGTGATAAAGAGTGAAAGCTTTGGCAACTGAAGTTCAATTAATTTTTAAGGGCTATATAAACTCAGTTAATAAATTTACCAATTTATCATAATAAAGTTTGGATTTAAAATATCCTTAATGTTTATTATGTCCACCTACTGACTAGATGAAAATTAAGACATAATTTAACTCACCATAGCCAGAAAATGACAGAACAAAAGTAGAATGTACCGCGACCACTCTCCCAAGTCCATTTATTTAGAAACCAACAAGGGGTGATGGAGAATTGAGGAAAGATGAAGAAACACACACACA
>NW_026000142.1:13673540-13688675 GCF_001458135.2 Marmota marmota marmota
TATATATATATATATATATATATATATATTTCTCTCTCTCTCTCTCTTTCTCCCAGAGAAAGCTGGGACCACATTGGACCCTTTTCTCTGATGGAGGAACAGTGACCCAGAGCTAGCTCAGCATGCTTATTATATGGATTTTATCATCAAGAGTTTATCTGTGGGAAACATTCTACAAAGCAGGCAGTCTGAAGTATGCAGCACTAGTGAGACATTAGGGTTATCTTATTAGGCTAAGAATTCTCTATCCCCAGTTGGTGTCTGAGCTTAATGTCCAGACTAATATAGCTGCATACCTTTGCACAGAGTTTCTAAGACCAGGCATCACCATGGCCACTGGGCAATCATTATCTGCACCTTTGCACAGTAAGTTCCTAATACAAAGATAGCCACTAGGTAGCCAGAGGGCATGATCCAAGTCACCACTCCCCATAAGAATGCACATCTCCAAACTCTGTTTATTGCTCTATTAACTCTATTCTACTGTCCACATATGTAGATTCATACAAAATGAAAAGCAAAATATTTTTCTATAACAATAATCTTAGAAACCGATTGCCTTAGTTATATATATGTATCTCCATGGGTGACTTTAATTGTGCTTAAATTTGGGAGGTGTTTAAAAAATTTGAAAATTAATCCTTAAATTGTAAGTTCTTAATTACATTAGTAATGAACTAAATTTTCCTGTTAAAGATGACAGACCGAGTATACATACTAATACATTTCTTTGATTTAAACCATAAAAATTACAACAGGACTTAAAAAAAGGCACAAATATCTCATAAAACTGCTTAAGGTTCATAACCAACTAAAAAAGATTTAAACATGTTTTTGGGAGATGGAAGTGGACTGAACTTGCTGGGGCATGAAACAGAGTTGAAAAAGCTACATCTTGTGCTGTGTTCCAGATTTGTGTGAATTCAAAGGGAGCTCATCTGCTTTGGAGAATAAGACTTTCAGACTGGGTCTACATTGCTGAAAAATTATCACTAAGTAGAAAAGAAGGAAGAGGGTTGCTTATGATGTCTGCATAAAGTAGTATTTATCTAAGTTCTTTTTCTTCTTCCTGCATGCAAGATTACTATATACCTACAAAATCTCTTCTTTATTTCTCCCTATCTCTCTCTCATACACACACACACACACACACACACACACACACTCCTCATGGATACAGGGAGTTTTTTCCCTAAAGAATTAGAATGTATAAATACCAATACCAAGGATTGGTATAGCTGGGTCATACAATGTTTATATTCCTAGTCTTCTGAGGAATCTCCATACTGCTTTCCAAAGTGGTTGTACTAATTTGCACTCCTACCCACAATGTAAAAGTGTCTTTTTTCTTAACATCCTCACTAGCAATTATTGTTATTTGTATTATGGATGATAGCTATTCTAACAAGAGTGAGATGAAATTTCAATGTAGTTTTGATCTGTCTTTTCCTGATTGCTAAGGATATTGAACAATTTCTCATATATTAGGTGGCCATTTGTATTTTTTCTTTAGAGAAATGTCCATTTAGAAATTGCGCCCATTTATTGATAGAATTATTTGTGGGTTTTTTAAATAAGTAATTTAAGTTCTTAATATATTCTGGATATCAATTCCCAGTTGGAAAAGTAGCTGGCAAATATTTTCTCCTATACTGTAAGCACTCTTTTCATGCTCTTAATTTTCTCCTTTGCTTTGCAGAAGTTTTTAAATTTTATGATATTCCAATTATTTATTCTCCATTTTACTTCTTGAGCTTTAGGAGTCCCATAAGGAAGTCAGTGCCTGCACCAGTATCTTGGAGTGTTAACCCTGTCTTTCCTTCTAGAAGTTGAAGTCTACAAATCTAATTTCTATAAAAAATAGTATGAAAATCTCTCAAAAGACCAGGGATGGACCACTATCTTACTTACTTCTCACACTCCTATATGTTTATCCTAAAGAACAAAAATTAGGATATTATGGTGATACACGCATACCAGTGTTTATAGCAGCACAACTCACAATAGCCTAGGTGCTCATGCACAGATGGACGAATAAAGAAAATGTGGTATGTGTACACAGTAGAGTGTTATTCAGCTATTAAGAAGAAGAACGTAATTATGCCATTTGAATGAAAAATGGATGGAACTGGAGAACACTGTGCTAAGTGAAATAAGCCAGACTCAGAAAGTCAAAGGTCAAATGATTTCTTTCATATGTGGAAGCTAGAGAGAGAAAACAGAAGAATGAAAAAAACAGGATGTCACAAAAATAAAAGGGAGACCAATAGAGTAGAGGAAAGAAATTAATAGTTCAAGAGGGAGGGAGGAGGAGAAGGCATGGGGTAATACTGAAGTATGAAATCTATACACTATACTATGTCTCTGAATCATGAAAATACTACAATGAGTCATATGTATATATACATAGGGGTGTGTGTGTGTGTTTGATATAGATACAGTTCAAAGGTACAATTTCCATGATGTTTTTTGTTTTTTTTATTCTTAAAACTGCATAAAACAAAATAACCCAGGTAATAAAGAAATTATCAAAAAGAAATTATCGAAGCAATAATAGAAGAGAGTTTAGCCACCATAAAGGATAAAGGTTTCCAAATTGATGATATTACTGACTGAACACTTTCCTCATTATATATAATATTAAAAAGAATTATTTTTAATATGAGATTCAGAGATGCAAGTAGTTTTCATTTGCAAGCGAATTATTAGATAAAAATATTTTTTCTAAACTGCAGACAGCAAAACTGGTGGTATGTTCTTTGTTTTTTGTTTGAAAACCATTCAGCTCCCATTTCTAGGAATCAATTGAATGTAACTAGGCAATGCATTCAGCTTGAAGTCTCAGGAAACAAATATATTATTGGATTTTGTAAGGGCTGCAATGAAAAAAAAATTCAGTTGAGAAATTCTTTGGGGAATAGCTATGGAGTAAGTAAAAGTTTTGAGGCAATTTGACAGAAGATCTGAAAGTTATATTCTTTATATGTGAAAACATCTTCTATAAAATTGCTTTAAGACTATTGAGTGAATTTTATGGTATTAATAGTTAAATGAGTGGGTTAAGATCATGAGATCAAGTAAAGAAATCAAAAATAAATATCTTCTGTTTTGATAAGGTTCATGCTAGACAACTTCCAATGTGATTCAATTTGACTCTTCCTATTTTAAGCAAATATTTTTTTCTTACTGTCCTGTACTGAATTTGAATGCTGTTTCATAATATTTCATAATATTTTTCATAATATTTCATAATTTTTAATAATATTTTCATAATAATTCATTGTAGAGAGAATATCTAAATACGTATATGTGTATTTGGGTACCCAAATGCACATATACGTATTTAGATATTCACCATGCTGTTTTATTACTATACATTTGTAATGTATTTGAAATCAGATAGTGTGATGCCTCCAACATTTTTCCTTCTGTTCAAGATTGCCTTGGCTATTCAGGATTTTTTTTTTACTACACGTAAATTTTATCATTGTTTTCTCTAGTTTTATTTGTGAAAAATGATATTAGAATTCTTGGTAGGGATTATCTAGAATCTGTAGACCACTTTGTGTTGTTTGGACATTTAACAATATTAACTCTTGTAGTCCATGAATATGGTGTATCTTTCCATTTATTTTTGTAGTATACCATTTCTTTCATCAAAGTTTTGTGATTTTCAGTGTAGACCTCTTTTACTTCCAAGATTAAATTTATTCCTAATTCTTTTGTATGTATTATAAATGAAATTGGTTTTTTATTTCTCTTTTTGGGGGGCATCATCAAAGTATAGAAATATTATTAATTTTGTTATGTTACTTTTGTATACTGCATTGTTACTGTATTCATTTATTCTTACAATTTCAAGGTGGAGCAGGATTTTCTCTATGTAAGATCATGTCATCAGCAAACATAAATGACTTTACAAAAAAAAATTAACTTCCTCTAAGCATTAAATAAATTTACATAAACTACCTTAGCGTAGCTATTTCCTCTAATAATTTTTCAGGGGTATTCTTACCCAGATGTTCACATTTTTCCTGGATCTTTGGCCATTCAGGAAGCTATTGATAGTTACTGAATCTTCTCTTGCTTTAATACTGTTTTGAAGCATTATAGTTAAGGGTTAGTAAATTTTTTGTCTGACATTATGGTAATATAATTAACACAAAATAACAAAATTGGCCTAATTTGTGTTTAAGAGATTTAAAATTTGAAATTAAATTTTAACTGTCATATAAACCCATAGATGAAATAAAGATTAAGTAATAACTAATATTTCTGAATACATGATTGTTAAGACCTAAACTGAGATTACATGTCCTACTATACTTAGCCCTAAAAAATAATTTATAAAAATACAATGAGTTGTATTTTTATAAATTATTTGAGGCTGGAAACAGCCTCAAATCAAATGACTTTGTGGTTTGTATTCCTCTACCTCTAGAGGCAGTTACACTACTGAAGTGAAAATGATCAGCAATCCCTTTTGTATGAGAAACTCTGAGATGTGATCTGTTCGTCTTACCCTGGTTTCATCAAATATTGCTGTAGGTCTCAGACATTTGCCTTCCATCATCTCCTTGCAGAATTATAAATGGACAACACTTTTTGAACTGCAAATATTTTTGGATGGTTGGATTGAGCCACTGTCACCTCATACATGATTCTAGCACTGTTTTTCTTTTTCTTTACATTCAAGAGATATTGTAACATGGTCAATGATGTCACACATATTCAAATCCAACTTTCATTACTTACTAGTTTTGTGCCTTTGGGAAAGTGGTTCACCTCTTGGAAGGTAGTTTTTATAAAAGAGTGTAAATTATAATTATGCATACATTGTAGGATTCTCTTATGACTTACCAAATGACATTTGGTAAGCAGCATTTTGAAATTATTGGCACTATGTAAATATAATTTACACCATTTTACTTTATTCTGTTTCCCATCCCTTTCCAATAGTATCTAGCTAGAGGTTTCTTTTAAATTCTGTAATGTCAATTGCAGATAAATATAGGATATTATTGATAGCTAAGGCTGTGAATCATTGGATTTAAACAGATTCCTGGCTCACTGCAAGCAAAAGTAGACCTTATCTTAGAGACAGTAGATGTTGTTTATACTAAAGTATGTATTTTAAATGTATACTTGCAAATAGTATATTTTTAGTATAAAGGGACTTCAGGGGTTTTTTTGTTTGTTTTGTTTTAAAAAACTGAAAAGTGAATAAAAAAATTCATACGTTTAAAAACCAGTGCAAAAAGTTCTGGATTTTACCTGTTCCCATTTCAGCCAAATTTCTGTATTTTCTTAGAATCTGTATTTTTTAAGAAAGAATTCTCATCTATTGCTGAACTAGAATGAACTTTTATCAAATGCTCATATAAAGCTGTGATAATTATATTTAGGTTCTACTTGGTATTTTTCCTTCAAGTTATTGTTTTTTTCTTTTTTTGGTCCAAATCTGCTTTCATTATTCACTTTTGTGGCAAATAAAATGCTGTCACAGTGTTCCCAAGATGCTGTCAATGCAACTTTGTAGTAAATAACATTATAATGTCAATGCATGACTAAGGAAATGACATGATGTCAAGGATGCACTCAGTGTGGTTGTATCATAAATTCAATGGAAACGCATATTTATGGAGACCTTCTTAGGATGTCAAAAGAGACTAATGTAGATGTTATATTACTATGAGAAAAGAAATCAAGTCAGAAACATTGTTAAAGATGATGTAAATTCTACTGAGTAATGGCAATTTTAAGTCATGGCAGTCAAAGTGCTTACAGATTGTAAGGTATTTGTATATATCCCATGATAACTCTGAAGATAACCCACTCCCCAATTTTAGCTCCCCTAAGTGAATTTCCTGGGTCTTGAGAGGTCAATGCATATAGATCACAACTTTATTCTTCCATGAATTTTAAATAGTGCTAGATAGTGTCTCCTTTCACAAAGGAAATAAGGTACTCTGAAAAAATTCCAAGGATTCTCTTCTCTCCAATATGCTATTTCTGAATGAGAACAGAATTGAAATTCTGGAACTACTAAGACCCATAGATGGAGAAAAGAGAAGGGTAACTAAATCCAGCTAATGCATGGGTTTCTTTTATTAAAAAATAATTATTTGATTTAAATTGAAAGTACTCATAATACCAGTTTATTAAAATTACACATTCTTTGGTGTCCTTAGTCACCTGCATTTCTTCTAGATATTCCCTAGGCTTTTTTCTTACTTTTCCCCCAATATTATTTTCTCTCCTTTCCTTGTTTATGCAAATAACCTTGTCCTGTTTCTCTGGTTGATGAAAATAAGAAGGTAGAAAGGGATGGGTTCTATTGTTTGAAGTGGAATAATTTTCCATGAATTCATAAAACAATTATTTTTAGGCCTAAGCACTGATAATACAAATATGAGTGGAAACACAGCCTGTCCTGCTAGTCTTTTAAATTGGAGGGAGAGATGAGAATGTAAACTACCACAAGGTGACAACTACTATAATAATCTAGGAATTATGGAGGTGGTGAATTTTCTGATTTTCTCTTAGGTAATCTTGTAAGTGGCTGAGTTTCCAATAAATAAAATGAACAAGAATTGTCAGTGGGGAAGGAGAGAGGAATCCAGTCAAAATGAGGACAGGAATGAAGGACCAAGACAGAGGAAGGCTGAACACTTGTGGTCACCAGGCACTTAGTTAAGTGAGGAGAACACTTTAAAATTGTCAACAGTCTCCAGGATAAAAAAAAAAGGCTCAGGAGATGTGCAAAAGAAAAAGGCAGTTTTTCCCAGGATTTTTCAGAACAATGTAAAAAATAATGACTTCCCTTTAATTAGACTGTGTTACTTTTGATTTCAAAGTTTATATATTGTACTCAGATCAACAGAACTTTTACTTTCCTGACTAAAATTAAACTTCAGATCCTAGGTAATCATCATGTTAGTGCACGCTCCCATTCGCAAGGAGGGTAGTGAAGTGTTGAACAATCAAGGAAAATCCATCTTGGGAATTAGATGCATCATTTTCCTGAACAGATTAATGCACATTCATTTATCATAAGAAATTTGTTTTAAGTCTTTGATTCACAGAGAATGGAAACAGTGAAGAACTGTTGATGGCAACCTGATGATAACAAGTAGAACAAATTAACAATCTAAGGTAACATAATGTTGAACTTTTTGTAAACCTGTTCTTTTCTCTCTCTTGTCCTGGCTTCTTCCCTTCCTCATTGTCCTCCAAACATAATTTCAAATGGATTAACATGGTTACAGAAAAGAAGGAGTAGTAAAGAATAGGACATATGTAGAATGAAAACCTATGCTGGAGATGTAAGGTGGAATCAAAGATAGGTTTTTAAAATATGGAAAGAAATGGACCACACATGTTAATACACCTGAGTTATAACGTTAATAACAGTTATCACATAAAAGTAAATAACATTAACTATATTTTTAATAGCTCTAGAGTTTCCCTCCCTGATCTTTCATTCCTGATGATACCACTGTCCTGTTCCTTGATCAATGGAATTCAAAAACTCTCCCTTAGATTTTTGTAGAATCCTAGAGGGCATTTCATGGTGCATCCCTGCAAGTTTGATCATGGTGAGGCTTTTCAATTCTGTGGGTTTTGTTTTTATTTCAGGCCTCATTGAAATCTGCTTTAGTTTAGCAGATTTCAATGAGGAATCAGGAAGACTGTACAGTAATTCACTGTATAGCAACATAATATAAACCTAATAACTATAATTCTTAGTAACTTGGAATTTTTTTCAGTATTTTCTATATTTCTAGCAGTACTCAGTCTTTCTTCATTCCAAAGGCTTCACTATACATTTCCTTGCTTTCTTTCCCTCTCCATGCCCCTAAATTTCTTTCATTTTCTTTCTTTCTGGTAAATGAGCAAGGAGACTAATACTCTTTAGAAGGACTTTCATTCTGATGGCTCACCCCACAAAGGTAGGTGGTTAAGGTATTCTCTAAGCATGTATTGTCCTCCAGCAACATGACCTCTTCTGTTGACTCTAAAAACAGTGGTTTCACACTACACCAGCTTTTCATCAGGAATAAATCTATTCTCAGAAGCACAAGTACTCTTGACAATGAGAGATTGTAGATATAGACTAAGAGTTTATCCACAGCCTAGACTAGTGCTTCAGCACTAGTGCCAGTGTACAACTACAATTTGTTATATAAGTTAAAATGAATCTCTATTACAAAGTCACTGAGATTTTGAAGTTGTTCCTCAGTTCTTATTATGCAGCAGAAATTAATATGGTATGGTATACTTTCAACTTGACAAATATGCCTACATAAAGACTATTTTTATAATTGGAAGTTAGCAAAATATATTTAAAATAGGATGAATGTAATCATTATTTTGTATGTCTGTGTGTTGTGTTATGGGCTACTTATATTCATACGAGTAATAAAATAAAGACATATTAAGTAAAAAAACATTTTTTATTTTATTTTCTAAATTAAATTTTGCCCTTATACTGGGAACATCGATAAGTATGCTGTTTTCATCAGTATTTTAACCTAATTTATGTTCCACTAATAGAAATGACAAGTATTTTGTTTCTTTATTAATTGTCACACATGTAGACTATTTCAGACTTACTCTTGGTCATATTTCTCTTTAACCCAAACTTAAAGTGAATCCTGTGTGATATACGTCATGATAGGTATTGTTGAGTTACTTACAATGAACAAGAACCATCTTGTGCAAGACTATTAGTTTATGAGTCATCTTGACTCAACCATTCCCTGTTCCTTTTACTTTTTTTCTAATTTTATTTTAAAATTGTCAAACAGTAAAAATAACCTTTTTAAAATCTTGGTGTCCATTTCTATGAACTTTGATATATGTATAGATGTATGTAACCATGACTAATTAGGATGTAGAACTGTTACATCAACGCAAGGAAGATCTGCCTGCTCCCTCTTTATAGCCTCCCCCCTTGTCTGGCTCACCACCAACCCAGATCCTTGACAAATGTGGATTTGGTCTCCATTTCTTTCATTTTTTTTCTTTTGAAACATATTAGATAATTCATGTATTATGTATCATTTTGAAAGTGGCTTTTATCAATCCATATAGTGCCTTTGAATCTTATCAGGATGTTCATTTAAAAAAAAAATCTTCCATTTCTGAGCCATATCCCATAGTATGGATTTGCTAGTGTTTATTTATTTAACCACTGAAGGACATTTGAGTGCATTCCAGTTTGGGGCTATTACAAATAAAGCTGCTTTGAACATTTGTTTGAAAATTTTTGTGTGAAGCTAAGGTTTTATTTCTCCAGGGTAAATAACTAAGAAAAAGGAACATTAAGTCATATGAAGTATCAAACTTTATAAGAAACTGTCAAACCATTTTCCAGGGTGCCCACTACAGTTCACATTCCCATCAGCAAAATATGAGCCATCCAGTTGCTCTGCACCTAGACTGGTGCTGATGTTGTCAGTATTTTTTTTTTGTGGCTATTCTAGTATGTGGGTAGTGGTATCTCATTGTGGTTTTGATTGGCATTTCCTTAATAGCTAATGATGTTAACATCTTCTTATCTGCTTATTTACCATTATTACATTTTCTTTGTTGAAATTTGTCTTCAAACTCTTTTTCTAAGTTTTAGTTTCTTTGGTAGCATTTTGAACATTTTTAATATATTCTGGATAGGTGTTTTTTATCCAATATCTTCTCTCTGTGCAAAACTTGTTATGTCTTAACACAGAAGTTCACAAAGTAAAAACTTAAGTTTTCCGAAGTCCAATTTATTTTTTACTTGTTTTTACCTTTTTGTTGTCATGGCTAAAAACTCATCAACTTGTCCAAGTCATGAAGATTTTCTCTTACATTTTTCTCTTGAAGTTTTATAGTTTCCTGTTTTGTATTTAGGTAAAAAATTCCTGCTTTGAATCTTCCAGTCCATGATTGGAATGGTTATACATAAATAAATTTATTTAGAGCTCTTTAAATTTTTATTTCATTAGTACTTTATACTTTTCAGCATACACATCCAGTACATGTTTTATGAGATTTATATCAATGAATTCTAAGAATTTCTTTTGTGCCAAAACTATTGAAAGTTGCATTGTTTTTTGGAATTTCCAATTATGCAGTTCATGTCTGTTTATTTATCACCTGCTTCTTTCTTTTGTTAACATGATATACCTTTGTTCCCGTGCCCCATTCTTTTATTCTTTCATTCTATCTGCATATTTTTACTTTAAATGGATCTTGGAGAAAGCACAGTTGGGTCATGTTTCTTAAACACATTCTGAAAATTTCTAACTTTTAATTAGTATGTTTAAAGTATTTACATTTATTATAATTATGGGTACATTTAAATTTGAATATGTTGTTTTATTATTGGTTTCTTTTTTTTCCCTCTTATTTCTGTTCCTGTCATTTTTTTTTCTTCTTTTGGATTATTTGTAGATGCTTTATTATTTCATTTTATGTAGCTATAGTAATTTTAACCAAAATTATTTTGCTGTTGTTATTATTATTGTTTCAAGAAATTTTAAAATTCATATTATATTGTACATGATTTATTTAAGTAAATATTGCATCACTTCATTTCAAATAGGGAAATCTTACCACCTTATGAATCCTCTTTAAATCTTGGGATAGTTTTCTTATAAATTATATACATATACATTTAAAATCATATCAGAAATTTTCTTCCTTGAACTTTTTAACATATTTTTAAAAACTTAAAGGAGAAAAACATTGTATTATACTCATCTATATTTTTACTAGTTCTGTTGCTGTTTCTTCACTCTTGATGCTTCAGGTTTGTCTCCGGTATCATTTACCTTCTGTCTGAAGAATATTTTAACAGGTAGTATAGCATAGGCCTGCCAGCTACAGATTCTTCTGAGAAAAGAGAAGTCCCATAAACTGGGACTTTGAAAACTTCAAATATTAAAAAGCCTAGAAGAGAAATATATTAAAAGTCACCTAAAATGTGTTTGGCACATCATTGTTGCTAAGAAGTATGACCTGAATTGGAAATGTCCTTTTTAAATAGGTTGGACCTATGTTGAATCAAGACGTTGACATAAAAAATAAGTGATAGCAGAAGAAACATAATAACCAAAGAATCTTGAAGAAAACCCAAATAGATGTATAGTGCAGTTGTGTGTAGCATTTTTAGTCTTCTGGAAACTTTAACACATTGGAGATTTTTATTACAGTGTAATCACAAAATTAATGTTGCTAAATATTTTCAAAATTAGTTTTCTTAGTATTACATTTATATTCTCCATATCACAGTAAAATGAGCCAAAGGGGCAGAGGCTATATTGTCACACATTTGACATTTGAGGAAGCATTTCCTATTTAAATTATTTACATAGTTTTATTTTGCATAAGTTTATGCAGCTTTCTTCTTTCTGGACAGGGGTCTTATTAAAATTCTAAAAAGCAGTCTCCCCAAGTGAATGTAGAAATAAAAGATTTAGCTAAAGCTCTTTTCCCTGCTGGGAAAACTCCCTAGGTGAATGTTGTTTCCCAGGTGATCTGAAAGAAAAAAAACTAATCAACTTCATGTTCCTAAAGGAAGTGAATAATAGCCTGGGGTAGAATTTAGGGAGGCAGATCATAAAGTTCCATGTCGTGAATTCACTTTTAAAAGATGCATGATCAGGCTGTCAAGGTAAACAGTGAATGAACATCTTTGCTTTAAAAAAAAAAGTTACAAAACTAACATTTACAAATTTCCCATCTCAGATCATTCTGTTATGTACATATGTCAAATTTAAGAAATTAAAATGTGTCTATATTGAGTTAGTTCTTAATCACTGAAAAGACCTTGAATAGGGTTACTTAAGATGAGCCTCTTTTCTGATTCACATAATTGTTAAGTAATAATAACGCATTCCTCAGATTATTATTATGATTAGCAAATGAGTGAATACATGTGAAGTCTTAGAATTGTGCTTGGCCCAGAACAAGTCCCCAAAGTAATGTTCATCATTATTATTTATATAATATTGTTATTTCTTTATGTAAGGAATCATCAAGAGTTTTGAGGTATGTAGGAGGTGGTATTATAATTTTATGTTTGTTAGAGTATTCAATCCTAGGAAGAGATTCAAACACACTGCAATTTCTTTGTAGTTGAAGAAGAACAATAATATCAATATTAGGTGAAAAGCCTCAAAAACTGCTCGATCTAATAGTTTGTCAATCAGGCTGTGTGGCATATAGAAACATAAACATATTTAAATTTTACCAAATGACATAGTTTCACCTCGTTTACATGCTATGTGGGCAAGGAGTGAAACTGCGTTTAGAAATCAACATTGTGTGGTAGTTTGCCCACTTAAAACCTCTTCACTGGTAATGAATTAATATTATCACACCCACAGAGATAAAACAAGGCCTCAAGACAATAGGATATTTTAGAGCAAGGAGATAATGTCATTCCTGTTTGTTAGGGGTAAATAATGAACTCCACTCAGACTGTCACCTGGAACTTCTCCAGGCATTGATATGCACAGGTCAGCCTGTTCTGACAAATGTATGTAACCTGCAAGCAACATATTAGATATTTCCACCCTCTCCCAAAGCCTCTTTGTGCCCACTTTTTGGTCACCCTTCTCCACCCCCAGCTTAGCAACTACTAATCTGCTTTGACTCGCAACTCATGAGTTTAATCTGTTCTAGAATTTCATATAAAAGGAATCATACGGGGTTCTACTCTATACCATATTTTGGTCTCTCACCCACATTATCGTGTACAATAGCATTCCATTCCTTTCGTTTATTTGTTTTGTTTGATTTGGCATAGTATATCTTTGCATGATACTCTAGAACACTTAGCTCACCTTTTAATGTTTTAAATTTGTCTTTTTTTCTACTTAGGATTATAATGGAAAAATATTATGAATATTCAATTACAGGTCTTTGTATATGCATATACTTTTTCTTATACAATTGTGCAGGAGTTGCTAGGTGACATGTAAATAGCTGTTTAAGCTTATAAAAATGAGTGGAGTAAGAACTTACCTTCCTATTAACAATGTTGAGAATATTTTCTTTTTTGCTTATAGCTATCTTTTGTCATATCTTTTTGTTATGATGTCTAATTTTCATTAAAATATTTTAAGTAAGAAATTATAGTTGTAAGTATTTGTGGGGTATAATCTGATATTTTGATATATGCATATATTTATATACATGATGTGAATGAATAGATTAAGCTAATTAATATATTCTATTCATCACTGCAGTAACCAGCATGATGTCTTTTGAAGAGCTGAATTTTTGAAATTTGAGATTATCTATCTATTTATGTTGTTAGTACATTTGTCTACCGTAAGATTGAAAAGGTGGTCTGTCGCGAACCCTCGCCAGCAAGGGAAAACACGACACAGGATTCTTCTTTCAGCAGTTTATTCAGGCCTTGATTCAAGTATCATCTTCTAGCGACCCCCCGCCGAGCGCCCAAGCACAGCCTAATAAAGCCTCCCGCATACCAATCTTAAGCTGCCACATGGACCTTTCTCATAGGATGGGAAGGGATTGCGTGCCAATTCTCCATATTAGGAGTTGTTTGTCACAGGCCACAGTGGAAGCCGGCGCCATCTTCTAATGGCGGCCACGGTCTAATTAGAACGGCTCACCACAGTGGTCTTCTCTATTTTCTCCTATATCTTTAAGAAGCTTTTATATTTGGGCCTAAGGTCCAGTTAATATTAATTTTCTTTTTTGGTATGTTCTTATGAATATGCAGTTATTTAATTATTTTTAAATTTTATTTATTCTAATTAGGTATATAATAGGCAGAATGCATTTTCATTTACTGTACACAATTACAGCACAACTTTTCATTTCTCTGGTTGTACACAATGTAGCATCACACCATATGTGCAGTCATACATGTGTCTAGGACAATGATGTCCATCTCATTCCACCATCTTTCCTGTCCCTATGCCCCCTCATTTCCCCTCCCTTCTCTTTGCCCATTTTTCCTATGCCTCCTCCCCCATTACAGATCAGCATCCACTTACCAGAGAGAACATTCTATCTTTGGTTTTGGGGATTGGCTTCTTCACTCAGCATAATATTTCCCAACTTCATCCACTTACCTTCAAATACCATAATTTTATTATCTTTTAATGCTGATTAATATTCTATTATGTATATGTATCACAATTTCTTTATCCATTCATCTGTTGAAGAGCATCTAGGTTGGTTCTACAGTTTAGCTATTGTGAATTGAGCTACTATAAACTTTGATGTGGCTGTGTCACTATAGTATGCTAGTTTTAAGTACTTTTGGTATAGACCAAGTAGTGGGATAGCTGTGGTAAATGGTGGTTCAATTCCGAGTTTTCTAAGAAATCTCCATACTGGAGGGAAGACGCCCAGTACGCTCCAAGCCAGCCTGGAGGAGGAAGTCTGGCCCCGCCCCATGTGCTAGTCCGGAGGAAGCCTATCAACCCTTAAAACCCATCAAAGTGGGTGTGGCTTCCAGCACCATTCTGCGGCTGATCCAGGTACCCGGTTTCCAACTTCCCCACCCTTAGCTGCAATAACTCAAAATATTTCCCACAAGCTTTTGGGGGTTGTAGCTATCAACACAAAACAACAACTGTACAGGCATCTGGTTTCTACCTCAGAGATTAGAGTAGGGAAGATACAGGTGGAAGCTCATTTCCTTTCACACTGGCTATACCCACCACCCTGAATACAGAGGCTCAAGCTAGGAATAGACAACGTCACCTACTGGAAGCAAGGAAAACAGTGTTCTGAGAGACTTTTTTTTTCTCTTTCTCTCTTTTCTTCTCTCTCTTCCACAACTTCAACATATGTGAAACTAAGAACTGTGCGTGAACAACCGAATTACCAAGTAATATAATATAGAGGAATTGCATATACCCCACCTTCCCCCCATTTTTTTTCTTTATTTCTATCTTACTTTCCTTTTCCTTCTCTTATTTCTATTTTCTTCCTTGTTATTTTTTTCTCCTTTTTCTTTCGTATTCTCTCTATCCCACTTTCAATCTCCTAACTTTTGCTATCTATACATAGGGTAACTATCTAAATACAGATAGGAGGTTAAATCTATACATTCTTCCATAAATTACCAGTCTATTGGTTAGAGTTCTCCAAAGGTGCTAAGTT
>NW_026000142.1:13690634-13695469 GCF_001458135.2 Marmota marmota marmota
GCATTAGAGCAGATTATGCTAAGTGAAGCTAGCCAATCCCTAAAAAACAAATGCCAAATGTCTTCTTTGATATAAGGAGAGCAACTAAAAACAGATCAGGAAGGAAGAGCATGAGAAAAAGATTAACATTAACCAGGGACGAGAGGTGGGAGGGAAAGGGAGAGAGAAGGGAAATTGCATGGAAATGGAAGGTGACCCTCATTGTTATACAAAATTACATATAAGAGGATGTGAGGGGAAAGGGAAAAAAATCAAGGGAGAGAAATGAATTACAGTAGATGGGGTAGAGACAGAAGATGGGAGGGGAGGGGAGGGGAGGGGGGATAGTAGAGGATAGGAAAGAGCAGAATACAACAGTCACTAGTATGGCAATATGTAAAAACGTGGATGTATAACTGATGTGATTCTGCAATCTGTATATAGGGTAAAAATGGGAGTTCATAACCCACTTGAATCAAATGTATGAAATATGATATGTCAAGAGCTTTGTAATGTTTTGAACAACCAATAAAAAAAATGAAGTCAAAAAAAATAAAAGAAATCTCTATACTGCTTTCCAGATTGGTTGCACCAATTTGCAGTCCACAAGCAATATTTGAGGGTCCCTTTTCCCCACATCCTCACCAACACTTATTGTTGTTTGTATTCTTGATAACTTCCATTCTGACTGGTATGAGATGAAATCTCAGAGTAGTTTTGGTTTGCAATTCTCTAGAGATGTTGAACATTTTTTCACTGATTGTATATCTTCTGAGAAGTGTCTGTTCAACTCCTTATCCCATTTATTGATTGGGTTGTTTGTGTTTTTGATGTTAAGTTTTTTTGAAATCTGGGGATTACTGCTCTATCTGTCGTGCATGTAGCCAAAATTTGCTCCCAAAATGTAGGCTCTCTCTTCACTTCATTGACTGTTTATTTTGCTGAGAAGAAGCTTTTTAGTTTGAATCCATCCCAGTTATTAATTATTGATTTTATTTCTTGTGCTTTAGGAGTCTTGTTAAGAAAGACCTCTACAATGAATATTACAGAATGCTAAAGAAAGAAATTGAATATCTTGGAAAATGGAAAAATCTCCCATGCTCTTGGACAGGCAAGATTAATATTGTCAAAATGGCCATAGTGCTATACAGATTCAATGTTGATTTCAATTAAAATCCCAATGTCATTCCTTAAAAAAGCCATCATGAAACTCATTTGAAAAATTAAGAGACTCAGAAGAGCCAAAGCAATCCTTAGCAAGAAGAGTGAAAAAGTAAGCCCAATTCTTTATCATGTTGGATATCCAATCATTTTAACATCACTTTTGAAAAGAATATCCTTTCCCCATAAAACTATATTGGCATCTTTAACAGTCTATGTCAATCTACTTTTTTGGACTCTATTGTTATATTTTTATACATGTCTATCCTTACTATTATATCACACTGACTTGATTACTTTAAATTTAAATTAAATTTTGAAATTAGCATAACTGTCAGATTTTATTCTTTTGCCAGATTATTTTTCATTTCTAGGTAATTTGTATTTGCTTAAAAATTTTAGAAAGAACTTGTCCATTTCCCTAAAACTTATGCTGAAATTTTGCTTAGGATTACATTCACAGAATAGATAAATGTTGGAAGAATTGACATATTAACCATAGTGAGTCTTCTATTTTATGTATATTCTACTTTTTACCAATTACTTAGATTCTCTGTAATTTGTCCTAGAAATGCTCTATCATTTTCAGTTCAGCAGTCATTCTGATGCTGCAAAAGAAACCATCTTAACGTGTAGAGTGTTAAAAACAATGTTTATTTTGCTTATAGATCTGTAAATAGAGAGCATGGTTTTATTCCTCATTGTTAATTGAAGTATCTTAGCTGGTGAAGATGGAATAATTACAAGATTCCTCACTAACATATTTTGCAGTTGATGCTGGCCATTGGCTAAAATGTCATCAGAAGGTATCTGCCAGAGTGCTGACATGTGTTTCCTTTATGTGTCCTCGGATTCCTTACAAACAAGTAGCTGAGTGCCAACAGAGAATGAGGATGAAATTTAATGTATTTAGGAACTTGTTTTGAAAGTCACATAATATTGTTTTTTCAAAATACCATGTTAGTGCAGATATAAATACCACTTATAGAGAGAAAACAGATTCTATCTTTTGGGGGAAGGAATGTCAAAATCAAATTGTAAAAAAAAAGGATTGGGTTAGCAGATATATTGCTGTGCTCATGTAAGAAAATAAAACTTACTTTATCAACATAGAGATCTTGCACATATATTTTAAGTATTTTGTGATTTTTTTGCCATTCTAAATGTTTTGAAAGTTTTATTTTTCTTTCTTCATTCCTAGTATGTAGGAGTACAATTAATGCTACTTTCTATCAAGAGAGGTAGCTGAATGTATTTATTGGTTTTTGTTGCTTTTTGTTACATTTTCAAAAATATTTATTTTTTATAAAAGGCAAAATAAACACAACATTGAAACAACAGGAAATTTACTGAGAATTTTAGCTGTCTTGAGAAGATATTTTGATGAAGCTAGAACTACTATAAAGATAATTTCATAGTTAGTTAATATGGCCGCCTCTAGTCATCAATTTAAATTGTTACCTATTTTAAAAAGGAAAAAAAAATGAACATGCCTTTTATTAGACAGTTTGTAAAAATATATTGCATAGTTTGTTACAAATATAAAAATATCATTTTAATTTCATGTTTTAAAAGGTCAAAGAATATCTTATTTGCTGTATAACAGTACTACTAAATATATCCAGCTAATTTAATGGTTTTATTTTTGGTTTCCTACAATAAGAAAAAGGCTTTAGTTCAACTATCCAGATACTGCTTCCATTTTACAAGATATGAAACAACCTCTGTATGTTTTGGTAACATCGAATTATAAACATAACTTAGATACCTATAACTTTTCTGTTATGTATCAAGTTTTCCAATCCAGTATAATTCAAAATATCAACCACACATCCAATCCAGTGAATGTTTCTATCTTCCTGCTAGCACTGATAAGTGCTACTAATAGAAAAGGTGAGAATCTTTCCATTTTACAGGTATATATTAACTATCTTTGTGATACACGATTCCTTCCTTGTCTCTCCATGAGGATTTCAGTATTGCATAAACAATGAACACTTAGGACATTGTGTTTGGGACAGCCTTATAGCCTTAAAGCTCTTGCTTCCACATTTATTCCCTTCAGTCTGTTCCTTCTGGTAGTTCCTTTATCTAGATGGACATATTTAAGTCACTTGCCTTCTAAGTAGATCAGTATTTCATTCTTCCATATTGTTGACTTACCCCACAGGACATTCTCGTATCCTCATCAAACAAATGTTAAAATTCAAACCATGAAAATGATGACTCCTGTTTCCATGGTAGGATACTTTAATCTGTCACCTACCTTCATATATCTCCAGATAGGAAGAAAGCACCATATTTTTGTATTCACTTATGACCCAGACTGTATGATACAGTTATAAAGTGATTTTTAAAATTTTGTTTTGTTTTGTTGTTGTTGTTGTTTAAGGGACTTCAATCTCTGTGAGTGCTTTCCTTGAATCTTCTCTACTTTTTCCTGGTAGGGGAATAATCTCCTTTGCATAAGAAAAGCCAAGTGTTTTAAAAATATTTAAAATTGAAAGATAAAAACTATATGTATTCATCACATATATACCACACTCTTTGGGGGCTGATACCTTGCCACTATGAGATTTCTCACTTGCATTTTGTAAATAATTATCTTCTCATGTGGGTTGGAAGCTGGTGATAGATGATGGCTGAGAACTGTTTTGATCCATTAGAAAATTATGGGAGAGTATTTGACAACATCTTAATTCACTTTAGAATAAATATACCATTTATAACCCTTGCATTGACCTCTTGTTTTTTACAGAAATTCTGATGACATAATTTTTTTTACCTACTTTACAGGATAAAGTCTGCTAAGATGGGATTTAAGGAATTATTTCTCTAGTTGTGTCATTTCTCTGTTAATATGCACTTCTATACTAACTAATGGTTTATTTACTAGTTTTACTATAACATGACAGCATTTATCTTTCATATTAGCAAAATAAAGTTTTAACATCTATAAAAGGTCAACACAATACCTATGAAAGGTTCATTTCCATGAATGAGCCTAAAGCTTTGTCTGGAAAAAGTTGGACATTCTCTACCAACTAGGAATTATCACAGTTTTAGCTCTGTGGGCTACATACTGGCTTTTAGTTTGCCAACACATCATGTATGCTCTTCACTTCTCTATCTGCAAAGTGATGCATTTTATTGCTCCCAGTTTTCACTACTATAATTTTGAGTTCATTAAGGATTACTTTTCCTTTGTAAGTAAGAAAATATTTTCAATTCATTTGAAAAATTAAACAATCTTAATTTTCAGTAATGTAATCTCCCCTACTAGACTAGCCTGGGCTGGGAAGTCATTTTACTGGTTTGTTTGTTTTTGGAGTACTGGGTATTGAAACCAGGGGTCCTTAACCATTGAGCAACGTAGCAAGCCATTTTTATTTTTTTATTTTGAGACAGGGTCTTACTAAGTTACCTAGGGCCTCACTAAGTTTCTGAGGCTGGCTTTGTGATCCTCCTGAGTCACTAGGATTACAGGTATGCACCACCGTTCCCAGCTGTTAGGTTATTTTTGAGAAAACTTCTCATAGATATTTCCACTTACAGGATCTATAATATCTATAATGTCAAGTAATGAATATGGCACTAAATGGTTGATTATTCAATAAAAAAGCATATATATATATATATATATATATGGACATATAATAGGTCTCTCTCTCTCTCTCTCTCTCTCTCTATATATA
>NW_026000142.1:13699978-13718514 GCF_001458135.2 Marmota marmota marmota
TATATATATATATATATATATAGTGCCTGCCAAATGTTCATGTATGTGACATCTAGAAGAGTATGTTTAGGTTTTGTACTAATACACAGTATTAGGAAAGTGTGTGAAGTCTACATACATGTAAGCAATTGTACATATGAATGAAAGTGCATTTAATTCAATCCCCATTAGAAATATTTTTCACTAAGTATGGTCTTTTTATTTAACATATGATGATTTAAAAATTCTTTTTTCTAATGAAAATAGATATGACATTTGTTTTTTGTTCTATCTTGAGTGTTTCTAAACAATTGCCATTTACTATCTTTTTGCTAGATTGTGTAGCCTCTATCATTTCTTTCTGACATGTAAAGGCTTATTTCAAGATATTAGGCTCCAATAGAGAAATAGATATATGACATTTCCAGAAAGAAGTCCTCTGTGACCTACACAATTTTAGTGCTATTTCAGAATTTATAACAACTTTATGAAGAACAATCGATAACCTTAGCTTCTTATAATAAATACTTTATTTTGATGAAGAAGATTCCACTTATTGTATGTTCCAAAAGAATAACATTAGGCAAGCTATTTACTCCAAGGTATATAAAGGCGTCATCCTAAGCATTAAAGTCAGAAAAAAATTCATTGATCCTGAAAGTTGGCCCAAGGCACCTCCTAAAAACTACCATAAATCCCATTCGTGTTTATTTTTATAGCTCATCTCGGCAGAATTTTTATAAAAGAAAAAATAAAATGTGATTGACGGTCCATCCGGTTATCAACTCCTTGGCTCCAGGCTGAAATGCCTTTAACCTTGGGAGGTGAGCTCAAGCCCTTGATATGTCTCAGTTTGTGAAGATTTCTACCCTTCTAGACCCACAGCAAGATCCACTCTTCAAAAAGTACCCTGGAGACTATTCAGCCTTGTAGTTATTAAGGGCTTGTATTGCAATTAGTATGTCTTTCTTTGTCCTTAGCAGTTGGTTATATTAGAAATTTCCTCTTTAATTTCATATTTTGTTACTATAAAATGGACATTTTTAGTGCACATTAACCCCATAGGTAATGCATTTAAAAAATGACTCCATATCTCTTGCTACAGCCTCAAACATGATTCATTATAGCATCTCCAACAGGCCTCTCATCCCAGGAACAGATGGTTTATTGATGTAATGACTGGTCTCTGGGGAGAGAATACTATTTCCATACACAAAAAGATAGCACCTGGGGATTCTGTATTGTTTCAGGTTAATATTCTGTCTCAAGAGATAATATGTGCTGTTATCAAAATGATTATTTAAATAATTAAGAGACATGAATGCTATGCATATTTTGAAGAAGAGATACAATAATGGGAAAGTTGTCTTAATAGACATAAATATATTTAAAATAAAATACTTTGTTGAACATATGTATGAACACATTGAACAATAATAGAATGAGAGTCCAATATATATTAGTAGACCCCAATATATATAGGAAATTAATTTGGGAGAGCTATGTATAGAAAATTAATGAAAAATAAATGCAAATTTATATACTACTCTCAATGGAAGATTTATACTTTTTTAAAAAAATAAATAGCAATGGGAAATCTTGGAAAAATATTTACATTATACTCTCTCCCACAAAAGACTATGGTCCAAATAGTTAAAGTATAAATGTGAACAAATAACAATGTAAATGATTATCTAGTTGGTGAATCATAAACTAGTTTTTTAACACAAAGAATCGTGTTTCTATCACAAGGGAAAACAACAGATATAACTGTAAATATGTAACATTATAAAACAATGTGCTTCAAAAGTTGATATTTTAATGAATAATATTCACACAAATCAATAGGAAAAAACCCTCTACAGACCAATGGATAGACAGTAAAGAATGTGAAAAGAAAAACTACAAAATGGGAAATATATATTACCAATAAATACATAAAAACTAAATTATTTATGTAAGAAAATAGCAGAATAGTCAACCAAAAATAAATGTGATTAACAGAAGACTCTAAATTTTTTGAATAAAAAATATTTTTAAACTGTAATATTATGAGCCAGGCAGTGACACACACCTGTAATCCCAGTGGCTTTGGAGACTGAGGCACGAGGATCAAGAGTTCAAAGCCAGCCTCAGCAAAAGCAAGGCTGGCTAAGAAACTCAGTGAGACCTTGTCTCTAAATAAAATACAAAATAGGGATGTGGATGTGGCTCAGTGATTGAGTCCCCCTGAGTTCAATCCCCAGTACCCTTCCCATCATAAAAAATAATACAGATGAAGTCATGGTGAGAAAGATGCATATATACTGATGGTGGAATTTTTTTTATTAGAACACCGAAAGCTTATTTAAAAGATACTTGGGCATATGCCTCAAATTCCTAAGTGATCCCATTCTTTTATCCTGTCTTCTGGAATTCTATTCTAAAGAAATTTACAGAGGAAGTTCTCCAGTGCCAGCATTACTAACACTGATAAAAATGCAGAAATAAGTTAGATATTCAACACCTGGTAATAATTAAATAAATTATGATATTACAATGTCATGTTGTGTACCTCTTAATAAAGATATTTATGGAGATTATCTTATCAAGATAGAAAAGAATGTTCATGCTATAACGTCATGTGAGAAGAAATCAAAATACTATGCTGACCATAAATATTTTCCTCACACATGTCTAAATTTATCAGGTACATGTGTAGAACTGCAATTAGTGCATATACACAGTTTTATGCTTCTCATACATGTTGCCCAATTTAGTTCCAGAAAGTTTGTGATATTTTATACTCTTATCAGAAGTACTTAGGTGGACTTGTCTGATATCACGTCTGTTTTTACCTGCTCACCCAAGACAATAAATTATGTGTCTTTTTTCATGCCTACCTATGTAGAAGTTAAAATATACAAAATATATAAGAAACTCATACAATTCAACAACAAGAAACAAACAAATGAAAACTACAACTAATCTTATTTAAAAAGTTGGCAGTGGAGTTATATAGGCATTTTTAAAATCAGACATAAAAATGGCTGAAAGTTACTCACCATTATTAAATATCATAAAGTAACAAAATTACAATGAAGCATCATTTCACAGGAGGGTTATTACCAAAAAGACAAGAGATAACAGTTTTTTAAGGGTATAGAGAAAAAGGACTTTTTACACTATGAATGAAAATGTAAATTGATGTGGAAAACAATATGGAGTTGCTCAAAAATATAAAAATGGTACTGTCATATGATCCAGCAATCTAATTGCAGAGTAAACATCCAAATGAACTAAAGGGATATTTATTTTATTTTAGAAATGTTTTCTTTTTAGCTATACATAGAGTATACATAGATATACACAGATACACAGTAGAGTGCATTTTGACATATTATACATACATTGAGTATAACCTATTCTAATTAGGATCCTATTCTTGTAATTGAACATGTTATGGAGTTTCCTGTTCATGTATTCATAAAAAGACCCTTTTTTTAAAAGTGATAGCTGTGTCCCCATGTTCACTGCAGAATTATTCCCAATAGCCAAGATAGGTGAACAATCCACAGACGAATGAATAAAGAAAATCTATTCCCTTCTCTCTCTCTCTCTATCTCTCTCTCTGTCTCTCTCTCTCTCTCTCTCTCTTTCTCTCTCTCTCACACACACACACACACACACACACACACACACACACAGGGGAACTTTCAGCCATGATAAAGAAGGAAATCTTGCCATTTGTGACAACATGGATAAACACCCAGAAGGCCTTATGCTAAGTGAAATAAGCCAGATGGAGAAAGCCAAATTCAATTTTCTATGAGCTTCCTCATATATGAACTCCAAAAACAGATGAATTTACAAAAACAGAGAATAAAATGGTGATTGCTAGTGGGTGGGGAAAATAGGAAGCTTTTTGAAAGATACTAACTTTCAGTTATAAGATGAATAGGTACTGGGAATCTAATGTATAAAATGTGGTGATGGTATAACACACACACACACACACACACACACACACACACACATATATATATANTATATAAAATTATATATTATAGGTATAGAAAGTGTAAATCAGTGATTGTCTAATCTCATAGTCAGTAGTTGTGTAAATAAGGCCTTGAAATCAAATCTGTTATGTTTTGTTTTTCTTTTAAGCTTGAACATACTTTATATTCAAAGAAATATTGATGTTTCTGATGGGAAAGGGCCTCTTGGCAGTAGGTAAATCTGCAGGCCTCAAAACTTACTTAGGAGTTGATGTACATTTCAAGCCCAAATATAAGGATAGTCCTTAAAAGAATATAATTTTTGATAGAATAAGAGAAATAAAAGAATAGATAAAGGGGCAGGGTGATTTGTGGTTGAAAAATTTGTAGTAAGATGTAAATGACTGATTAGAGTTAAGATTCATAAAATACTCCAAAAAGATAAAAGATGCTTTCTCTGATTTGAAGATTATACAATGTATACATGTATCAAAATATAACATGGTATCCTGTAAATATATAAAACTTCTTGATATTTTTAACTGACACTTAGGAGCATAAAAATTGTATATATTAACAGAGTTCCATGTAATGTTCCTATACATGTATACATTGGGTAAGTTTAAATCAGGTTGGAAATAACATGTTCTCAAATATTTATCTCTTCTTAATGGCTAAACCTTCAAAATCTGAAATGTACAGAATGTCTTTATTACCTATATACACCCCACTGTGCAATAGCATACTGGGACTTCTTGATCTTATATAACTAAAACGTATTATCCATTGATCAACCTTTCCTCCATCCCCAGTCCCTGTTTTTCCCAGCCTCTTTAACCACCTTTCATCTCTCAACTTCTGTTAGGTCAAATTTTTAGGTTCCCCATGAGTGAGGTTATGCAGTACTTGTCTTTCTGTGCCTGTCTTACTTCACTTGACATAAAGATCTCCAGTTCCATCAATGTTGTTGCAAATGGCAGAATGTCATTCTTTGTGTGTGACTATAGTATCCCACTTGTTTAATATGTACCATGTTTTCTTTATTTATCATTTGATGGACAGGTTATTTCCATTTTTCGGTTATTTTCAATAGTGCTACAATGAATGTGAGTGAAGACGTCTCTTCAACATATTGACTTCATTTTCTTTGGATATATAGTGGGGTTCCTGAATCATATGATAGGTCTATTTTTGTTTTTTGAGGGATCTTCATACTGTTTTTGTAATAATTTACATTCTCACCAACATTGCACAAGGGTTCCCTTTTCTCCATATCCTTTTCCATTCCTTGATATCTTTTGCCTCTTTGTTTATAGATATTTTTACTGGGATGAGATAATATTTCATTGTATTTCAATTCAAAAATTAATTTAAAAACAAAATAAAATTCTCTAATATAAAAATTTCTTACCTTTATGATCCAAATCATCAATTCATTGAAATATTGGCTTTAAAGATACATTATGGGCTGGGGATGTGTCTCAAGCGGTAGCGCACTCGCCTGGCATGTGCGGAGCGCTGGGTTCAATCCTCAGCACCACATAAAAAAATAAAAATAAAGAAACCGAAAACTAAAAATAAATAAATAAATAAATATTAAAAAACTCTCTCTTAAAAAAATAGATACAATATAACCATTATAGAATGAATTTTTTTCCATTGACCATTATAGAATAAGATTTTTTCCATTGACCACAAGAAATATATTTTCTAAAGAGAGTGCATAATTCCTATTCATCATGTCTAATGAGGAAAGAAAGATTCCACACTTGATCTTAGCCAAAATGCTGAGAAGAGATTGAAAAGAAAGGTTCTTAGTATATTGGATGTATCATTTGACTTGTCTATTACATCTATATATATTGCTGAGATATCTGGCTTATATGAGTCCCAGAGTACTTTTAATTAGAAAATTGACTTTTTTGAAGGTATTTTATATTCATGAAATAACATTTAAGCTCACTCTTGGTGAAAATGTACTTATCTTTTTACCTACTGTCTCTTGTAGTCAGCATATGACCTGCAAAACAGACAATAAGGACAACCAGTGTTGAAGGCTCAGAGTTGATTTGCACCCGGCAAGAATTTACCTCATAATGTCATTTTTCACTCTTAGAATTAAATATGTTGTATACCAGTCATTTTAAAATAGTCATTTGAAATGTATTATTCAAGCTTCAGAATTATTTACATTTAATTCCTGTGTTTTTGTTGGCATTTATGTTTTCATTGATCTGGTGACACTTTATCTCATTTCTCTTCATTAGAAAAACAGCTTGATTTTACTCTTTCATTTCCATGTCCTTAGAAAGCAGAATACTGAATTGTCCTTTGAAACAATACTAAAAGATATTAAATATATAAAAAGTTAATTGTCTCGGTGTCACTAAGAGGGCCAAACTGAGACAATAAAAATAGTTCCATATTAAAACTTAAGTTTTGAGGAGACAGATATATAAACCTGATTTAAAAATTGTGCCATATTTACACATTACTTCATTAATTTGTACAATTATTTTAATGTTACCTATCAATTAAAATAGATTTAAATCAAAATTCAATTTAAATTACTTAAATTCAAAATTTGAATTAAACTTAATTAAAATTAAATTTATTTAATTTAAAATATTTCTTATGAAACATGTTTATTAAAAACTCTTGATCGACAAGGTATTACATTTGAAAATAAAACAATGAGAAAATATCTATGTGTTTATGTGGTTTTCATAATTTCTAAAACTTCAGTGCAGATAACTGGTCATAAGAGTTTAGAGGGAACATGGGAATCTTTTTTGCTGATATGCACATTAGAGGCACCTTTACATTAAACACATACTCACCTTATTTTAGAGCCATTGTATTTTTGGATGTTTATTCAAGAAAATTTGATTTTTTTTTCCTTTTTCCTTTGGTACTGGAGATTGAACCCAGGGGTGCTTTACCAATGTACCAGAGCTAACTCACTAGCCCTTTTTTATTTTTATTTTTTGAAACAGGATCTTGCTAAGTTGCCCAGGCTGGCCTTAATCTTGTCATCTTCCTGTCTCAGTCACTGGGATTACATGTGTGTGCCACCATGCCACTCAAAAAAGTGAAAATTTATGTTCCCATAAAACCATATGCACTATTATTTTACAATAGCTTTAATTATAGATACTATATTAAATATCAAGAGTATTTAATGTTTCATAAGAGAATAGTTTAAATTAAATAAATTTAATTTTAATTAAGTTTGTTTAATCCAAATTTAAAACCACTGCAAATTTCATTTTCAGTGAATAAATAATGAAGATAAACAAACCAAAGAAACCAAAGTAACAAAGTGTTGGTGAACCCAAGGACATAGATGAATCTTAGTATCAATGTTTAGTGATAGAACCTAGAAATAAAGCATTGCACACTGCAAGATTACATTTATATATGTTTACATTTATGCAAAAGTAATTATGATGACAAAGTTGCCAGTGGTTGCAGCTGATGGCTGATGGTGAAGAAGGGATAGATTATTCTGGAGTAAGGAGCTATTCCCATCTTCATTTTGCAGCTGTTTACAGCCCTGTAAGCAATTGTCACAACACATTTAATTCTAAATGGATGCAGTGCACTGTTTATAAATTATCTCAAAATAAACTTTATAGAAGTTAAAAGGAAAGTTCAAATCTTTTTTTTAAAAAAGCTTATATCCAGTTATTCTTGCTTAGTAATTGCCATACATCCCAACACAGAAACACAGAAAAATCAAATAACTAATGATGATACTGCTGGTTATCAGTGATGAGTTCTGCTTCCTCAAATGTTGAAGTTTGAACATTAGAGAAGTGGCCCAGGCAAGCATACAAAGCAAGTTTTATTTAAAAAAATATTAACTCAAGACTTCTCCTGGGAGACAGAGGGGGCCATAGCTGGTGTCCTGGTATCCCAAGAAGTGAGAGCATCCTGCCCCTTTTATACATTTTAGGTTTTCTTTGTTCTCTTGCCCTCTTCCCCCTCCTCTCTCTCCTTCCTGTGTAAGTGATTAGGCCCAGGAGATGCTGGTGGGATGAAG
Organism: Marmota marmota marmota; assembly: GCF_001458135.2. NCBI lineage: Eukaryota > Metazoa > Chordata > Mammalia > Rodentia > Sciuridae > Marmota > Marmota marmota. The sequence goes on from NW_026000142.1 coordinate 13,707,983, forward strand.
ATGAGAAGCAGGTGGGCTGGAAAGGCCAAGGTGGAGTGATCAAGGCAGGAAGGGAGCTGAAGACCAGGAGATATTAATTAGCAGCTCCCTCTCTGTTCAGGGGGTGCTTCATTAACAACCTTCTGGGAGGGACAGTAGAGGCAGGTATTCTTGGCAATCAAAGCTCTTTGAAAGCGCTAACATTCCAATTTTCCAGGGTCAGTCTCCAACTTCCAGGACCCTAATAGGCCTCCATTTTCTTGATCCAACCTGATCACCTAATTCTTACTTCAATGATAGCTGAGAACTTTTGATATTTCATGAATGTTTTGTTGATAATTTATATGGGAAAAATTTTATTGAATATTATATTGTATTATATATTGTATATTTATTTATAGTTTCCATAGTGGCAACTATTAACTCATAGCAAGGAGAGAATAAAGACTATCGTTAATATGATTTTTTCATAAGTTTAACAAAAAACATTAGAATAAGGGGAGAAACAAAGACCATCAAAAAGAGTGAAATCCAATAATAATTTGTGCAAAAATATTTTATAGATATATTTTTAAATAATGTAAAACAATCATATATTCAACACAAACACCAGAAATCACATAAAATATTAAAAATTTATCAAACTGAAATAAAATATATGTGAAAATATCCCCTTGATAAAAATTTAAGATGAAATGGGTTGAATATTGAACACAGAATGTTCATTTACTCAAAAGTATTTTTCTAATGGAAAATTCACAAAAGTAAATTTAAATTATATATATATATATATATATATATATATATATATATAAAATTTGACAACAGAAAGTTTAGGTTTGCAATAATGTGAAGTTATAAAAAGCAATTTTTAATATACTGACAGTACATGACTCTAATGTCATTTTTTGCAGCCAATCATATTTTAATAGTATTTATAATTGTCATAAGATCAGAAGAAGAGGGATCCTACAGAGTAAGAATCCTAATTGAATATAAGCAAGAAGTTAATCTCAAAACCTGAGATGGTTAACTTTGTGTACTTACTGTTTAGATTAATATGAACTACTGATTAAAGAAAATGTAGGTTAAATCACACCTCCCCCTCCAGATCCTGGGACTGTCCAGGAGATGGCACTAAAGCACTTTGTTTTATAGTCCAGACAGCAAATCTATAAGCCACAGGTTATTTTAGTAATGCATTATATAATACTGAGTGAATTAAACAACCTGTTTGGTCTACATATAATCTACAATAATTTACCACACACATTGAGATTATTATTTCTTTTGCTGTGTATTGAAAATGTGACATGTTCTACCTTGGTGTTATATGACTTTAATGAATGACCTCTTTCATTTTGCAATTATGTTTAAGAAACAATCTAATCTTATAAAAGAAAGCATAAATATTTCTGAATCAAAATGTGAGAAGTTGCAGTATTTAATAAATAATAATAAACTGTGACAATGCCATGTAAGCTCAAATTTGATATGATGTACATTGGTGATCAAATTTAGAGTTACTGGGATTTTATCTACTATTCTGTAATATTTGTGGATTTAATAAATATATACATATTTCTGTATAAAAAATAGTCATATATAGGAAGGAAGAAATTCTGACTTTTTCACATCAATAAGAAGATATGGAATGAACTCTTGCAATGACATAGCATTAAATTTTTTTTTAAATGTTTTTGCTTTCTTATACAATTGTACTGTATTCTTATGTGATCATATGTATCTATTTCCTTGCCAAAGCTTTATGAAGGAAATTGGATTCTTATTCATTAGTATGACTCAGAGAAATATTTATTAAGCATTAATTTTATACCAGGCATTATGATTGACACTAGTTGTATAAAAATGAGTCAAAATAATCATTGATCTTGAGGGACTAAGAGTCTTATATAAGGTGAGTGTGTGAAGTTATATTAATTTAAGGTTTTTGGCAATGCTGAGACCTGAATAAGGAAGGGTTTGTTGTAATTTTAAGGAATTTAAAAGGTATCCATAGAAACTGTTTGAGGTCTCTACAGTTGTAGTTATGTTCAGAAGAAATAGTGATTACACCAAGAACAATCATCAAGAACCTTCCCATAAAAAGTCCAACTTTACTGAAAATAAGACTTTGCCAGAACTCAGCTCTGACACTAAATCCCCATTAAGGAAGAAAACCCCTGGAAGGGAAAAGAAAAAAAAAATATGTATACACACACACACACACACACATATATCAGTAGGGATCAGGCTTTCAAGGAAAATAAGTCAGGAATGCTGTGGCCAGAGAGGGGAAAAGGAGTCTACAGGAAAAAATAAAAGAAATCCTTAGGGCTATACACTTGGGAAGGTCACAAACTGAAGACAGAGGCCCAATGGAATACTGAGATTTAATCAGAGGGCTTTATCCTTCCCAGGAATTATTACCACACTGCCAGGAGTCCAGGAGAACAACAATGGATTGCAGCCCAAAGAACCACAAGATGAAAATGCTTTGAGGAGTGCAAGAGAGCACAAAGTCAAGAGTGGTGTCAAAAAAAAAAAAAAGGACAGTATAGGAATTGAAGCTTCTGGCAAGTGTAGCTACAGCCAACATTAAACACAACCCACCTCCTAGCCATATTAGCATGCATTCTTACATTAACAATCTATTTATCTCATCTCTGTTATCCATATAGCATGTCCAACTGTCAACAACAAAAACAAAAACAAAAAATCATTAAGGCATACCAAAAAAAAAAAAATTACATTGAGATACAAAGTCATCTTGGGAAATAAACTCATTTATGACATGGAAGTTAGAATTTCCAGGCAGAGTATTTAAAAATCTATGCTTATTTTGGTAAGAATTCTAATGAGGAAAAAAAAAAGTAGAGAACCTGTAAACAAACAGATAAGAATAGATACAAATACTCTTAAGAAAGAATCAAAGGAAATGCTAAAAATTGAAAATCATAGTAGCAGAAATGAAGAATATCTTAGATGAATGTGCTCATCAGTGATGTGACATGGCTAAAAAAAGAATCATTGAACTTGAAGATAGGTTAACAGTAATATCCAAAACTAGAATGCTAAGAGAATTGTTGCTGTCAGATCTCATGAACAATATTAAAAGAAGTTCTGTAGGCACAGTGAAAACTGTGTATGTCAGAGACCTGGATATAAAAAAAGAAAGAGAAAGCATCAGAGAAAACTGAAAATCATAGTGTTTCCTTATTCTTAATTGATTCAAACATAGTAAATTATTATATGATAATAATTGTGTAAAGTAGTGCTAGTAGCTATTAAATGATTCTGATGAATAGACATGCAGAAGGAATGATGGTGATATCACAAAAATTCAGCATGATATATACATTTCACCTGAGTGTGTTATTCAACTATATAATAAAATAATTAAAAGATGCACTGCTGTGTTTGGAGCAGAATTTGTTACATGAAATGAAATTATACTACTTAAAATATGTATTGTGAGCTCTAGGGCATCAACTAAAATTATTTTTTAAAAAGTATTTCTAACCTAAGTAAGCAAACATGCTAATTTAGCATAGAAAATGGTCAATTAACCCAGACAAGGCAGAAAAAAAAGAAGAAATAATAAAATAAGAACAACTCCAATGAATATAAATCTGTTGCTAATATATCAGTAACAGACTGACATATTAGTATAGTAATTAGTAATGTATAAAAATAATTTTAAATGTCAAAATTAGTAATGTATAAAATTATTTAAATGTGAATGTGTAAATAGCAAGAGTTGAAAGACATATTATCAACTGATTAAATAAAAAACAATTATCTATTGCCAAAAAGAAATCTATGTAAATATGAAGACTCACAGGATAAAAACAATGAGTTGGAAGAATGTATACAGTGATATACTAATTGAAAGCTCAAGGAGCTATGCTAATATTATAAAGGAAGATTTTAGAATAAGAAATATTATCATAAACAATGATGGGCATTATATAATGATAAAAGGAGTAAGAACTCTAAGAATATGTAACACTCCTTAATATATATGCAACTAATATATATGCAAGAGCATAAAAATATGTGAGGCAGGGGCTGGGGTCATAGCTCAGTAGTAGAGCACTTGCCTGGCACATGTGAGGCACTGGGTCCAATCCTCAGCACCACATACAAATAAATAAATAAAATAAAGGTATTGTGTCTTGTCTACAACTAAAAAATATGTGTGTGTGTATACACACACACACACACACATACACACACACACTCACATATATGAGACAAAAACTGATTAAGCTGAAAAAAAATAGACAATTCACTATTATGGGAGATTCCAGTATCCCTGTTCAGTAATTGACAGATCCTACAGGCAGAAAATTAATAAAGATACAGTTCACTTGAACATCACTGTCAATCATCTTGATCTGATTAACATAGAGTTACATTGTGACTCATTACTTTTACACACACACACAATCTCTCTCTCACACACATACATACACACACACATACACCCCTAAGAGTAGTGGTAAATGTCCATACAAAAACTTATTTACAGATATTTATAACTGCTCCATACCACAATAGCCTAAAAGTTGATACCCAATAAATTTGTTTTGGTTGTGTTGAATAAATAATTTATTTAAATAACTAAATAAAATGTGAAATATATTAAAATGTAATATTATTTTATAAAAAAAGAATGAATTACTAATATGATAATGATACAACACAGAGGTATCTTGAAAACTTTAGGTTAAGTACAAGAAATCTTGTTATGAATAATCTTGATTTGTGTGATTCTCTTAATGTAAAATGTTGATAATAAGTAGATTCATAAAGTTCCTAAGTATCTTAGTGTTTTCCTAAAGTCACTGGTATTGAAGATATAGAGAGTGTTACTGCTAGGAAGTATGAGCATTTAAAATATTTAAAATTAGATGGTCATTGCCACAACTCTGAATGTATCAAAACATACAATAATTGGTGATTTTTTGTGAAATTAGTGATATATTTCTCAATAAAATTATTTTAATTATATGTTGTTTATCAAGTAGCAATTCAATCATTCTCTTTTGATAATGTTGAAAACAAATACAAAGAAATAGCATGAAAAGTAAAGGCTGAGATTTGGAGAGCAGTAGACATTTGCCACATGTAGCCATTTAAATTAAAATTACTTAAAATTAAATAAAATTCAGTTCCTCTGTTAAACTGTCATAATTCAAATACCAGTAACCATACATGACCATTGGTTAATATATTTGACAGTGTACAGTTACAAAAATTTTCAGTATTGCAGAAAGTTCTCTTGACAGTTCTTACAGAGAGGATCAAGTCCAAACTCCCTTGTCTGGCACAGACCCTTTCTGATACGTGTCCAGTGCACTTTTCTAGCCTCTGCCTGCAATGCAGCTCTTCCCAGGTGCCTGACTACATAGGCTCCTCTCTTCAGTGCAAACTTTTTCCAGGCACTGTCTTTCCAAATATGTTCCCACTTTCTATTAAGAAAACCACTTATCTTCCATAATTTTACTCATGCTATGCCTTCACTTTGAAGGCATCTCTGACTTCTAGAAGCAAGACTCATTATTCTCGTATATATACTGCCTTTATTCTTTGCATATATATTTAAGAGTACACATTTACATTTACTTTACATTAATATGTTAAACTTTTTTCCTTTAGTTGTGTGATTCTAGGATGTGTACTTGTTTTTATCCCCATAGTGTATATGTCTATATGGTTCATATTCATTAGAAATCTATCCATCTAAGAATATACATTTCTGTATCAGAGCATTTTAACTCTTCCAAAATAGGTTATAGTATAGTATTACACATTTTTTTTGTGTTTATTTTGGGGAGTTTACAGATTATAGACAATTCTAAACTTATATATGAGTACTATTCCAAAAGTTTATTATTGAATTAGTTGTTTTGAAATGAATATTTCTTTTCCTATAAAACTGCAGCTCTAAATAAGTAAATCTCAAGATAGCCAAACAAAGTTCATTGAACATGTAATTTCTTAAAATATGATAATTAATGGTATATTTGCAAATCTACATCTGATAAGGAGTAAATAATCCAGAATATATGAATCAATGCAAAAATTCAATAGCAAAATATCAAACAGACTGATTTAAAATGGGCAACAAACCAAATAGACATTTTCTTTCAAAAGAAGACATAGAAATCACAGGCTAGTATTTGAAAACATGTTTAAAATCACTAATCATCAGGGAAAGGCAAATTAAAACTTCAAAAAGAATATCACTACAATGGAAATGGCTACTATAAAAAAGACAAAGCTAAATTATGGGGAGGATATAAAGAAAAAGATCCCTTGCACACTTACGATTAGAATTTAAATTAGTACAATCATTATTGAAAGTGATATGGAAGTTCCTCAAAAAACTAAAAATAGGACTAACATATGATCCAGCAATCCCACCACCGGTTATATGTCCAAAGGAAATGAAATCAGTATTAAAAAGGTAACAACTTCTCTATGCATTTTGATTGAATTTTATCAGAAACACATCTCTGTGGCTTTTGAACTCCTATAGGCTATGGAAAAGGTAAGAAATGTGCAGGAAGAGAAAGGGAGATATGGTCTCTATCTTGCTAAGATATAATACATGGGTTGCAGAAGTATTGCCATCATGTGAAAACATTTCAGAAATGTAGCTCTACTGAGTAAGAATCTTTGTCTTAACAAGATTCTCAAGTAAGAAAGTCTTGGGTTGGGATTATAGCTCAGTGTTAGAGTGCTTGCCTCACATGCATGAGGCCCTGGTTTCAATCCTCAGCACCACATAAAAAAATAAATAAATAAATAAAGATTAAAAAAAAGTCTTTTGTTCAAGAAGCATTGATGATCTAAAGTAGATTTTTTTCTACAACTGTTTTATAACTGTATAATCAAATGAATGTATTCCTGTGAATATTTATGAAGAAAAAAATTATTCAGGAGTACTTATTTTTATAAGTATCAATTTGTAAACAGAAGAAAATTTCTCTTTCACAGAGTTGAGAAAGAACTCAGGACCTAGGCTTTTTTACTCTCTATTGGTATATGAGCCTCTTGTAATGCTAAAAATGCATTTTATAAAGATAAAGTGCTTACAGAAATATAAAATGCATGACAATTATTTTATTTAACACATTGATTTTTGAAGGAACAGTAACATCTTACAACTAATTCAAATCACACACACATAAACAATCAGGAAAATTGAAATAAAATTACAAGTCAATGCAGAATGTGATCAGATATACAAGACACTTGCCAATTTCATCAGCAATTGACAAAATTATTTTTATGTCTACAAGATGAATAATTAATGTTAATAATAATTTTTATATTAAAATGCAACTTATATACTGTAAGAATCCTATATAATGAAGGAACCTAAAATGGTAAGGAAGTAGAGCACCCTTTGATCAATCTGTCCATTTCAAAGTCACAAGTTTTCCTCATTGTAAATCAGGGAATATGCCTATGATCATTCAAAAACTTATAAATTTAAACATGATTAAAATTGCTCAATTTAATTTAAAAATAAATAATGATAATACACACTGATTGTGCTTATCTTTTTGTGTACTTAAGAACAAAGTATCTGAGCTTTCATGGTTAATTAAAATAAGTTAAAATGTGTAACAATGGTTGTTTATCAAAATTCTAGTAAAATACCTTTTTAATATTGTAAAAAAGGGCTGGGGATGTGGCTCAAGCGGTAGCGCGCTCGCCTGGCATGCGTGCGGCCCGGGTTCGATCCTCAGCACCACATGCAAACAAAGATGTTGTGTCTGCCAATAACTAAAAAATAAATATTAAAAAAAAATTCTCTCTCTCTCTCTCTCTCTCTCTCTCTCTCTCTCTCTCTCTTCCCCCCTCTCTTTAAAAAAATATTGTAAAAAAGGATATTAACTTTATATAAAGTTTTCTAACAAATATATTTGATTCTATAAATACACACATACATACATACACATAAATATAGTATTATGGTTTTTTATGATCCACATGGGATACATTTCAGTTTTTATTTCACACAGATTCAGTTGACATTTATTTTAGGCAAATATGCCCAAATAGGGCTGGTGTTGTGGCTCGGAGGTAGAACACTTGCCTAGCATGCATGAGGCACTGGGTTTGATGCTCAGCACCCCATAAAAATAAAATAAAGGTATTGTGTTTACCTACAACTAAAAAAATAAATATTAAAAAAATGTTCAAATAGCTAAATAGAAACAAACTAAATAACATTTCCTGAATATGTGTTGAATGTTTGTGAAAATGATGACAATCTGAATTCAGAAATACATGCATTCCTGTCTTTGATACAATTAGGGCATATTCATTTCATGTTACCTACAGATTGAAAAGAACTTTGAATGCCTGACTTCACTGTTTTCTGGCTGATATTCTAAGGACTTTTAATAAAAATTAGCAAAGCAAAACATAATAGATAAATGCTATCTTCTAGTTCAATTTTTACACAGGTTGAGATATATTTCTTTCTTGGTAACTCATTACCGTTAGAATTAGCAGGCTTTATACAGATGACTTATTGGAAAATACCTTACCTAACCTTTATTAATGTTATTCATATCTATTGAATTATGTTTTGAATTTTCTTGAGGGAAATTTAACTTTGAAAGAATATGTGCTGAATGAGTTTTTTCATGCAAATGTCTCCAAAGACTGAGAATAAATAAATTATAACTATAAGCAGAACAGAAAAGGAAGATCTAAAGATAACTTTCATCCTTACTTTGAGTTACACTATTAATATTCAACACTTCACTGTGCTCTATTTGGCCTATTACCTAAAAAAAATTTAAACAATATTAAAAAATATTTTAAAGAATATTAACTGAATAATGGTACAAGGCCAAAGTCTTTTGACTTTTAACTGAAAACTAAACTTAATATAAAACTGAGTCAAATATGAGAACTCCAATTTTTTATGAAATATTTTTTGCTGATTATAGGTTATTAATATTTTTGTTAAATTTTTTTTTCCTTTTGAAAATAACAGACATGATGTTGAATTTATTTAAGATTTTATTAGGTATACCTATTAATATACCTGTGATGTGAAACACATGGTTTCAGAATGATGGTTTGTTAACCATCTTTGACCAGATAAATTAGAAGTTCTCATTATAGTTCAGACAAATTTCTAAAGCATTACAGGATTTCAGAATTAAATGTGCCCATAATTACATCCTATCATTATTATGTAGCATTTATTTTCCTAACTAAGGCATTCCCAAATTCAAATATTCCAGTGGTTCTTTATGGTTTTATCCTCCAACCAGCATCAAAATGCTTCTATAAGGTTCCTCTTTTCCTGGCTTATTTCTCCTTGTCTAGCGATTGTGTTGTACACTTTTGGAGGATCATGAAACTTAGACCTGTTTTCCCTGATCTTACCCAGTATCTCCCATATTCCTATCTTTTATAATACTGGTCTCATAATCTGAACTGTCTCAATTTTTCATCTCTAATTGAAACTCTACAAAACACCTTACAAATATTTTCATAAAACTCTTATCCTTAGTCAGGATTCACCCCATCACTGGATTGTTTTTACTTTCTTAAGACTGATGCTCTGTCCCCTACAAGTTGGTCAGAGTGACCCTATAGATATGTAACTGATCCCTTTAAATGTTGGCCCTACCTGCACCTTTGTTTTGCACACAGTAGAATCTTTACCTGTACTTGTTTAATTGAATGATACCAACTTGATCAGTAGGAAAATCCAGTTTTATTATAAAGATTGATTTAAGTCTGTTAGCAAATAGTCCTGAGAGTTCTCTGGGGCTTTTATACTTGTTTTTCACAGTTCCCTTTGCAGTTATTACTACTCTGGCTTAAAGAACATGTTTATAAATATCCATTTGGGGAACTCCCTTCTTAACTTCAGAGTAGGGTAGACAAGTTAAATGTCCAGAATCACTCTGTGATCTGGGGAACAAAACCTCAGAAATGCATTTGATTTTGAAGAAGATCTTGTTTAATTTGAGGGCTACTGATTGTATCAATATGCTTACAGAAACTTAATTTTGTCACATTCAACTTTGCATAAAAATATGAAAGCACTAATTATATTAATGAGAAAAGATCTTTGGAGAATTAACAAACAGATAAAGAAAATTAAAGTTGAATTTCACAATTACAAATTGCTATTTCTAAAGTATCTAAAAATACAATAAAAGTAGTCTTTGTTCTGAAACAATATATAGTAGTTTATACTTTTCATAGCTTTATACATAATTAGACTTTAATAAATGTTTCTTATTTCATGCATATTGCTCATTTCATCCTGAGAATAGTTGATTATGTATGCCGGTGTTTTCTTTTTTTTTTTTTTTTTTTTTTTTTTTTTTTTTTTATTGGTTGTTCAAAACATTATAAAGCTCTTGACATATCATATTTCATACATTAGATTCAAGTTGGTTATGAACTCCCAATTTTACCCCAAATACAGATTGCAGAATCACATCAGTTACACATCCACATTTTTACATAATGCCCTATTAGTAACTGTTGTATTCTGC
>NW_026000142.1:13719369-13745817 GCF_001458135.2 Marmota marmota marmota
CGCCACTCCTGATTCCCTCGGTCTGGTTATTGCGTTCACAGGAGAGCTGGGAGTGGCCCTTAAGTTTTCCCTGCTGTGTGGAGAGAGATGACTAGGGGATTACACACCTGTCGCGCTGGTTTCAATGCAGTTATCTCCTCCGCCCGTGACGCCATTTCTCTGCCATGGTTATATCCCATGCAAATGGTGACCGTTTGTTCCCTTTGCCGGGTGACCAATGCAACGGGTGGGTCCTGACTGTCTCTCCCAATCCCCGTTTCAGTCCTGTGTATGCCGGTGTTTTCAATTTCCACTTTTCATAAAAGAAAACTATTTGTAAAGAAATAAAGTTATTAAGCTCAAATAAATGTAACAGTAAATATTGAAAGTAGGTACACTTAGGTGTGCTGTTGAAAGTGTGGTCCCCAGATGGGAAGCTTTAAAGCTATTTAGAAATATGTGACAAGTGCAGGTACCCATTCCTAAGGTATTCATTCAGGATCTTCATTTTAACAAGGTGTCCAGGAGGTCCCTTTGCAAATTAGAATTTGAGACATATATTAAAAAAATCATCACTTTTTAAAAATTGGGAATAAATAATGGACAAGAAGATCTGAATAGATATTTCTCAAAAAAGATATATACATTGCAGTAGGTATATTAAAATATTCAATATAATTATTCATCAGGGAAATGTAAATTAAAATGACAATGAGATATCACTTGACACCAGTTAGACTAGCTTTTATCAAAAAGGCAAAGGTTAACAAGTATTGGTGGAGAAAGAACTCCTGTTACTGTTCAAGGGAATGTGGATTAGTATTGGCATTATGGAAAATGGTATTCAGGTTCCTCAAAAATTCTAATAGTAGGAATACTATATTATCCAGTAATCCCATTAACAAGTATATATCTAAAGTAGTTAAAATAAGTAGGTCAAAGATCCGTCTGCATTTTAATATTTATTGCAGCACTCTTCATAAAGGTTAAGATATGTTATCTACCTGGGTGTCCATAGATTGATGAATGTGTGAAGAATATGTGGTATATATATGCACAATGAGATACTTTTCAGCTTTAAAGAATAAGGAAATCTTGTCGTTTTTGACAACATGGATGAACCTGGAGGACATTCTAAGCATATAAACTAGAGAAAGACAAATGCTATACAATTCTACATATATATGAATTCTAAAGGGTTGAATTACTAGGATTAGACACAAGAATGGCTACTGGATATGGAGTTAAGAAAAAATGAAAAGAAGTCAGAGAACAGAAAACTTATTTAGGTAGGAGAAATACACTCAAGAGAAAAAACAATTGAAAAAATGAAATATAAAACAGAAATCATATGGTGAGGCTAACAGATGAGTAAACAGCTGCCCTTGATAAGATAGTTTGTCACAGTTCTCAAGAAAAGTACATTCCAGCCATGGGACTATTCAGGGAAGCACCAGGGCCAATAGTAGTCAGAGGGAACAGGGGAAAACATAGGCAAGAGCCCTTATTGTGGCTTCTGTCAGAAAGACAAGGCTGGGTAAGTAATTTAGGATTGCCAATTTGAATAAATTTAGGAGCCACTGAGAGGCAGAGACTGCTTCTAGCTGTCTAGTATCAAGCCCTGAGGTGATTAGGCTGGAATATGAGTCTAGTAAAGGAATTGATGGGTATGTGGGTTCTTGATTGGTTTGTAAATAAAGGCATGATCTTTAATAGTAAATAAGTGTGTTATTTACTCTGCAATATGTGAAAAACTAAGTTTTTCTAACTTTTTTTTGCCAATTCTTGGTATTTCAGAATTTCTAATTCTAGCTATTTACATAATAGGATTTGTTTGCTGTTTTACTTCATTTTACTTTTTAAATTGGTAAACTTTATTTCTTGGAACAGGTTTAACTTTATTTATAGAAAAAAGTAAGTAAGCAGAAAGTATAGAGTTTCTACATACCCTCTCCTTACACAGAAAGTTGGCATACTAATAATATCTTACTTTTATGTCATTCATTTGTTATAATTGATGACTTATAATGGAATCAATGCCTTTTATTAAAGTCCATAATTTACAGTAGGCTTCATTATTGTTATTGTATATGGATTTCTAATTTTGTTTTGTTTTCCTTATACTGTTTTTGATTAACTTTTGTGTTGGGAATTATTGCCTAATAAAATATTTTTTGTCTTCTCATTTACTTTTGGAAAGAGTTCATTTTTTAAAAAAAATGTGCACTGGCATTGTGGATTTTACATTGTCCTTTAGATTTTTTTTATTGTTATCATATTTCACCAGAAGAATTGGCATCACTGCATTCACATATTCACAAGTGTTTCATACATCCTAATCTTGCACCAAAGACAGTTTAGTAATACCTGTTTCTTAAGTAATACCAGCACAATTTAAAAAAAAAAAAAAAACAGTTTCACATAATAGCCACACCTATATTTTAAAAAAATTGGCATAAAATCTGTGATGATTATGCTGTGAGATATGGTAATTATTTGTTCCCTTGGAGAGTATTGAGTTTTGTTGCAGAGTAAAATGAAATATAAAGGCAGGGACAAAGTAGCCTTTAGTCTAATCAATTTAATCTTATCATTGAGTTGATTCCCTCCTTAGAACTCTCCTGACTGCTCTGTGCATTACAAGGTGTGCCCTCTCTGTTATTGAGGACACAAGCATTTAGCTTTGTTTTTTTTTTCTGTCTCTCTGCTCTGGAGTCTGGAAACTATCTCCTGAAGTTAGTGGGAGCAATTGCAGGTCTTATTTAAATTTTTGCATATTTTTAGAGACCACAGTCCCATATTGCCTCTCTGTCAATGGAAAATTACAAAAATTTCTTATATTTTTGGTGTTTCTAATTATTATTACAGGAGGACAATTTCTACTGCAGGTCATAATTAATGAGTCTAAGCAATAAAAATATTTTTATTTCTATGACATATCTTGTGGTTAAGGCTGTTCTGCAATATAAAGATTTTTTTGGAGTTTATTTTGTAATATAATACCAAATAAAATATAATATTAAATCATATGAGCATAATGTTTAAGCCTTATAGCAAGATATATTAATTATTTTATAGTAAAGTTGGAAAATATTCATATAGATTAAGACACTTTGGAGAGAAAAGATAACTGTGTTAAGTGAAAATATTAGATTAAAACAGACTGGGTAGCTCCGTCAGTGCTTCTCAGGCATTTCTAATACTAAGATATACACTATGCCAGTAAGGTAAGGAAGGATAACTATTAATGAGAATGTGGCCAGTTGTCATTACTCAAAGCAATCATTAGAGGAATATTATGGGATAGGACTTCTTTTCCACACATTAATAAATAACCATTAAATAAAAAGTATAGGATCAAAGATAAAAGAAAGTTAATTTGGTTTTACAGTTTGCTTTTTCTCCCTAGTGCTTAGCAGTACGTTTTTGTTAAAAAGTAAAGCTAAATAGTGAGAAAGCAAAAGACAAGAAATTCTGATAACCCTGCAGCAGCTTAGGGAAATGCAAAAGGAAATTTATTTAATCCTTTGTAAATTTTGAAGGGGTTATTTACACCCATAAATTTTTATATGAGCTTTAAGTTTTAAATATAAACATTATATATCTCAAAATAGTTAATGGAAGGAATTTGAATTTCCTCACCCAAAAGAAATAAGGTGATAAATATATTCCAATTACCCTGAGTTGGTCAATACCCAAAGTACACACAAAGTAAAAGGCCATTTATATCTTGTAAATATCTACAGACATTATATGTCAATCAAAAAGTTATAAAAATGTTTAAAAATAAAAATGAAACCTGTTTTCTAAGAAATAAAAAGTAAAAATTAGCACTACAATATATGTATTGCCTCAAGCTAAAATTTCCCTTTCACTATAAAAAAGAATCATGTATTTTCTTTATAGAAAATATATCATTCAATATTTTTATATTATTTTTAGCTCATGTATTACCCTACTTTTACTAATTTATCTTGTTTTTTAGTATATCATTATTAGTAGTATATTTTCAAGAATAAAAATGTGCCATGCCAATTTAAATTTGTCATAAGAGAGTAATTTGAGTGGCAGAGAAAATATATTATTATGAAAGAAATAATAACTTGTTTGGTTACAACTACATTATGGCAAATGTTCTATAAATAACATTAAATACAAACTATGAATATCTTATTAAAACAGAATATTAACACACCACATTAGTCTAAGTTGTTCTCATAACTTCCATCAGAATCACCCTGAGGTCTTATAAAACAGATTGATGAGTGATGAGTTTCTGATTCAGTTGCTCCCAACTTGATGTCATTGGTCTAGGGAGCACACCTTGAGAACTAAGGTTAGAAACGTGTTTCTTTTGAAGCCATGTAGCAATGTGTCATAAATATATCTGATGTGCATATTACAATATTTTGGTTAATAGGCTTTTTTCATTCAAAGCATTGGAATGAATAATAAATTACCTGATTAAAATAATGACAGAAAATGTGTAAACATAGTTTTGCAAAAGAAGCAAAAATAATGCAAGGCTCCAGAATTGTTTATAGAACTACAACGTTATCACTGTATTAAATAATTTCTAAGTAAAAATGCCTTAGTCTTAGAGGCATTAACATCCAAAGGTAATTCAGAATAATATATAACTATTGCATTCTTTATACAACTCATCTACAGCAAAAATTTTTCTCTTTGAAATAAAGTCTTAAAGATACATTATATTTTGCTTCAATTCCCCCTCCTCCTAACATTCACATTAATGCTTTTTCAATTTTTCTGTCACTTTTAAGAAAAATGTTATTTTGTATCTCATTATATAATTTTTGAACTTTAACTTTCTTTACAAGATTATGTATTAGATTAATTGGCATAGAACCGCACATCTTTCATTTCATTCAAGTATGCCTGATATAGATATCTCAAAAGGATAATTGAAGAAGAAATTAATTTTCCTTTTGGGGGTATTTTTCATAACCAGAACTTAATAAAAGCTAGGATTCAATTTTAATTACATGAAAATTATTTGAAATGAAATCTATAAAGTGATGACAAAAGCCTTGCTATAGAAAAGTGACTTTCTCATTTAAAAAGTGCTATTAGCTCTCATTTCCTATGAGATCAAACTCAAACTTTTCATCCCTGTCAAACTAAATTCACATTTCCTCAAGCTGTCCTACTGCGCTTTCAATTATTTGTATCATTCTAGATGTGCTGATTTACAAATTCAGCAAATCATTGCTCACTTCTGCATAATTTCAAATATATCGTTGCTTCTTTTCACACATAGAATGTTATCTTTTTTTCCATTTCATAAACATAATCTGCAGTTAATAGAAGGATTATTTCCAGTTCTAAATGCTCTAAGAAGCATACCTTGATAATTCTCAAGAACTTGTTTGTTTCACATCTGACTCTGCATAGAAATTATTTCTCTTAATATATATTTAAAACCTAATGGTAATATTTTTACAGGTCTTATGTTTGCTGTTTTTTAATCTCTCATTATTTCTTATGTATTATAGTCTTCCATAGGAATATTTATCAAAGTCAGGTATTATACTAAATGTTTTTTATGTTCTATAGAGTTCCACAAAAATAGCAAAATTAATAGTCATTCCAAAATCTTACACTAAATTGAATTAGGAATTAGCCTTCTCAAAAAAAAAAAAGACAGATGAATCAGAATCATTTGTCATTAAATGAATGTATCCAGTGTGTTGAAATGGAATAAAAAAATAGGCTTAACAAATGTTATGAAATATGGGTGACAGGGAGAAGGATTGAATTTCTGGAGTTCAGTGTTTTTAGTTTGTAGAAGTTTCTTTGTAGATTTTCAAAAGCAGAAGTTATTTAATTTTTTGAAGTCATTTCAGTGTGATTCTAAAGGGGAAGTAAAGGGGTATATGCTAGTAATCCCTCA
This sequence comes from Marmota marmota marmota, assembly GCF_001458135.2. Taxonomy (NCBI): domain Eukaryota; kingdom Metazoa; phylum Chordata; class Mammalia; order Rodentia; family Sciuridae; genus Marmota; species Marmota marmota. The sequence continues at coordinate 13,725,263 of NW_026000142.1, forward strand.
AATGTCTTCTATTTCTACAATTATATGCTTTAAAAGAATTTCAGGACAGCTATTATTCTTGTAACAAATGGAAGGGAGTCGAATTTAAAATGGTCAAGGTTACTTCCTGTGTATTATGTTTTACCTCTAAAATCATTCTACCGTGTGTTTTTGCATCCAGTACATTATTGTGTGATAACACAAAGAAGATGTTAGCAACGTCTGTCACTTACTGTGACATCAGTTTTTTTTATCATGTCACCTGTGATAATATTAGAATTTTAATTAAAAGGGTAATTATTGCTAGTGAATGCTCATGAATAAAAACTATTTTCTATTTGAACATAATAAAAGGATCACCAATGTGGGAATGATCTTGCAGAGTTTTAATGACTTTGCTTTCTGCTCTTTCTTCAAATTATTACTTTCTAAATAGAATATTATGGCATATGATATTTGGTCAAATTTACTGAGTTCTTTTTTGCAAAAATTGATGATGCTAAAATTTTGAGTCAAAAGGAAATAACAATTAACTTTTTTTCATAATAAATTTCAAGTAAAGGAAATTACTATGTATGTATATATATATGTATATATAGTATATGTGTGTGTGAAACAAAATGTTCTATACAATTGCACATATATGGGGATCTTCCTGGTTAATTTATTATTTGTTGTTCATATATTGTTATTCCCAAGATATCAGAGTCTATTCGATGTATACCAGCAACTGAAAGAAGCCAAGATCATGATTCTCACATATATGTTCAAAATATCTTCTTTAGGATCTTGTAGTGATTCCAAATATTTCATAAAAGCCACATGGAGTTTTTGTGTTTGCTTATGCTATGCCACAAACTTTTAATAAAGGATTATCATATGTTGTAACTAGTATTGTGTACTTTTAACATTAAAGTTTGTTGTTATATTGCTGTGAAATATATTAATAAAAATTTTGAGGTGTGGGTTTCATAGTAGGAAGGTTGAGCTCTGTTAGGGAATTCTGGCTGTGAATTGTGTAATGTTCTAGCTCTAATGAAGCTAAGTTCTCATAGTACTCTATTTCAAAGATTGTTATTGCAGAGAGCACAGAGAGGGATGGGCTAACTTAACATCTGTTGTAAAATATGTCTGAGAGCTAACCAAGTAAGGAAGAGAGTATAGAGAAACTGCACTTAAGAGTACGGGAATATAGTTTGGTGGCAGAACACTACTTAATGAAAAGAAATAATTACCTTTATTGTATAATGAAATATCTTTTTTACACACTGCAACTATTTATATATTTTATTTTTTGTATTTCAGGTATACAACATAATACTTTGACATACATATGTATGTAGAGGAATTATTACTATAGTCAAGCATGTTCATCATCTCACACAGTTTTCTATTTTTGTGTGTATGGTAAGAACACCTAAAATGTATTCTATTAGAAAATTTCTATTATAAAACACAATATTATCAAATACACAGTACTCACACTCCACATAAGATGTCTATATTTCTTCTTCCTTCATAATTGCAAATTTGGGCTCCTTTGGCTTCCATCCTCTCACTCACCCTGGTAACCACTGGTAAGTGTTTCTACACATTATATTTCTTTTAGATTATACACATACATGAAATTGTGCAATATTTTATATATAAATCTCTTTTGTTTGGCATGCAAGACATTGGATCATTAGAAAAACTTTTATGCAAATATGAAGGTAGCATCAAAATGAAATTAAATTTAAAAATAATTTTAGTTTTTTCTCTAAAATAGACATCTGAGGATGCTGGCAAAGAACAATTAATAAAAATTATTTACACAAACAAATAATTCCAGGCAGTTAAAGAAATAATTTTTATTATTTTTAGAAAACTATGATGTAAAAATATAAATATTTACAACACAAAATTAACATGAGATTTCACATCTTTGATCATAATTTGAACTGTTATTTTCCCTATTCTTCATAGTTTTTGTAAATACTTCAAACCACATTACAAATTTAACTAAATTTATATCAGATTTTATACAAAGGTACCTGAAAAGATTCTCATTGCAAGCTTGGTAGAGTTTGCATGTTGTTTGTCACTTTTTTTGGTAGCAGGATACACTACATTGAGTTAGACAAAGTAAAATTATTCTACGAGATAATTGCTTTCAGATGTGACAGCTCTTGGCACTCTTGGTTGTTTGTAATCCAATTTTTTAGACTTTTGTTAATATAAAATCCATCTTATTTCAATTGCCTCCATGCACATAAATTTATAAGCATTAGTAGCTGGAGTAGATATACACTGTTTATTTGAAAAAATGAGATTATTATCAATAGGTAGCAAAATATGTGGAACGACATGAGAAAAAAAAAAAAAAAGCTTGATCAGTATTTGAGACTAATGCCAAGAACTTTGTGACAAATTTGAAGTGAATTCCCTAAAATGAATATCTGAATTGATGATATTACAAGTGACTATTTGGAGGTCATAATAAGAATACAATTTTATGTAAAGAAACTAGAGTGAAGAGACCATGAATGGTATTAAAATAAATTAAAATGAGACTTGGTTTAAAGAATCCCTGAGTACACAAAACCAGTTAGATCCCATAAGTGACCTTAACCTTACTTGATTTTCAAGCATAAGACAAACTTGAGCTTTTTGTTATTAATTCCTTCATTAAAAAATTAGAACTTAAGCTCAACAAATCATAAACAGCCAACAAACATAATTATATAACTAGCAACATTCCAGGGAGATAAAACAAATAAGGCAACTCTATAAATATGATCAATGGAATATTTTCTTTTACCATATAATTGCCCTAAAAAAACCCTCCAGTTGATTTATACAGCTGCCTGACTCATGAATCTCTATTTGCTCAAATAAACTCTTCAAAATTGTAATGAGAATTCCCTTTAAAATAGTGCTAATTTCACCCATATTCCTAAGCAGCATAAAATGTTCTCCTGAATATCTTATTCAGATGAACCAAAAAGGAGCCACATATGATGTGGATGATATTCTCTGGGAAAATGCCTTTTCCACAGTGACTACAAAAGGACCAGCCGGGTTTTGCACTGCATGGCATTTCATGAAACAGTGTGGACACCCAAATCAAGAAAAGTTCAGTTTCAGGTAAACAGGGGTAATCTGTCTCTCAGAAAATTACATTCAGATGCTGAGTCCACAGGTGGGAGCCCATGCATGGAACAAACACATGGTACAAAGTGCGGGGCTGGAATAATCATATTTAGCCATGTGCAAGGTAATATCCAAGAAGGAAAAAATAAACGTCTTCTAGAATCAACGATTTGAAGACATATGGAGAGTAGCTGTGGCATGAAAGGATGCCTATTAGATTGCTTGTATGCATTGTATCTTCTATGCATGGTGTTCTATTAATTCTTTATGCCCCACCTGTCCCATTTTAAAGCCTTAATTTTTTGCAGTGTTTGCCTGAATCCATCACTTGTATGTGTATAGCATTCATGCAGAGAATTAGGGGAGCTTTTTCTCTGGGTATCTACTTTATCAAAATTTCCTAGATTTCTTATTTTTTCCATCCAGAAAAAACATTGGGATTCCTACCATAGTTTTAGTTTATTGGTGTGCTTCATGATATTGGCTTCCTTCTCCTCTTTGAAAATGCATAAAAAAGAAAATGCAAACTAGCAGTCACTGATTAAAATTTTGACTCTCCTTAGCACTCTTCCTCTTTATGTTTATTTTACAGAATTTTCAGGAAGTTGCCTTTTTGCAAAAATAAAATTTCTAATTTTATCCATAAAAGAACAGCTTTATCATCAGGAGAGTCTGTATAAGAGAGCAAAGATCCATACTAAGAGCAGAAACATTCATCTTTAAAACCATACTGGTATGTTTGGTCTCATATTTTTAGAATTAAATGATAGGCATTAAATATGCACCTTTAAAATTCTTTTCCTTCAAGAACATTTCTTGGCTTTATCCTCCTTTCAACACTTTACAAAATTTCTCATGGATACTGTATATTAACAAACAATAAGTTTTCCACCTCAAAAATACCTGCATTCTCTCATTGCTTTACATTCTATTTCCTGATTCTACATGAGATTATTGGTCAGTTATTCCTATCACTTTTTTAGCATATTGATCTATGATTCTGTTCTTTGTACTTTTGGAAATCTCAGAGAGTTTAGTTAGAAATGTTTGTCAACGCATGGCAAATTATCAAAACTATGTACTAGTTGTTTTTCTTCATGTTTTAAAACAATTTATTTCTACTTCCTTTTGTCTCTGAAACTCGGCTGTCTTTACTTTTTTTTGAGAATTTTTTAATATTTATTTTTTAGTTTTCAGTGGACACAACATCTTTATTTTATTTTTATGTGGTGCTGAGGATCGAACCCAGTGCCCGGCGCATGCCAGGCAAGCATGTTACCAATTGAGCCACATCCCCAGCCCCTCTCTGCTGTCTTTTCTATGCTTTATTTTTTTCAGGGATTTCACCCCACTGTTCAGTACATATGCAGTTCAGTGAAGGTATTTTGTTAGGATTTAGATACGATATTTTTGAATAATCATATATTGATATTTATAAAAGTACATAGTGGTATTCCTCTATGACTTTCATTGTGTTTCCTAATTGTCTGAGTCATTTCACTTGCAGAATTGACCTGTTGCTGTATATGTCTTTAGTTTTTTTATGTCTGACTGCTGTAAACCTCATGAGAACCAAAATCATTCTTATTTTGTTCCTCTTTCTTTCCATAGCATTAACCCAATCTGAAACATATAGAAGGTGCTTAATAAATACTGGCAGAAAGAATAAATAAATGTAATTCCAGGTTATAATTCCATGTGGTATGTGTTATTTTTCTTTAAAAATTGTATAGAGCAAATGCTTTGAAATTATGAACCTAATGACTTAATGTTGGAAATACACTAAAATTTTCCAGGTGGACTAACAGTCTGAGAATAAATTTTTCTTCATTTAATAACCATGGTATACTGCAGTTTCAAAACACACACACACACACAATTTACAAATATGAAAAAAAATTAATAGAACACAAGCATAGGGATTTTTTGTGAAAGTATTCACTATAGAATTCTTTAATATGAATTCTTTTAATTAGCCTAAGAGTGTGTTAAAAACAGATAATTAAATTTTTGGGAGAGTGGTTGGGGACTGAAGAAAGTTAATAAGAAATTGTTAGCAGCTGTTGCTTAAGAATATTAGGAAAAAAGAAAAACTGTGGCCATGTAAGTTAAGAGATAAAATAATTTTATTTACAAAACGCTAGTTTAACTCTCTAATAAGAAACATGTCTAGGACAGGATGTAAGAAGTCTTTTTCTTGCATATTTTTAACATGAGCTTATTTTACTGAAGCACCTGGCTTCATCTTGAGGTGATGCATTCAGGAGTGTAAGCTGCTGGCATTGGTTTGTGAATTGGAATAATCCTGGGCAACTTTGTTTAAACTTTGTTTTTAGTGTAATGAGAGGCTTACTTCGAAAAATCATTCTAAGACACAGACACTTTTTCAATTTAAAATGTGAGAACTAATCATAATTTTATGTTTTATAGAAAGCATAACTTTTGGTTACATTCCAGGTTCTCATAATCTAGGAGAGTCCCTGAGTAAACCAGAGTAGCAAGGAGACAAGGATATGGAAAGTCATTTAGCTCACTTCTTGCTTTGTGAAAGCACTCATGGTAAAAGGGAATATTACCCTAAAAAAGGTTATTATTTCAGCAGTTTTTAAAGAAAATTTTACTAACAATAAATATATTCTGCATGATGTAGCATAGAGGTTGTTTTAGAGCACATGAATTGGTAGACATATTATTCCTAAGTTAAAGTCATATGTTTATTCTTTGGATATAGAGATTAGAAATATTAACTTAGACAAATTACAACCGATTTTAAAAATACAGGTTATGGAATATTATTATAAACTGCCTTCTGCAATTGTGAATCATGACAACATAAAAAATAAAGTACAATCTAGGAGAAAAATTATGAATATAGCACTTTATAATTAAAATAACAATTGCAGCACACATGAAAGTGTGCTTATAGTTCAGAATAGATGATTGGTTGTAGAACAGCCTTGACATTAAATTCATTTTTGAATCCCCAAATAGTATTTATAAGATCTATCTGGGTTTTTGCTTGTTTAGTCTGAGTTTACTCATTTAAACAAACACATCTGTGAAATAATACTGAAGAAAGACAGACATTTCTTGTCAATCAAAGGATTTCATTCACTAATAGAATCTTTAAAACATCTGATGTATTGATCTTCAAGCTGCTTTATTTTCAGTTTTGCAGAGTATAGAAGTCTTATGGTGTGCGAGTGAATTTAAGTTCATACAGGGGGGTGGTCTTCCAGGCTAACATTTATGAGTTTGTACATAAATGTGTGCATAGGTGTAGATTTACACTCTAGGTTGTATTTTACTTATTGATCACCAGTGTTGTGTTCATATGTTATATAATGATGTAAGACTGGCTATTATTTCTAAGCTCTAGAAGAGAGAGCATTCTTTTATATCCATGTTTCCTATGAGGGTGCTATAAATGCACCTTCTTCTCGGAGGCTGGAGACTAATAAAGGAATAGAATGGGAAATGAAAACCTGTGAAATTAAAGGATCTCTATAGTTTGTGACCCAGTATCTTTCCAAAATTCCTTAAGTCTCCAGTGAGGTATTCATACTGGTTATTTGTTCAGTTTCCTACAGTAAAACCAACAAAAGTTCTATTGTATATTTATAGGTTGCTATGGGGCAATATCAAGATATCAATTTAGACACTGGGGCAGGTACAGAAGGAAAAAATAACTTGAGAGAGGCATCATTTTTGAGTAGATAATAAAAATGAGGATAAGTTACATTTTAAAAAAATTCAATGAAAAACATCAGAAGGAGGAGAAGGAAGGGAAGGTGGAAGAGGAAAAAGACAAAGGAGAAGAAAATGCTATTAAAGTGCTGGTTGAAATCTTAGAATGAGTAATTCTAGCAAGATGAAGGAAGAGATTCAAAAGATAAGAAAATAATTGTATTTTTAGAAACTAGTAAAGACAAGAAGGAACCAAAATTATAACATCATGTTATTTCATACTTTAAGAAAGAAAAAAAGAGCGGCTAATTTTATGGAAAGTAAATATACTTCAATAAATCTAAAATACAAAAGAAACTCTGAATCCTCAATGAATTGCCTTTGAAGTCAAACAAATTCTGCCTTTGCTTCATACTGGAATCTTTAATATAATATTTTCTCATTTTTTTGTTTCCTCACCTGTAAAATTAACCTAACATCATATTTGATCTGATGGCCTCAAAATATGTTATGATAAGGGTGCATTAGAATTTTGTGGGACATATTTTACTCATTGAGTAAATACTGTCTTATATCTCATGTAGATCTTTTACAGGTCTCATTGTAATAGTGCTTTACAGTTGTTTTTGAAGGTTCTTATTTAGTAACACATCTTTCACTTTCCTTGAGTATCATTTAAAGTGATGCATCCTGTTATAACTAAGGAAAGGAAATTCTAACTCCATCAGCCTCAAATTTTTCTTCTTTCATCAGCAAATCAGGAAATCGTACAGATCTTCACTTGCCATATACGCCACGTCTTCATTTTTCTAGAAGTGGAAAATTACACTGGGCATCATCCTTACCACCTGACTTCAGCCCATCTTCTTTTCCTGCTTATTAGGAATTGACAAGTATATGTCATTGTTCTCTTCCACTCTTTCCTTCTTTTGTAAAATTTAAATTTAATGAAACTAAGTATGTTACCCCATTAGATTTGTCTCAGAGTAACTAATTTTAAAGGAACTTTAAGCTTTATACTTTAATCTTTTACCCAAAGGTATTTTAAGTCATGACAACATCAATAATTTCCTTGAAGTATAGGTATATAAGCATAACTGCTGGTCATAAAAGTTAAGAAAGATGGATAATTCATACATTTTAGGTCCTTGAACTTCCTTTGCTACTATTTATATTACTAAAACAGATTCTACCTTGATTATTGGTCAAGAGTTAATGGATGCTATTGGCAATTTTTATGTTTTATTTGAGTCCCCCAAATTTGTACTTCATGGGTGATTTTTCCCCTATACATAAATATGTTCACTAATTTAAAGCTGGCAGCAAGCCTCTTTATAAAAGTTTTGCCTGAGTATTATGAAAGTGTTCATAGAAACACATACAATGGGTTTTTAAAATTTTCTACTACAGATATTAGACTCAACATATTCAATATTCTTCATAAATATTTACTATCACAGAGATGAAAGGAAATCCTCTTCATCATACACATTGCACAGGAGACAGAAAATTCAGAGTTCTTTGCTCTTACAAAGCACCAAAAGTGATTTCCTGAGCAGAAGTATGTTTCATATCTTTAGGTAAACATGATCTAATTTATTCTTTCTCATTTAGTAATAAATTTGACAGTTGCTATTCTCTAATAGTATAATTCATTTAAAAACATTAGGCCCTTCTGGGAAATTTTAAGATACTTTCCAATTCTTAATCAAGATTTGCTTGAATTACATTCCATTGATGTGTTGAAAGAAATTTTTAAATAAAAGAACGAACTTTATAGTTTTTAAAATTAATTATGCTAATATAGATGAGTAGTAGTAATGGAGTTTTGATATAGTTGCAATTAGATTTTAATCATATGGATTCATCTTACTTTCTTTCCAAATAAATCCTCTAATTGGAATGCTTTCTCCTTAGGGTGTAGTCTGTGTATTAAACTTCCTTCAAGAAAAATAAATCTCATAATTAGCTGAATTTAATAATCATCTCAGATTGAATATATTAAAATGAAATGTATTTTTAATACTTAGGTAATTAAGATGAAAACTTGTGCATCTCAGTGGTTATTACAAAATTCAGTTCTTTTTTTACTTCTTATAGAACCCAAAAGTCTTATTGAACCAAAAGTCTTGCCTTGGTAATATTATCCACAGACTTTTTCATAATTATGTTCCAGTTTTTTTTATTTTTTATTACTGAGGAAAAAAATCTTTCATTCCTAAGGAGTTAATAATGAGAAGTATCCTCTGAAAAGAAATATCCTGGATATTTTTAGGTCTGCTTTTCTTTTTTAATGTAGACATTTAAGTTTGTAAACAAAATCTTCTTTATATTAAGTGTACTGTTGAATTGGATTAATTATACTATTTATACAGGCATTTATGGAATTACATGGAAACCAAAGTAACTTTGCTACTACTTGTTTTAATTTATTAATAAACATTACATTTCATTTGCACAATACAGAATGATAAAATGTTTGTACAAATTGATCTTATCATCATCTAGCTATCTAGCTATCATCCATCTACAACCATTTAACCACCTGTTTATCTTTTATTTTGTGTAAAATCTGAGCTCTTACACGGTGAATCATTTTCAAACCAGTCTACAAACAGAAATTAATGTTTTAAATAGAGGTAATTTTATATAGAATAGATAGGATAGGAAAATAAGTATATACCTGGAAAGGGAATTCTAAAGGATTCCCTGTGACCGAGAGAAAACCCAGAAAGAACAAATTAGAATAGGGGTTCAACAGTGTTCAAGCAGTTGGTTGAACCTCATGGGTGGAGATGGCCTAGTAGCTCCAGGCCATACTGCACATAGTTACCAGACAAGTAAGAGCATCCCTGCAGGGAGCCTGTGAGATAAACTGGCAGCAACCCTTTGAAAGGAGTCAGGTCACTGCTGCAGGGCCTTCCAGGACTGAGAACTAAAAAAGCCTCCCTTAGAGGAAAGGAGGCTTCTGTGTGGCTTGGGCAGATCCAGGCTTATGACAAATATTGGATGACAGGCTCTCCTGGGAATGTTTTTCTCATTTAAATATATATAAGTGGTTTTCTAATGTCTTCTGTGAAGTGATTTTTTATTGGTTCTTTTTAGTCATACATAACATTAGGGTTCATTTTGAAATAATTATAAAAGCATGGAATATAATTTGCTCCGATTCAGTACCCAGTACTTCCCATTTCCCTCCTCTCCTCCCTCCCCCTCTTGCCTTTCCTGTACTCTACTGATCTTTCTGCTATTTACTCATAGTTTTTGTTGGTTGGTTGGTTGGTTGAATTAGTGTCTTGTGGATGTACATGAAGTTGAGATTCACTCTTCATTCACAAAGGTGCATAGGAAAGTTAGGTCAGATTCATTCCACTGTTTTTCCCTAGCCCATCCTACCTCCATTATTTATTAATTTATTTATTTAATATTTATTTTTTAGGTTTTGGCAGACACAACATCTTTGTTTATATGTGGTGCTGAGGATCGAACCCGGGCCGCACACATGCCAGGCGAGCCCGCTACCGCTTGAGCCACATTCCCAGCCCCTCCATTATTTTTAAGGAATATAATTTTAAAGTAATTTATATTTTGAAGCAATGTCTGTTGATACACATTTTCTTTATATCCGAAGGACTCATTTGGGCTGTAGTTACCTAGATTGAAGATGTGTATCATCTTTGAAGTCACCTCCAAAATAATTTTTACAGGTGTTTTAACTAATTAATCTGAATATTTCAAGGTTTTTTTGTTGTAGTTCTCATATGTATACTGCATTATCACTCTGGTCATTTTGAATAATTATCAATATTTACTACACATTAAGATTGATTTGAAGCATGCTGGTCATTCAGTAAATCTAAATATAATGCAAGAGCACTGGATGAGCTGAGGACATAATTAGATATTTTTCATCTGCATTAGCCATTGGGAGTTTATTTAAAATCTCATAATCTCCTTTAATTAAAAATATGCAGGTGAGTACTTTGTAATAATTTGTCAATTTGTACCAAAAAGTTTACCTTGAAAGAGTCATTTCTTCATCATTGCTGGGACAGGATATAGAAAAACTCAAGATAAAAATTTGTATGTATAAATATATACATTAATATCTTGTTGCAATATGGTGGATAATGTCGCTAATTGAAGAACGGAGATTCTTAAATAAGAAAGTCTTAAAAATGTGGAATTTTAATTGCTGTCAGATTTCTGTTATGACATGACACATAGAGGAATGTTTTAGGTTCCTGAAGAATGTCACAAGACATAGGCATGACTCTGTGAGTCAGGACTGATAGGTGTATATTTGCATGGGTACTTTGGAATTATTTTTTTTTTAACTTTTAAATATTTTTATATTTACAAAAAACAAAAAGTAGCAATGGTGGTATAGAAAGATCCCATAAACAACACACAAAATTTTCTTGCTATTAATTCTAATTTGAGAAAATATTGCACAATTCACAATCCAATATTGATATATTATTAAGTTCCATATTTTACCTGTGATCCCTTTGTGCCTAATGTTGTTCTACTATTCTAGGGCATCATCTGGGAAACCACAGTTTGCTAATTCATCACTCTCCTCACTTTCTCTTGACTGGAACAGTTCTACGGTGTCTCTATGTTTTTGTCAACCTTGAGTGTTTACAGAAGTGCTGCTCACTTATTTTATAGAGTATTCCTGAACTGAGAGTTATCTGATGTTTTTCTCATGATTAGAGCTGGGACATAGGTTTTGGGGGTAGAAGATAACAGAGGTAATGTTATGCTTTGAGTATGAGGTGTACCCCCAAAGCTCTTATGTTAAAGCAAGAGTGTTTGGAGGTGAAATCATTGGATTTTTGAGAGATGTGGCCTAATTAATTAATTGTAGCTTGAATGGACTAATTGGTTGGTAACTATAGGCAGGAAGGGTATGGCTGGAGGAGGTGTGTCACTGTGCCCTGCCAGTGTTCATCTTCCTGTAGCCCTTCCTCTTTCTCTTGCTGGTCCTTACTGTGGGAAGCCATTCCTGAGCTATTTAGCATTTTCACTTGCCCTTGAGCCAAGGAGATTTTGGTCTGGCATTGCAAGCTATTTTATGGCCCCTCCTACTGAATATATTACACAATGCATGTGACTTCAATCTTTGCTCAACTAGGAAGGATGCTTTCAAAGCTCTGGAACTGGGCATGATCCATTGGGCCTGGACAGCCCACTTCTTACCTTATTTGGCAGAAGAACATTCTATGGAAACCTTCTGAAGTTTCCCTCATATATAATAAAGCAAACAGTGGCTCTCTCTCTTTCTCTTCCCAGTATGGAAGCATGACCTCTAAGGTCAAAGAGCTGTCCCACCCCTGCTTTTCAAAATTACTTTCTGTGTAGTGTGATTTTTTCACCACCTTTTTTTCCCCTTAGCTTTATTTCGCAGCTAGCCCATATCACACAGAAGAAACCCAAATTCCACCACCCACGCACATGGGTGAGACCTTCCCCTTTTTATCACAGTGTTCCTCAGCCATAAGGTTGGGCCATTATGTTTTGCCTCACTTCGAGTTCAGAACAATAAACATGGCCAACCATGGCCAACTAAATCTCTGAATCCTTAAGCCAAGATCATCTTTTCCTCCTCTAAGTTGCTCTTGCCAGGTATTTTGGTCAGTGAAACAAAACTGACTAATATGGGCAATGTGTGGTCCTTACATTATATCAAGGGTACATGTTATACACATGGCAAGAAATCACTGGGCATGTTAGTCTTCCACATGTGGCTAAGTGGTGTTTATTAGGTTTCCTTACAATAAAATTATTATTTTCTTCCTCCCTCCATACTGTATAGTTTTGGGAAAAGTCACTACACTGTCCACATTTAAGAGAGAAGAATATGTTCGACTTTTGTCAGAGTGGATTATCTGCGCAGATTATTTATAATTCATTTGTATGAGAAACCTGACTATTTGTTCTCTCTCACTCTCCCTCTTTCCTTCCATTTCTATTTTCTCCCCTCCTCTTTCTCTCTCCCTGTCTTGTTTCTTCCCACTGCTTCCTTCCCTCCCATTCCCTTTTCTTCCCATCCTTATGGTCTGATAGATTATATTTTATATTTTAGGTTATAATCCAACATACTTTACTTTTTTTATTCAAATTATTCCAGTTTTGGCCATTAGTAACTGAGTTGGTTCATCTGTCTTTCCAATGCAGCTACATCATTATATTTTATTGTATTTTTAATACTCCCTTACTTTCTGACATTACAAGACATTCTTCTAGCCTCCTCTTAATACCTAATGCCCTAGTGTTGCAAGCAGACACCTCTATAAGGATCTCTGTTTCCTTTTGTTGGAGGATGGATTAGAAACAAGGATCTTAGTACTAAGTGTGCTCTTTGCTATTGGGTGACTTCTCTGTTAGTCTCTCTCAACCTATCAACCAAGAAGACAAGGGAAGACCTGAAAGAATGCTTAAGCAAAACACACATTTGTCTGTGTGTGTGTGTATGCATTAATTTGTGTATATATTAATGTTATTGTAAGTGTACCAATGCACCCAGCTCAAATCCATAAATCTATGAACACTGGACTTTTTGCCAGACACTTTCCCTTTCTTTTCTGTAAGAAACAGTGAGAAACTGGACTCCTACCATGAGCCATCAATTTAGCTTTTAATTCTGGTATGTATAACAGTGTCAGAGTTGTTAGTGTGAACCCTCATGGAATAATAAAGTTAACTTTATCAAGCAGAACAACTTTCTTGTGCATAGTTTCTTTAGTTGTAATCCTACACACTTTGCACTCATTTCCAAAGTTATTTAGGTCGGCTTTTCCTTCTATTTCCTTCAACGATATTGATTTTTTTTCTTAACATTTGTGCCAGAGTGAGATATTTTCTGTCACAGTCTGTATTACATCCTATGATCCGATGATGTTGCAAATGATTCCTTAATATTTGCATGAGTTATGGTTGATTTTTTTTTTCATCTATCCACCATCACAGCATCACTTAGAAAGATATTCTTGCTCTAAAATCCCTGATGCTTCACCTGTTCAACCCTTACCTCCCTCCTGAACCCTTGCTATTGCTAATCTGTTTTGATATCTTTAATTTTTCCTTTTCCAGAATGCCATATAATTGGAATTATACAGTATCTGGACTTTAAGAATGGCTTTTTGCACATAGAAATATTCATCCATGTCTTTCTGTTACTTGATAAATCATTCCTTGTTGATGTTGAATATTTTCTCTGATATGGATATATTTCAACTGACATCTATTCACATATTGAACAGCATGTTGGTTCATTTCTAGTTTTGTCAATTTAAACAAAGCTACAATAACCATCCATCAGGAAGTTTTATGTGCACATATGATTTTAAATCAGTCGGGTAAATATCAAGAGCCCACTGTGTACCTATTATGAGTATATACTAAAATATGACCAAAGGGAATGCAAGGTGCTCACATGATATATCAAGCAATATATTGTAGGATCATAAAGAAAATATTTGTCAGAAAAAGAAACTGAAATCATGGTTGATATGTCATACAGAAATATTACTTGGGGAATAAATAAATTGGGAACATTTTATGTATGTGGCATGCTCTCAAGACTTCAAAATATCTATTTTTCACTTTCTTTAGGAAAAATTAAACTATAATAGCTTTCAAAATATCTAGTAAATAAATATTTAATTAGGGCAAAATGGCGTTATTCAAAACAAAGGCACAATGATTCTTTTTTATTTGAATGAAATGAATGACTCTATAATGCAATACTTAAGCAAAATAAAAATAACTTTAAAATATTTTTCATTTCAGAAAGAATAGTTTGTAAAGGGCACATATTTTTAGGGAGTCTATTTGAATGAATATTCATTAAATTTATTTAGTAAAAAGTTTCATTTTGAATGCTAATGGTACTAGTAAGCTTTGCTTTTGGGGGAGTATAGAATAAGTAAAGGTAATGAAAACTACTTAAGTCAGGGGATGTAGCTCAGTGGTAGAGTACCTGTCTAGCATATGTGAGGTTCTGGGTTCGATTCGTAGTATAAACAAAATAAAGAAAAAAGAGAAAGCTGCACTTGTATACTAAAGACTGCAAATTACTATAGTACCAAGTTATTGGCTGATAGATCCTAAAGTAATCTTTCATGAAAATGCAATATATTCTAAGCCTAGGAAACGCATCATGAACATTGTATTAGGTTTCATGGAACTTAGTTACTGGGTTTGTAACTTAACTAATGGAAGCATTTTAAAAATTAGTTGATGTTATCTCAAAGAGAAAATACACATAACCAACTTGAATCTAATGTATGAAATATGATATGTCAAGAGCTTTATAATGTTTTGAACAACCAATAAAAAAAAGACAAAAAAAAAGGGTTTGACATGACAGAAAACTTCTATTTGCATGATTATGAAAGTTTTGAAAAATTCCCATATGCATGAGAAATTTCTACATCATGGCTTACTATAGCATAATTTACCAAATAATTAATATCAGAATTTATGCAGATTTTTTTCTGAGATTTTGAATTATGATGATATTTGGAAATTAAATGCACTTTCTCCTACAAATTTAAAACATTTTGGGACATCTTACTATTAGAGTTGAAATCTATCAAAAGGAAACTATCTACCTCAATATTCCCCTAAAAGTAGTACGCAAAGCATATTGTCAATGAATTGTCTCTCTGTTATAAACCATAAATTGAAATAAGGCTGTGGAACAAGGATGTCCAGCAGCTGTCAATGGGTACCCTACTTTTAAATTGTCTGTATTTTTCGTATTCTTTACATTCTGTTATTTATTGCTGATTTAATAATTTTTGCTGCTTATACTCTGCTGCTTCATTTTATATGTAATTGTCAAATAAATGTGCTTTATCTTTTCTCACAACAGTTTGGAAGCTATTTTCCAGGTAGGTTTTTTGTTGTTGTTGTTGTTGTTTGTTTTTTTAAGTATAACTCTTAAAAAAGAGTAAGGCATTTCATTTCAGGCACTCACTGTGAGACCTATAAGTGACATCTTATAAGTCTGTTTTCAATCTTTCAGTGACAAACGTTTGTGGAAGTTTTGACCAGTTTATTAATCATGGGTAAAACAGAAGCCTGGATTTCAGTATTTTTTTAATGCATACTTCTAAGTATTTCAGAAAATTAATATTTTATAGGACTCTTTGCAACTTACACAGTTATTTCTATGAGTTCACTTTTAGAAGAAATTTTATTTAGAAATTTTATCACTCATTTTATTATTCTGCTAGTATTTAATGCTGACCGATCCTTGAACTCTCCATGACTATGGCCAGTGCAGCTAGTTCTGGTATTAAAAGTTTTTAAAAATGACATTTATATTTCTAAATGATGTTATTGATTAAACTGGATCATTTATCAAGCTGTACATCAAGTCTCGCACACCCATGACTAACACTTACTTGTTTTCTGAGTAGAGACTGCCACTGGCATATTCTTATTTTTTAAAGTTAGCTGAGGTTTGTAGAAGAAAACTATACTCCCAAATATGCATATTTTAGAAGTAATTGATAAAGCAAAGTCTAAAAGACGACTGCAAAATAGAAGCCATCATCATTGATCATCCAAATGAAGTTCCTTGCAAGATTCCCTTGAAGTGTCTTCTCACCTTCATTTTTCTGAAATAGTCCTTCCTGCATAGTCTTGTCACTCCTTCTTTTACATAGTACTTTTATTGTCATTCTTCTCCTTACTGCATTTTACTTTCACTTGTCTATTTTCTTCTCCATATATTTTAAGATTGTTACAGGCAGAGTCTTTATCAACATTGTATTTCCAGCAACTGGAGTAGTGCCTATCCTCATAGTGATCACTCATAGTAAATATTTTGTCTGGTTTTAATTTCTGATGATCACATTTTTAAAATGATTCTGACAAGTTTTTTTTTTTTTTGTCTCTTAATGGAACTCCTATCAGAGAAAGCTAAAATAAAATACAAATAAGATAAACTTAGGCTGGGGATGTGGCTCAAGCGGTAGCGCGCTTGCCTGGCATGCTTGCAGCCCGAGTTTGATCCTCAGCACCACATACAAACAAAGATGTTGTGCCTGCCGAAAACTAAAAAAAATAAAATGTTAAAAAAAATTCTCTCTTTCTCTCTCTCTTTTAAAAAAAAAAGAAAAAACTATAGCATAAAAAGACTACATGCAGAAGATGCAGATTTCACAGATAGCAAATATTAATATCTGCAACAATTATGCAAAATGCACAGAATATGATATCTATTTGCTTTCTCTGTGAACCATCAGAGAATAATCTATGGGCAATATAAGAAAGAATATGGCTAAGAGCTCAATTGGCACAGTCATATTGAAAGCAAATGAATCAAAATAATCAAATGTTTTTTTTTTCATAGTTCTTAAAATGTCATTCCAATATTTTTGTTTCATTTTTACAAAATGACTATAAAGCCAAATCTATATTATTGTTATAGAAGCTAAGGAATATAAAGACAATACTTTTTAAGGGAATTAATACAGAACTAAATTCAATTATCTCGATATAATGAATATATGATGTGAGGCAGAAACAAAATATAAGTAACATCTGAGACACTTTGCATTTTAGAAATACACTTTCCTTAGCAATTTTTCACAAATACTCATGTCTTATTTTGTATTGAACTTCTATGGACACAGGAACTTAAGATCTTCAACAGTGAAAAATTCTTCGATAAAAGGCAGGATTTTTTTAAGTTGTATTTGTTTATGAATCATATTTTCTTTATCATAAATTATCTTTCCTTGTCATTTGCTTATTTATCTTCCGGAACCAATGTTATCAACATGAATAATATAGACCTTAAACATGTTGCTCTAATTTAATGTTCTTAATGTTTCTGGATAAATTTATTAATATTTTCCACCATATTTTGTGGAACCTGAATAGAATTTAACAATATTTTTTTTAATTTTTATTTTCATGTTTGCAAATTATGTGAATTCATATAATCCCTGGGTTAAATACTAAAGGATACATTGATTAAGTTGATGTAGTACTAATGTATTTCTGTCTTCAAATTAAAATTAAATAAGACATAAAAAGGGTTTTCATATGCGGGGTCCCCCTAAAGTTCCCATGTTAATACAGGAGGTAAAATGACTATTTATGAGAGTGTCAACCTTATCATTGGACCAAGTAATTTGATGGATTAATCTTTGAAATAAGTAAAGTGGATGGGATATGGCTGGAGGGGTCAAGTCACTGGGTGCATGTCCCGGTTTCTTGTTAGAGTCTGTAAACAAGTCAAGATGGCGCCTGGCATTTTGCAGAGGGAGTAGTTTGTGAAGTAACGCCAGCGAGCCATTAAGTGTGGAGATTCCTTATTGGTTGACTGCTGTATCTAGTTTATGTTAATTAAGATAAGCTGTGTGGAATGTATATATACCCCTCCTGTCCTGCAATAAACGGCTCCAACTCCTGCTGTATCAATGTACACAAGTTGCTCGTCACCCCCTAGCTGTCTTCCACCATGCCCTTTTGCCCATGATGTGCTGCCTCTCCTCCAGTCTAGATTATGGAGTGGGTTGACTATGGACTGAATTTCTGAAACCATGAACCCTGAATAAAGTTTTTCTTGTCTATGTGTTTGTCAAGTATTTTGGTCACAACTATGCAAAGCTGACTAACACAATATATCTAGTTATTTGAACAAGGTGAAAAAGCCCCTAAAGATCTATGAAATGGAATGCTAATGAGTGGAAGAGCCGCTTGTTTAAATAGGTTCTTAGCCCTTGCAATCTCTTGTTCTCTCAAAATGTTGCTGCTGGCTCCCATGTCTTATGCTGCAGGGCTTTACTGAGCATTTTTGTACCAAACAATCTTATATATTGCCAAATACTGGACTTAACTCTTTCCTTGAACTTAAATGATACTAACTTGGCTGAAGAGTGACCCTTTTTTAATTTCAGGTTGGCATATCTCTCAAGAGAGAGACTTATGTGTGTACTGAGGACCTCTTATAAAAATTACACAATGATTCTTACGGGAAAACTTTGACAAAGGCATTAGAGATCATCAGGGTCCCCCAACTAAGTAATATTTTATACATATATGTAATATTCTGTGTATAATATAAATGGTGAATAATGTTCTATAGATGTGTATTGCTTATGACTTCACTCTGAATTATTTCTGTTCTTTTCTTTGAAATTCATTATGAATCTCTGTATGTATAAGTGGTCTGTTTTGAGTTAGCTTTTCTAAAGAGAAAATTTTAAATCTGAATATAAGAAAGCAGAGCAGGGGCCTGGCACGCTGGCACAAACCTGTAATCCCAGACGCTCTGGAAGCAGAGGCAGGAGCCAGGAGGATTGTGAGCTCAAACCCAGCCGCAGCAATTCAGCAAGGCTCTAAGCAACTCAATGAGACCCTGTTTCTAGATAAAATATTTTTAAAAAGGACTGGTATGTGGCTCAGTGTTTAAGCATCCCTGGGTTCAATCCCTGATATTAAAAAAGAAAAAAAAGAAAGGAAAACACAGAGCAGAGTACATGAATAGGTGGATGCTCTTTGAGTTAGAAATCATATCAGATTTAAAAGACTAGTGGTAATCTTTCTATGTAAACATGAAAATAGTCACTGGCCTTAGCAATAGGAGAAACAACTAAAAGGTACATGAAGAAAGGATGTAGATGACAAGTTTATTTTTTTCTGAGTGTAATCAATGTTCACTAAGTATTTTCTGAATGAATTATCAAGGGCATAAACTAAAATCATAGATGCAAGTGGAATCTAGCAAAGAGATATAAATTGGTTCAACACTTAAATAAAAGTATTAATGACATAAAGATCCAAACAGGAAGCTCTATTTATCAAGCTGTCTGAATTCTCTGGCATTTTTACACCAATTATTTTACTTTGAGCAACAATGATTTCATATATCTCTACAGTAATTCATGGTAAAATGATGTCTAATTTGAGTTGTAAACTTGATTAGACTGAGGGACATCTAGAAAGCAGTAAAACACTCTGGGTGTGTCTATGGATTGGCATCTGTGTGTCAGCAATCTGAAGTAAGGGAGTTCCTTGAACAGGAATGGCACCTTCCAGTAGGCTGGGAGCCTGTGTGGAAAGAAAGAGCAGAAGGGGGATTCTTATGCACACATTCAACCTCTTCCTGAGTAGTTTGGTTGGTTGGTTGGTTTTTGCTGCCGATGCTGCCCCTGGCCATCAGACTTCTGATTCTTTAGCTATTGAAATTTAGACTTTTACCAGTGACTTTCCAGGGGACTTTCAGTTCTTCAGACTCAGCCTGAGACTTTCACCTTCTTGGCTTAAGCAGCTACTCATTTCCCTGGCTCTTCAGCCTACAGATAGCCACTATGGGACTATCCAGTCTCTTATGATGTGACCCAATCTAATAAGTCCCTTCTTATAACTAATTACATACATTCAATTAGTTTTTTTTCCCCTTTGGAGAATTCTGACTAAAACATGTAATACTTATTTTATCTTATTTAATACATAAAGTAGAATACATAAAGTAAATCTACAAATTTGTAAATTTGTAGATTTATTTATTTTATAATTGGAAACTTTTTTTTTTTAATTTTTTATTGTGGGTTGTTCAAAACGTTACAAATTTCTTGGCATATCATATTTGACACTTTGATTCAAGTGGGTTATGAACTCCCACCTTCACCCCATACACAGATTGCAGAATCACATCAGTTACACATCCATTGATTTACAAATTGCCATCCTAGTGTCTGTTGTGCTCCGCTGCCTTTCCCATCCTC
>NW_026000142.1:13748937-13771437 GCF_001458135.2 Marmota marmota marmota
GTTACCCTCCGTGCGACAAACCTCTCGCGTTTGAGTCCCCGTAGCCGATCCTCGTGCGATGGAAATCCTTCCTCCAGGTTCCGGAGCACCCCACTATTGCTGGAAATTCCTAACAAGATATCCTTTAGCCGTCCTGACTTGTCATACTCCCACACAGTGAAGCAGCACACGGGGGTAATGCACTCCCCTCGCCGCCATCTTCCCTATAATTGGAAACTTTTAAGTATTTCTAATGTTTAATTGAAAAGTTTCATGCTGGTGAGTGGTTTTCCTGAATTTGTATTCCTTATGGATTTAGAGGCCTCAATTTTATCTTAAACCACACACAGAAAGAAATTCCACTGACAGTGTTAGATTCTGTAATGTTTACAAGATGTAAACTTGTAAGAGTATCTTTTTACAGGGCTACATCTTAGAAAAGAGAATTTGATAGCTGTGATTAGTCATTATTCAGAGTATTAAAATTCAAATATTATTAATTTTCATTGCTTAAATTGTACAAGTGTAAGCATTTGAATTTTGATTACTTCTTAAATGAAAATTTTCTTTGCAGTCTTATAGGTGGATTTTATAACCAATATGTAAAACCTGTCTCTCTTAAATTATTCTCATTTGATGTTTGTAACTATTCAAATTCCCAGGTATGTGAAATTAAATAATATCACGGAGCAGCATCTATTTCAAGTGTAGGCCATTAACGTGAGACCTAGAACTCTTTCCACAAAATCAGGGCACACAGAGTACATTTACCACAGAAATTCCTTGGATATAGATATACCCATTTCTTCAGGAGGAGGAGTATTACTCCAGATCTCTAGTTAAAGATCTAAGGATGTAAAATGCAAAGGCTATAATTGGAGAGAATGAACTAAGACTACATATTTGAAGGAGAGCTATTTTTAAGGGATGATCATAGAACATATTAACATTGGCCATCAAGTGATCATCAGAACCATATTAAAGTAAATCTCAAGAGTTGTAATCTAATTAGGGTTTAGCACAAGTAGCCTCAAGAGACTATAGAATTTCCAATGAAATTCAGTGTGTGTTGAGGCAGTTAACCCAGGATAATTTTTTTTTAGCAGTAAAGCACTTTAGACAGTTTCTTTCACTTAGTCAACTAACTACTTTACAAGCATTTAAGTACTAGGAAGTAAATGTAAATAAAATGCTATCAAAATGCCTTAAGTACCCTTCCTAATTTCTTTCATTTCTCTATTAGAAATATATAAAGAAAACAGTGAATCCTTTGAAACATTGGTTTGCTTTATTTAAAGAAACATGCACTTTTATTTTAATTGGTTTTGTCATTTGCTTATTTCTAAAGCCCATATCCATAGTTAAACAAAACAACTAACTTTTAGTAAAATCATGGTTTTTAAAAAATTCAGCCAGGTGCTATAGTGCAGACCTGTGATCCCAGCAGCCCAAGAAGCTAAGACAGGAGGATCATGAGTTTGAAGTTAGCCTCAGAAATGGGGAGGGGCTAAGAAACTCTGTGAGACCCTGTCTCTAAATAAAATAAAAAATAGGGCTGGTAATGTGGCTCAGTGATTGAATGCCCCTGAGTTCAATCCCTGGTCCCCTCCCACATCCCACCCCCCATAAAAAATGCTTAAAGTTTAAATATATTTAAAGATAAGAATGTAAATCATCTATAGTAATAGTTCTGCCAACCTTACCTGAGGTAAATAGTTTGAACACTGAGTTTAACCATGAAGATGCACTAATGCTGTAAAAGTCGACAAAGGGAAAATTGCTATTTTCTATATTTTCTAGCTTAAAATGTTTCTCCTTCTAAAGATTTTATAATCAAAATTATTTAGTCATATAGAAGATTTGAGGATAATATATCAAGAAAAAATAATTTAAAAAATAAAACATAAAAAATTATTATATTTACTTAGTATTTGTGTTTACTTGTAATTGACCAGAGTAAATTTATTTTCAAATACATAGGTGGTCAATTTTTTTCCTATACCCTGTATTTTAATGACCAGTCACAATTTAAAAATGAAAAGTAATATAGATTCTATAATAAAAAGATTAAAATGTCATCTTCAGACATTATATTTTTAAAGTCTGATAACTGGAATCATAGGATGTTAAGTTTCAGATTTGAGTTCAGTGATACAAAAGGAGTTATTAAAGGCATAAAGAAAAGGAACAATGGGAACTTAAAAGCCAAAACAGTGAGTTCACAGTACTTGAGGACTTGACTGACTGGATGTATATTCTAGTGGTCTGAAGAGACCCCTTGATCCTTCTTGTGGATCAAACTGCAGACAGTGTCTGAAACTATGAAAACTGTCATAAGGAAATGTACAGCACAAGATTCAGTTTGTAATACTGACTGACCTTAAAAAGTCTTTACTTGAGAAGAAATTAAGAAGAGGCCTGAGCAAGGATGCCCTTGACATTTCACTGAGTCTGTTACTAAATAGACCAAGGATTATCACAATTGATTGAAATTATTTTTCTGAAAGAAATAAGATGCTCTTTAGAATTAAGTATTTAGTTGGAGAGTCAAACATAATCCCAAACTTAGCAAGCATGAAAATTATTTATTTCTATAACAATTTAGGCTAACAGTGGGAAAATTCATTAGGATTGATAGAATAAAATTAAAATTTACTTGATGGTAGCTTAAACAATATCATTTTTTTTTCTTATCACAGTAAAAGAATATTTTTTTAGAATTTAATTAAGTAGTACAATCTGAATTCATCCATAATGATTTGTCTTACCTTCCATACATATTTCAATAAATAATATCTTTTCATTAGTTTCAACTAAAGGGCATCATTTTATTCAGCTGTTTTGCTACTGTGACCAATAAGATCTGAGAAGAGCAATTTTAAAGTAGTAAAAGTTTATTTGTGGCTTATGGTTTCAGAGGTCTCAGTCCATAAATAATTGTTTCCATTCCTTGGGGCCAGAGGTGAAGCAGAAAAACATGGTGGAATAATATGGCAGAGGAAAGCTGGTCAGGACATGGCCACCAAGAAACAGAGAGAGAGAGCTCCACTCTTCAGAGATGAAATGTACCTCAAAGGTATGCCCCCAATGACCCACCTCCTCCAGCTATACTCTACTTGCCTACAGTTACCACCCAGTTAATCCCTATCAGGGGATTAATGCACTGTAGGTTAAGCCTCTCATAACCCAATCATTTCACTTCTAAGTTTTCTTGCATTTTCTCACACATTAGTTTTTTGGGGATACCTAATATCTAAACCATAATAGACATTGGTGGTAAACAACCTTTATGATACCATGGAGGACATTTTTTTCTTGTATAAGTGCATTATATTTATACATGATAGTTGGGTTCATTTTGACAAAATCATACATACATAGAATTTGATCTTCTCCATGTTAGGCCTGCTACCTTTCCTGTCCTTCCCCTTAATCTTCCTTTACTTACTCTACTGGTCTTTCACTCATTTATTTATTGTTTTTTTATTTATGCTTTATAGATATACATAAAATGGGATTCACTGTGGTATATTTATACATGCACACAGCCTTTTATTGTTTTTAATCCATTCTGAATTTCTTACCCTTTCCATCCTCCCTCCCTCACTCTCAGTAACCTTCTTCCATTCCACTGACCTCCCCTATATCTTTATGATTTTCAACCCACTGCCTCCCCCATGTCCCTTATTTTGCTTTAGCTTCTATATATGAGAAAATGTTCTTCAATTACTTGCACTTACTGGCAAATGCCATAGTATCATTTTCCTTTATGACTGAGTAAAACTCCAGTGTATGTATTGTCCACATTTTCTTTATCTATTCATCTATTGACAAGCATCTGATCTGGTTTCAAAATTTGGTTATTGTGAATTTTGATACTATAAAAATTGCTGTATCACTAAAGTATGCTGATTTTAGTTCTTTTTGTTACATATCAAGGAATGGGATACCTGGATCATGTCATGATTCCATTCCCCTTTATTTGAGAAATCTCAAAACTGTTTTCCAGAGTGGTTGCACTGGTCTTCGGTCCCATTGACAGTGTACAACTATACTTTCCCCCACACATTCTTGCCAGAATTTGTTATTATTTGCATTTTTGATAATTGTCATTCTAACTGGAGATGAAATATCAGTGTACTTTCGATCTGCATTCCCTTGATTGCTAAAGATGTTGAACATTTTTAAAATTTATTTGTTAACCATTTGTGTTTCTTCTTTTGAGAAGTGTCTGTTCAGTTCTTTAGGGCAAATGATTTTCTTAACATTCAGGTACCAGAGGCAGAAGGAAGGGACTCCTTTGTTTTCCTGATTGTTCTGCAGTCTTATTTAGGCTCCATGTCTCTGTATGTCCGTGAGGAAGCCTTCTCATTGACAATTCCCCTTTTCAAAAATAGCCAAATGTCCACTTGTGCTTTTGGCGAAGTCCTACAACAAGTTCCTTCTGTAGTAGGATGAAGCTCATAATGGCCTGGGAGCAGGACATTTCCCTGCTCCTTCTTCAGAAATAGAATAGAGAGATTTTTCTTTTTAAATTTTTTTCTTCCAAGAGTCACATTGTATTTTGTTCTTTTGTTGGAGCAAGTGGTTTTGTGACTTTTTCTCCAGTGGCTTATGGCTTTCATTGTATAGGGAAGAAAGAATCAGGGCACCTTCCTGCCTTTGTATCTGCAGCCACTTCCTTTTTTCAGGACTAAACTATAACTGAGCTTTCTTTCTTTTTCTGAAAAATTCAAAATTGAAATTCCTAAAGAAGTTCCTTCAAAAGGAGTGAATTCCTTTCATGATCTCCTGCCCCAGGGGTTCTACAGGCTCCCTGCAGACCACCTTCTCATTCAGCAGTTCACTTGAGGTGTTTTGTGGTATGACTGTTTATCATTTTCTTTTTCATTTGTTTTAATTAACACACAATCACCAAATATATTTATTGGATAATAAGTGCAATAATTTCATAATTTTATACAATGTGCAATAATCAAATCAGGGTAGTTAGCATTTCTTCTCCTTAAACATTTATCATTTGTTTCTGTTGGGAAGTTTTGAGCTTCACTTTTTCTAATTCTTTACAAAATATATAAGAAATTGTTGTGAATGATAATCACCCTACAGTGCTACAGGACACTAGAACTCATTCTTCCTATATAACTGTACCTGTTCCAACCCCGCCTTTCCCTTCCTAGTTTAAAGCGACCACCATGCTACTCAACTTCCATGGATTCAACTTTTCATCCTCCACCTGTCAGTTGAACACACAGTATTGTTCTTTCTGTGCTTGTCTTACTTAACATTATGTTCTTTGGAATTACCTCTGTTGTCACAACTGACAGGGGCTACATTATTTTTTATGAATAAATAATATTCCATAGTGTGTATACCTCATTTTAACTTGGTTGCAGTGTTATCTCATTATAGTTTTGATTTACATTTTCTTAATGTGTCATGATGAATGAACATTTTTTTAAATACTTCTTGGACATCTCTATATCTTTTAGAGAAATAGATTTTCAGATCTTGTGCCCATTTTTAAATTATTATAAATAATCATTGCATGAATGAAATTGGCATTCAAATATTTAAAGAAGACTGCTACTTCTTTCATTCATTTTCTCTTTTCCCAACTAACCACTCCCATCCTTGGTTCTTCATTACTTATTATATATAAGGTTTTGTTTTCAGACATATTTATTGACTTCCTCTATCGAACTTTAAATTATCAAAAAATGTGATGTTTATACAAAGCAGAATAATCTCTATATATGGAGTGCCTTTGAATTTACGATCTTTGGAAAGAGCATTGTTAAAGCTAGTTTTCTTTAAAATCTAACTGGGTAATTCTAGTAAACTAATATACTGGATAAATGAGCCATAGAGAGCAAAGATTGCCTCATATTTTCTTTTTAAATCACTGTTAAATAACTAGTAATTGCTCATTTTTTTCTCTTATTATTTAGTTTGGTTTTTAATAGGGATTCAAAATTATGAACTGTGATTGAGGATAAGAGGACTTCCTAAAATCTGATGGAACAACATATAAGTTACGCACAGCTTTCTACATGAATGAAGTTAAACAGTGTTTTAGAAGTGTCCATCCGTTGATTGACTGGACTTCTCACCTGGTACACATCAGCCATCTGGAGATCAGAAGATGACTCTATGAACTTGCTCCATTTTGGTATATTTCTCTCAGGGTGAAGGGTAAATACTTAAAGAAATAGTGAGTAGTTGAGAATGAGAGAGGGAAGTGGGTGAGATAATCCATGTTCTAGTGATTAGCAAACTTCTAAATAACTGAATAGCTGCTGGGAATTTATGCCAGTATCAGTCATAGGTCATTTAACTTTATCCTTGAACACACTGGGAAGTAAGGGAAGGTAATGCCATTGAATCCAAGGGTTCTCAGTAAACTGAAAACTGACCATTAGCTTCTGACTGTTTAAGTTCTCATCTGTGTGTCCCATCAATGCCAAGGACAAACTAAATCTTTGAAGATTCTTGGTTTGTATATTGGAAGTACTGTTTTTTTTTTTTTCTTATTTATTTTTTCTGCTTCCTAAGTATAATACTCACATTTTTCTTTGTAAGAAAAAATAATTTGACATCATAGTTTTCAAAGTACATGCTTCTTTGTCAATTATTTGATAAAGAAAAAATAAAAATAAAAACAGGGTAGGGGCTTCATGCCTTTATCTGTAGCCACTCCCCTCTTTCAGGCCTGAACTGTGACTGAATTTTCTTTCTTTTTTTTTTTCTGAAAAACTCAAAATTTCAAAATGGAGATTCTTAGAGAAATTTCTTCAAACATGGTGAATTCCTTTTGTGATTTCCTGCCCCAGGGGTTCCATAATCTCTGTACAGACCACCTTCCCATTCAGTAGTTCACTGAAGGTTTTTGTTTTTGTTTTTGTTTGGGGTACTTTTTTTTTTCCTGTTTTTGTTTGTTTTTAATTGATGAACAATTGTGGTATATATTAATAATTCATTTAATTTTGTTTGGAAAGTCAGTGTACTGTGGTAGTTAAGAACAAGATCTTACCTTCTTGTTGAATTCACACTTAGTACCACTTAGTGTTTACCACTTTGTACATATGAGGCCAAATCCTGGATCATTTTATTTAATTTTCTGGGTCCTGTTTACAGTTAAGTAATAATATCCAACTCTCTGTTGTTGGCATTTGATTAGGTATGTAAAGCAGCAAAAACTCTCCTTGGCACATTAATTGTGATTTTACATAAATTGACATCACTATTTATTTATTGCTTTTCTTGACTATTTAGTTTCTACATGTTTGTCTTCCCTCCTCTAAGCAGGTACAAGGCTTTATGGGAAAAAAAACAGTGTTTGTCATATGGCTTCACCACTCAAGTGTCCGTTGAGTTCCTGGTACATGTGAGCTGGCTTGAAACCTTGATTGCTTATTGTGCTGACAAGAAATGCAGTATAGATAGATTTGAATGATTATCTGCCTGAGAATGAAGAGCAGTACATTTCACTGATAAGCCCGAGAGGTAGGTCATTCTCTTAAAAGGAATCTAAAGGGCTTCCCTTCCATCCATCCTAAAACAGGTCTTATGTTCTGAGGACTACTTACATCCCTTTCTCTGCCTATACATCATTCGATGAGGATCTTTTATTCTTACCCTGATTTTTAAAATAAGAAGCATTCTGTTTCAGAATAGTTTCAGATGTAAGGAAAAAATCTCAAAAATAATAGAGAGTTCTCATGTACCCCATGGTTTGTATCTCCTATTATTAATATTTTACATTAGAATGATATGTTAGTTTAAATCATGAACTGATATTGACTTTTTTTTTGCTAACTAAAAGCCACATTTTATTTCAGATTTCCTTAGTTTTTCCCTGATGCACTTCATGTGTTCCTATCTGCAAAGTTGTATTATGTTTCTTCTTCATGTCTCTTTAGGCTGTCTCTGACTTTAATAGTTTCTCAGTTTTTCCTTATTTCTGATCAATGCTTAACCTTTTAAATAGTGGTCAGTTATTTTGCACAATTTTTAATTTGTATTTCTCTGATTTTTTTTCTTCCATGGTAATACTGGAGCTATGGATTTTGCAGAGGAAGAGGGGACCGCAGCATAAATTGCATTCCCATCATATTTTATCAAATACAAAAACTACACACATGACTTAATGGCTGCCTTTCTGCTCCAGAGATTTGTCATTTCCCCTCATTTATTTATCTCTTCATCAATCTTTGTCACTTGGACTCATGGACATTTATTCTATAATTCAGGTTGTCATACAATATTGTTTTATTTATTTTGTTGCTAAAATTGTTCTAGCTTTGGTTATTGGCAAAGGGACACCATTGGCTCTTCTTTCCCTTAGATATATCCCACCATTGTGGATTTTTGTTGTTGTTGTTGTTTTGTGAATATTTCTTGAATTTCTGCTGCTACTAGAATCTCTATGCTCATGTTTCATATTTTCTTCTCCCATCCTTGATTTGTCCATTTGTCTGAGAATCCTGGAATTTCCACATTGAAAAATAGTATTAGAAACCAAGATCCAGGCTGGGGTGTATCTCAGAAGTGAAGTGCAGACTTACCATGTGTGAGACCCTGGGTTTGACCTCCAGAATTTAAAAATAAATAAATAAATAAAATATGAAAATTTAAAAGAACAAAAACCGAAACCAAGATCTGGGAATTAAGCTACTTCTTGTTCCTTGTAGGTATTTGTTGTAGTTAGCATTTCATCCATGTGACCAAAATAATTTACAAGAACAGTGTAGAGAAGGAAAAGTCTATTTTGGCTCAGATTTCAAAGGTCCAGTCCACTTATGACTGACTCCCTAGCTCTGGGCCCTTGGTGAGGCAGAACATCATGGCACATGGGCATGGGAGGAAAATAGCTCAGGACATGGCAACAAGATGCAGAGAGAGCTCCACTCACCAGGGAAAAAATATATAAACCCTTTAAGCATACTCCCCACAAGGGACATGCTTCTTCCTGTCACACCCTACCTGCCTAGAGTTACTGCAGGGTTAATCCATACAATGGATTAATGTACTGATTAGTTTAATGCTCTTATAACCCAGTAGTTTCACCTCAAAACATTCTTCCATTGTATCACTTTCAGGGGACACTTCATATCTAAACCACACAATATTAAAACATATTTCATGAAATTTTATCAATTTAATAGCTATTATATCACAAAAATTATGTGCAAAAATAAACTTAATTTATACACTTACATTTAATTTTTTTATGATTATGTGAGCCAAATAAACTAAAACTCCTGATCTTTCAGTAAATTTCTATTATTATCATGTAAGAAACATAAGTATATAAATAGAACAAATTGTTATTAATGATATTCTTTCTAATGAATGTAGTGAGAAAAACTTCTAAAATACAAAATAAAATATTTTCAAACATTATATAACCTTTATTAGAGCCGCTTAAATTTCTATTTTATGTGTATTTTATACTGTGCAAACCATACTTTGTCGTACTTGTGCATGATTTGTACATAAATATTCAGATTTTAAGCATTTTTACTAATATTTAAGCATTAAGATTCATGGTAAATCATTATTGCTATTCTTATAGTATTACCCTCTGTCTTTTGTGGATACTTCTAACAGGATTATTTCAGACACAGACTAAAGAAAAATGCTTCAAAGTTTAACGGGTTGAAAATCAGCTAAGATTCTTACCAAATGCAGATTCTGTTTTATTGTGTATATGTTTGTTTTCCATTGCTATATCACAAAATAACACAAACTTTATGTCTTAAAATAACACACATTTATTATCTCACAGTTTCCAAGGGTCTAGATTATGGTTTAGTTATCTAATTTTTATGTGCAGTATCTCAGCAGGCTGAAATCAAAGAATTGCCAGGGGCTACAATCTCACATGAAGTTTGCTGTCCTCTTTCAAGTTCAATGATGTTGGCAAAATTCATTTCCTTGTGGCTATAGAATCAAAAGCCTCAGCTCCCACTCTCCCCCCACCATTCCCTGCTACGTGATCGCCTTCACAAGGTTGTTTGTTCCTTCTGGGCAAACAGAGGAGTGTATCACTAAAACTCCAATCTCACTCATTTCATTTGGAGCCTATAGACCCTTTTTTGACAGTCTCACCTGTTTAGTTAAGGCCCACCCATGAAGATCAACTATTTAGCAACCTTCAGTATGTCTCCACAATCCTATTACATTTTCCATATAATGTAACTAAATAACCATAATTAGTCCCCTCATGTTCACAGGGGTTGTGTTACAGAGCCAGGGCTTGTGGGTGACACTGAGGCAGGTGTGGATTCCCTCAGTCACCAGTTCTGATCCCCAGCAGAAAGATTCCATATGAGTCAGTTGGGTAGCAAGTTTGAGTTTATCAAAAGGGATAGGAAAAGGGGATACTCACAAGAGAAAGAGTGATTCCTCTGAAGAGTGGAGGGACAGCATATCGACCTGCCCACCTGTTTTGTTGGAGGTCCTAGAGGAGTTTTCAGAGAGTCCCACCCAGGTCCACATCTTGGCTTCTGACTGAGAGTAGGATTGCATCAGGTTTTCAAGTCCCTACTGTGCAGGGTCTTACCCCACATAGGGAAGGTTATATTGTTTTAATGACATGCTAAAGATCCAAGGCAACACTGAGTCACTTTGGCCTTCAATGAAGGATTCTAATTGGGACTTATTCTTACATATATCATGTTTAGGGGGCTTTGTGTCTTATTATCTTCTTTACCTCAGTCCTGAAATGTGGGAAGTTCACAAAATTTACCCCTTCAGGGTAGTTTGTGTTCTCATCAGCAGGGAGCATTCTTGGGCAATTTCTCCTGCAGATAACGGGTTGCTTGCTGAGGAATGTAGCATATTCTATGGGCTCAGGCCAGGCAGGGTCATAGGTAAATTGCATTTTTTAAAAAAGAATGTGGGGGTCAGCACAATATCTCCTTGACCCTGTGTTCCCATAGCTCATGTCTCTTACTTATCATGTATATCCCCTAAGGGGAGAGAATATTGGGCACCATCTTCTAATTTAGCTTATCATAGAATGTGTGAGGTAGGATCTAATATTCTGCACAACTGACAAACCCCTCGGTTGTACAAATACGAATAGTCCCCAAAGGTCACTTTGAGTGGTGAGATAGGAGAGCAATGGAAGAACTTTATTGCAAATATTCCCCTCCACACCATGTTCTTTCATACTGGGGGCATTCATATTTCTAGGCCTTACTGATGGTTCAGTATCTTTTGCCTCAGGGAGCACGATTCTTGATTGAATAAGAGTTAGAGAAAGACAAATTCAAAAGTATTTTTTAACACAAAAGAAAAGAGCCTTTCATTTAGATACTTTGGTATGACCTTGGCTGAAGGATTTTATAGCTAGAAATAATTACAAAGTACTAATAAATAACTGAGCTAATGGCAAGTTTTCTTGATATTATTTAAAAAAGATTGCTCTCATAGGGATAGTAGGTGGGAATATTAGTAATATTGTTTTAGCAATGAAAAAAATATTCATTTTTATAAAGAAACACACTGTGTGTTTGACTATTTTAAAATACTTTTGGAAACATTGAATATGGAAGAAGCATAGCAGAGTAATGAAAATTGTAGGTTCTGCAAACAAATCTCTTGGTTTCCAGTTGATACTAAGCTAATATTTAAAGTACTTGAAAGACTTAATTTCACCATCTGTAAAATGGGGATAATAACAACTATCTCACAGAGCTGGTTGAAAATTAATGATACACATGAAACACTGAAGAAGATCTAACACAGACAGTATATAATTCTGCATATATTAATCTAGCACAGGCACAAAATGGCTTTGGTTAGACTCTCATGCTGAGGATTCTGGGGGGCTATGTTTTCAGTAGGTAGCCAAGGTCATGAACACTATAATTCAGTGTATGTACTTAAGCATATAAAACATTTGCTTGTGAGCATGTGCCCACATATATACCCTGTTTTACAATGTGCCTACTTTGTCTGATATGCATATAAAAAAGGTCTATGGAAGGAATCCAGAGGCTAAATGGAACTAGTATGTACTAAGAGGAACTGACTGGAGCTAAAATGGGGTTGGAACTGGAGGTTGAAGTCTGCTGCTCCCTTTGAATAAAGAACGTCTACTATCCCAACCACATCCTGCATCTTATGCCTGCTGGGATCCCGAGTCTGTTTCCCAGAGTCTGAACCTCCATAGGTAAGGAAAATAGTTCCATCAATTTATCAGGTTATTAATCTTCAAAGAAAATAGAAAAACAATATAGCTACAGCTGAGGGAAAATATATTGAGAATATTTTCTGAGTGAAGGACAATGACTAAATTCAAGGAAACATTGTTGAGATATGATATATTTTATGCATGGAGATTTCTATGCCTTTTATTTTCTTAAATAATTCATCAAGTAATATATAAAAATACTTGATAAATAACTTATCCAGGTGTTAGAGAGTGTAGGATCAAACAGGGATGTATGTAATGGCTGCTGATCAGGAGCTATGGCACCTTAAAGAAAACAAAGCAAAAGTATAAGGTTTTCAATGAATTCAGTGCCAAATAGGTTTTAGTCCAGTATGGGCTGCACTTGTGCTGAGAGCCAGAAGTGAAAATCAAGGACTTGACTTTTTTACTTTGAAAGGTGTCAGTGTCCCAGTGTTGGGAATTTCATATGTTCTTGTCAATTCTCTAAGTACCTGTGTTTCTGATAAAGAAATAGATAAAGAAGAAACCTAAAGAATTACGTATTTCTAACATAGTTACACAAAAATAACTTTTAAGTAACCCATTGTGCAGTGATGGGTAATGTAATATATTTTACAGAAGTACTATAGAAAGTTATTTAGATTTTCCCTGTTCACTATGTATCCCAAACAATGGGAAAAACCAATATATACCATTTTGTGTGTGTGTGTGTGTGTGTATATATACTTTTTTTTCAGCAAAAGAGGAAGATTGCAAAATCTTGTGAATACTTTGTGGAAGAGGAGATGCTAATGAGAATGCAAGAGACAAAGTTGTATTATTTTATGAGAGCCTAGATTCCACTCTGGAAAAAGGGAACAAAATTAACGGCCCCTGTCCTTATACTTTCTGGAATTTTGTAAATAAAAGGACATGTTCCAAAATTCAGCCTTGTAATCTTTACCACATTGTTAATCAGGTAATGTATATACAGACACTGAGAAAAGTTACACATATTAACAGTAAAAATAACTACTGCTTATTTATAAGATATAAAACCCTGGACAACTAATAGGATGCTTAACATATGTTATCTATGCCCCCCTCCCTGAGATACTTCCACTTTAAGGTGAGAAAATAGAAGGTCTGAGAAGCCAAGTTATGTCACAAGTGCATGTACCCCCTTGGATCTGCATAGACTGAGTTTTGCATTATCTGTAGGTAATTGCGTGTGACAGTGACCCAGAACATTTGCTAAACAGTGGATCATCCCAAGAGAGTGTTACTCAGAAGCATGGAAACATAATGACCTGCCTAATGGGTTCTTGGCCTGAGGTGATACCTACTGTGCACACTGCAAATGCACACCAGCTTTCCTGCTGGAGCAGAAAAGAGAAGGACTTGAGGAACATGCACCTGTCTTCCCATAAGTGATCATTCTGAAGTACTCAGGTGGAAATGATATGAGATGTGGAGAGAAGTCAATAGCAGGGTCAAGAAGTTGGTAAGTGAAAAAGGAAGAAAAAAATATAAGCTGTCCTGTAGGGTTAGACTAAACATGAAGAAAAAAAATTTTCACATTAATAGTAATAATGATTTGGGGTGAGCATGGTGAGCATGTCACCCACTTCAGTTAGTACATGGATTAGTAAAATCACTTTGGAAAACAAATCATGTATAATCACTAAAGCATATCATAGGTATAACCTACTCAACAATTCCTCTCCAACGTAATAATAACTGGACAGAATTCATGTATATAATCACCAAAAAACCGCACAAGAATGTTTATAGCACTATATGAAATAGTTAAAACCTGTAAATCATATAACTGTCATTTGACACTAGATAGAATAAATAAACTGTTATACATTTTTTAAAAAATCAAAATATAAAAGAATGAAGGAAATGCTTGTAAATCTAACAACATGAGTGAATCTTACTGACATAATACCAAACTAGATAATTCTGTTTATGATGAATTATTTCATTGATACAAAATATGAAAGCAGGTAAATCTAGTGGATGGTAATGGAAGTAAAGATAAGGTTTACATTGGGGATATTTATTAACTAGGAATTTTTCTAGAGCTAAACCTTTTTCTACTTTTGGACTCTGAAATGATTATATGGTAGATTAATGAGAACTGTTGAGCTACATACCTGTGTCTTGTTCACTTTCATATATAGTTTATACTTCAGTAAAATTTGAAAAAAAATTAAGACTGTAAAGTATTAAGATTATAAACTCTAAAAAGAGGCCTGAAAATTTAATATCTGAAGTATAATTCTAATTCTGCCATCAATAACAATCCCTATGAGAAAAGAGAGTCACCTGTAGAAGTTATTGTTGCTATACGAGAAGCTCAAATTGTGAAAGAAAAATGTTCAAACTTCAACAAGATATGTGTTATTTTGTGTGTGTGTGTTAAAAAATTATTGTAGATTGTTGTGAATATTCAAGAATAGCCTTCAGACATGCAAAGTCAAAAATACTTATTGGAAGTTTTGGGAAAATTTATATGCAACAAAGTGTGTCCAGTGCCTTAGTAGTAGTGATAAGATGGACAAAGAGAAGATGTGATGATATAACCATAATTATTAAAGGCAAAAATGTACAATTTCTAAATTTCTTCACTTATGTCATTGACCACATTGAAAGAATAGCATATGCATGGTGAAACAGGACCAAGAGTATGAGTGCAGTTTTCATTTTTAAATGTGTTAAAAATCATAGACAAGGGTTTGGCAAACTGTGCCCTACAGGCAAATCTAGCCAGCTGCTTGTTTTTATAAATAGTCTTTTTGGAACCCAGTCATTCTGGTTCATGTATATATTATCTATATTTGCTTGCATGATACAGGCCGAGTTTATGGACTGAGACAGAGGTGTGAAGTTTTTGAAAATGTTTATTATTTGACTTTTAATAATAAAAAAACACTCTTAACTCCTGGCATGCACTTATATATATATATATTAATATTTTAGCATTCTAAATTTATTGAAGCAATTTTATGCCTTCTTTTTGTAATTTCTGATGAATCAGGAAAGTGGGAGTAGAGTCTGAGAAGGATAAGTGGTTTTAGTTATTTTTCAATTTCTTAAATGATTGGCCTGCTGATGATAATCTTAGTAATTGATTACCATTGATTCTTTGCAAAAATCCATGGTAAATTTTTTGGCAAATGGTTTTCTGAATAATGATGTGGAGCAACAAATTGATGGAAATGGTGATGGCTGTGAACATTTTATTTATTTGAACAAAAATCTATGATATGAATAGGTTAATATTTTACCTTTACCAATTAAAAAAATGTCACACTAAATTCACAACTAGAAATGATCTTACTGATCCTGAAGTTCATATTTTGTCCATTGTATTCAACCTTTCTCATTAAGAAGTTGTGTCAAAGATTGTTTTGTTCCTTCACGTAAGATTTCTAAGAAAATGATGTGGATACAATACATTTTCACATTATTATAGTCTTTGAAAAAAAATGTGTTATAAAAATTTGAAGAAAATATTACAAATAAGAGGACTTGAAGCATAGAAAAATGTTAGTTAAAAGTTATGGATCAATGCAATTTCATATGATGACCTTGATCTTCTCCTGTTTTGCATTCATCATTACCTTAATGGATATCAAATTATTGGATGATTGACCACAGACACAGGCTTGGACGTATGGCATAGTAGAATCCAGATTCCATATTGACTCTCTGCTCAGTAGACACATGATGAGTTCTTACTAGAGGTCAGGTCTTCTGCTTACTGCATACATCAGGGAGGGGGAAGTGAACATGGCACCTGCAGTTACAGAGTGCTCTATGTAACCTGGGAGACCACTGTTGTCTGTTTGTACTTCAGTATAAATAGTCTATAACATACTATTTCTAGGGTGTCCCCCAGCGGACCTTTAAAATTAGAACTGAAGTATATGCAAAATTTTGTTAGCTGGAGAAAAAGGAAATAAGAAAAATGAGTGTGGCTGAGTGGGTGTGCAATGGATTGAACGTGTTTTTGCAAAATTCATATGTTGAAACCCTAATCCTAATGTGATGGCATTTGGAGCTGTGTCCTTTCAGAGGTAATTAGGTCATGATTATGCAGCCTTCATAAATAAAATTAGTGCCTAATTTGAAGAAGAAGAGATCAGGAAGCTAGTTAACTCTCTTTCCACTACAGGAAGACTCAACATATATTGTTTCTATAGAAACAAGTGTGTGACCTGCTTGGTGAAAGCAAGCAAGCAGATATATACATATGGCTTTTGGAATATCTGCAATCAGTTGCAATTACAGCTGTATAAATGCAGAGAATATATTCCTTTGCAATTATTTTTAGTTTGTCATTTTATGTGATGTGCATTATATCCCATTGTAAGTGCCCAAAATAAAGACAGATAAACCAATATTCTCCAAGTAAACTTCCCCAGGATTTGAAGAGTCCATATAAGGGACAAGTTAAAGAATCTGAAGTCTTAGCTTGAAAAGATACACCAGAGATGTTATTGCATCTTAAAACACCCAAAGAACTTTCATTTGGAAGTGGGAATAGATGTATTTTGTGTTTTCAGAGTGTAGAACTAGAATAATAGTTTTTCCAATAAAGGAACTATCTTCACAACACACTTTCTGCTATGGGACTTACTTAGGAGGAGATGGATGACCATTTCTTAAGGATGCTGTACAAGGTACTCCTTCATTGAGATGAAGGTTGGAATACATGACCCTTCTAGCTCTAAGAGGCTGTGATTATGTGCTTCTTGTACTGTCCTTTCCCTTTATTGTGTTGCACTGCTGGGAGAGTAAAAACCTGATGTGGTTTTAAAATGACTTGCCCAGTTTCTGGTCATGAGGGTACTGGCTGCTGTGCTCTAGTAGACATCTTAGATTTTTGTTTAGATAAAATTTTGAATTTGATTATGTTAGGGTTAGTTCTGTTGGAGACCTGAAAATGCCAGTAACACACTCATGACATGAGTCACATAGAAGAAAATAACTACTGCTTTTTGCTCTAAATGGCATTAACCATCCTATGAGGCAAGGTAGTCACCAGAAAACCGTTTCTAACAATTTGTGATGTGCATTTCTTGCCCTGGGTTTGTATACACTCCAGATAACTTGAAACAGCACTTTTATTTGAGATTTTAACATCTTTGATATTTTGACCATGTAAATTGGGTTTTTTTTCAATATTTTTTTCTGTATTTTTTAATCATGTCTTATAGTTGAACATAACAGTGGGATTTGTCATATATTTGTACATGCACAAACAAGTCATTCTTTTCTTATAACTTTCTAACATCAAAGGCTCCGTTCTCTTTTTCTGTCCTCATGCATGACAATAGCAATTTAGCATTTACAATATGATCTGGTGCCAAGAACTTTTGTCTTCAGTAATGGAAATAAAGAAAAATGCACAAAATTTATTCACATACTCTCACTCACATAATGCTTCACACACATGAAGATTTAGACTTATTTCCTGATTCCACCTTTCCATAGAAAATAATCTTAAGTTTTAAGTACTCATGCCAATACACTAAATTAGCAAATACTAGAACTTAACATCAGGTGTATTTTGAAATTTATATCATTGTATTTGGTCATGAACCTACTAAGTGAATTAGGTAGGAACATAATTGGCTGTGTTGGTCCTGGGCATGGTATCATAAATAAGGGAGCAAATATTCTGAAAGCTATTTATGGTACATTGGTGATACAATTTTGGTAATGTCCAACTGCAATTATTATAACTAGAAAAGCTATGAAAACAACATTTTAAACTTGATTTGCCATTTTAGTTTTGTGTTCTTGTGTTTAGTTGTGCTTTTGTGATATCTTACTTCTGTTAACTTGTCTAAAATGCATTCTAATATGTTTCACCCTGGATTAAAAAAAAATATCTAGGTGCACAGGTTACTTTTAATTTATTTCCTTCCATTAAAATCAGCTAATTTCTAAGCTCTTCTTTAGACAGATGCTCTCCAGCAGATGCTGATAAAATTCAAAACTATTTTCTTTAGAAGTTCACTTGGCAGATTGAACAGTATACTGAAGGACTCCTGTAAACATGATATCCATTACACAACTGAGGACTTGTTAGTGTAATCGCTCACAGAAATGATTTCTTTTATTGGTGAAATGAGTGGTGTTCTTGGTGTGTGAATTTGCAAAAATATTGCACAGGAATCCCTGTCCTTGTTGGAACAGGGTTTTAAGAAAGTATCCAGCTCGATAATCTATTCTATATGGATACTGTCCCAAACTTACTATTCCAAACCAGTTCTGTGTCTAGAAATTAACTCAGGGATACTTTGTCATCTGACTCTGTGTAAATGCTCAGCTGAATTTAAACTCTAGGATATGGCTGCAGCTGAGTTGAATGAATTTTTCATATAAGGTACAATCATAGCACAACAAAAACAAAGGGCTGTAACTGCAGGGAGATTAAAGAACAGGTGCAATCAATGTATTTTGGACAAGCTTGCTCATAAATATATGTGTAGTAGGAGTCCATCTGAGAATTATAATTTTAACATTATACCTGATAGGAAGACTGTCATTGAGAACTTCATTCATTACCTATCTCTATAAAATACATTCATTCCATACCTATCTCTATAACTTCATTCATTACCTATCTCTATAAAAAAAACTAGTTACCAAAATGAACTTACTAAGTGTGAATCATGAAATTAACTTAGTTTAACATGTTACAGGAATATCACAAAAGGGTATTGCCAATGTAGACTTTTTTGGACACCATAAAAGAGGATATGATAGCATATTTGTAATACTTCCTTAGACAATTACCATCTCCAAGTCACTGAAAGCCCATTAAAATACAACACCATCAAACATTCAAAAGTGTTACTTTGATATTTTTGGCTCAAAAATTTCAGAGCTCCTGAATAAAATTTTCTCATTTACTTTTCTTCTGCTATCACATACAAAGCTTGTTGAATAAGGGAGTCACTTTAAGAGAAAAAACAAAACAAAGAAACAACTACAAAGATCCATTGTTTCTTAAGGACCAAACAAAATATAATCAAACCCTCAAATATCCAAATCCATACAGTAACCTAAACGTAAACTAGCCTAGCGTGGTGGTGCATGCCTAGATTCCCAGAGGCTAGGGAGGCTGAGGCAGGAGGGTTGCAAGTTCAAAGGCAACCTCAGCAATTTAGCAAGGCCCTGAGCAATTTCGGGAAAACCTGTCTTAAACTAAAATAAATAAATAAATAAAAAGGGCTGGGGATGTAGGTCAGTGCGTAAGTGCCCTGGGTGCAATCCCCATTACTGGAATAAAAACCAAACAAATCCTAAAGTATCTGAAATAACAATACTACATAAAATGACTCTCAGTAGTAAACATTATTTTCTCTTGTTCCTATTTGAGTATATAAATAGTGTTCGGTCAATCCATTGTTCTGGGTATCTCAAATTTTACACCTTAACCATTAACTACTGAAGCTCAGCCCAGATTCCTCTTCCATGAAGAATTCATTACTGTAGCTGCCAGGCACCTTGCCAGTCCATGTCCTTCTGCTGTCAGCCTCCTTCAGGAGCTACTTCGGGTTCAGACAAGTGTTCCACTCAGTCATGCCCTTCCCTGGGAAGAGGATCAGACATTTTGGACTAACCAGGGCAACTCTGAGGGACATTATTTGCTCTAGAACTTACCAAGGAGGCGAGGGCAACTGCTGACCAGTTGGTACTGCACCTCCGCATTTACTTACTCTGTGTGGCCTTCTTTCCTCAGCCATTCCCCCATCTCCTGGCTCTTCACTATCTCCCACCCAGAACTCCTCTCCTTCTGCTGACACCAGGGTCCTCCCTCTCCTCTTGGTGCAGACCACTCCTTGACCCCACAACCCCTCACACCTCTCACCTACTTCACCAAGTTGCGGTGCTGAGGGCCATTGCTAAGTAAGAATGACACATGGCAATTTATTTGTCAGCCTACCCAATGTTGCTTAGAGGAAGGACTCTCCATATTGACCCAGGTCATTTGCAGTGTCATTGCATGTAAGGTGACCTTGCTCAAGCATCAGGGCGGATCCCGGTTTAGGGCAGATCGGGGTTTAGGGCGTTTCCGGTTTAGGACAATCTGGGTTTAGGGCGGTTCCAGGTTTAAGGTGTACCCTGCTGGGAATAGGGCGTATCCTGCTGCCTCAGGCGCGCCTGCTTGTTGAGTTCCCGTTGGGATTCAGAGGTTATTTGGGTTATTTGGGATTTTGCCCAGAACGTGATTGGGGCTGAGAACGTGAATTCCCCCAGACGTGTGTAAAGTGCTGGTGTGAGTTCGGGAATAAAGAGTTGCTGTTTGAATCTACAAGGTGTGAGTGGCTCGTGATTTTGTGCCCAGCCAGACTGCGGCATTGCGCTCAGCACTTCTCCCTACCATTTCCCCTCTGCCCACTTGTGAGTTCTTAGTAACACGGCTTCTGGTCCTACTGCTCAGGGAAGCCATTCTCTCTGGGACTCTCAATCCCATGTGGCTACTCTTATGAAGGTCATTGTGGGGCAATGGTTACAAGCAGATGCCCTGAAATCCTCTACATCCCCGGGTCCTCCTCCCTCTTGTACTCATTCATGATTGTGTAGCCAACAACTCCAAGATCCTGTTCCCAAGGACTTTCCCACATAGGCT
The DNA here is from genome assembly GCF_001458135.2 of Marmota marmota marmota. NCBI lineage: Eukaryota > Metazoa > Chordata > Mammalia > Rodentia > Sciuridae > Marmota > Marmota marmota. The sequence continues at coordinate 13,769,742 of NW_026000142.1, forward strand.
TTTTGTACATTGACTGTGATCTCAAATTCTGCTTCCTGGAGAATTCAATCTGGGACACTTTTCCTTTGTTTCCTCAACTACTATCTTAGTTGAAAAATGTCCATGTTTCTGATTTTTTTCAGCAATTTGAGGCAAACATACCTAATTCCCTTGAACTCTTGAATCTTCCATATATGTAATAGGACTTAATGAAAGCATTCACAATAATTTTTATAAGTATAATTATTGGGTACAAAATGTGGACATTTTTATCTTTATTAAATAAAAATATGAAAAATATATTCTTGAGATAGCATTTAAATTATTTTCCCAAATAAATTTAAATACTTTATTTTTTCAGTTTGTTCTAATTAGTTATACATAACAATAGAATACATTTTGACACATCATACATAAATGGAGTATAACTTCTCATTCTTCTGGTTGCACATGATGTGGAATTATACCAGTTGTGTAATCATATATGCTCATGGAGTCATACTGACCAATTCATTCTATTATCCTTCCTACCCCCATACCTCCTCCCCTACCTTCACTCCCCTCTGTCTAATCAAATGTACCTCTATTCTTTCCTAGGATGCCCCCTCCCTCATTGTAAGTTAGCATCCACATATCAGAGGAAACATTTGGCCTTTGGTTTTGTTTGGGATTGTCTTTTTTTAGCTTAATGAAATTATGTGGAAAACGCCATAATTTCATTCTTCTTTAAAGCTTAGTGATATTTCATTGTGTATTTGTACCACATTTTCTTTATCCATTCTTCTGTTGAAGGGCACCTAATTTGGTTCCATAGTTTAACTATTGTGAATTGAATTACTATAAATATTGATGTGGCTTAGTCAACATAGTACGCAGATTTTAAGTCCTTCGGGTATAAACCAAGGAGTGAGATAGTTGGGTCAAATACTGGTTCAATTCCTAGTTTTCTGAGGAATTTCCATAATGATTTCCATAGTGATTATACCAATTTTCAGTCCCACCAACAATGTATGAGTGTACCCTTTCCCCCACATCCTTGCCAACACTTATTGTAGCTTGTATTCTTGATAATTGCCTTTCTGACTGGAGTGAGATGAAAGATTAGATTGGTTTTGATTTTCATTTCTCTAATTGGTAGAGATGATGAACATTTTCTTTTCTTTTAACATACTATACTTTTATCTCTAGGACTTGTTTGGGTGTTATGATAGGTTCCAACTGCTTAATCTCTCCTCTCAAAATACATAGTATAATTATCTTTGTATGCCATTCAGTTGCTGTTCCTATTGAACTCTTTTTCTCTTCATAATGAATGTTTCATCTTTCCTGTGCCTCATCATTTTATTGGATATAAGATATTGTAAATTTCACTGTGTCATATGTAGATTTCTCCCCCAATAATATTCTTGTGATTTGCCTTCAATGGATTTTAAATTACAGGGAATAGTTTGATCTTAGGTTTTATTAGGCAGAAGTGAGAGGGCTTTAGAACCAGTTTTGCCACATCCTGATGCAAAAGCTTCTGTGTGTGGATCCCAGGTTCCATAAGTGATGATGTTAGTCTTTTAGAAGCATCAACCATTCTTGACCAAGGATTTTTTTCCTCTTGTTCTTCCTTTTAAGTCTTCCCAGCCTTGTGTAAATGTCTTACATGTGTGCACTGACAGTACTTAGTTGAAAAGGCAACAAAGGCTTTCCACAGTTACCTGCTTTTCTC
>NW_026000142.1:13776437-13897477 GCF_001458135.2 Marmota marmota marmota
GTATTGCTGAAAAAAGTTTAAATACAATCTGAATAAAGAAATATAATATGTTAATTAATTTGAAAATTCACTATTGTTAGGATGTTAATTTTTCCAAATTGATCTATAGAGTCATGTTAATCTCAATAAAGTTATTTTTTCTTAGAAATTGGCAAGCCTATTCCAGCTCATATAGAAATGTAAATATTCTAGAATAGATGAAACAACTTTGAATTGGTGTAGAACTATAATATCTGACATGAAAGTTTATTGAATGCCACAGTCTGACTGGGCACAAAATAACTGAGCCACCACAAAAGCCTTGTAGATTCAAACACCAGCTCTTTATTCCCGAACTGTCACCGGCACTCTACATGCACGTTCTGGGAAAATACACCCTCCACCGGGCTCTGGGTAACAAATACTCTCAGAACCCCGCGAGAACTCCACAGCAACTCCAGAAGCGGGAGCCTGAGGCAGCAGGATACGCACTATTCCCAGCAGGATTCACCCTAAACCTGGAACTGCCCTATTCCCAGCAGGAACCACCCTAAACCCGGATCCACCCTAAACCCAGATCCACCCTGGTCCTTGAGCAGGGTCACCTTTCTCAAACATTCATGCAATGTCACTGCAAATGACCTGGGTCCAAGGCAAGCCCATTTCCACAATGGAGAGTCCTCCCTCTAAGCAACATTGGGTAGGCTGACAAGGAAATTGCCATGCGTCATTCCTACTTGGCTATGGCTCTCAGCAATTGAAAGCTGCAGCAATCTTAAAATTATGTTTTATACTATAAGATAGAAATATGGATGAATAAAATATTTAAAAGCCTGGAAACTAACCATCTATGTGGAGACCCAGACACGCAAGAAGAATTGATTTTTGGCAAAGATGTGGAAGCAATTCAGTGGAGATTTTTACCTAACAATTCTGGACTAATTTGCATTCTAAGTCACTGGGTATGACTTTTCTTTTTTTTATTAGTTGTTCAAAACATTACAAAGCTCTTGACATATCATATTTCATACATTTGATTCAAGTGGGTTATAAACTCCCATTTATACCCCATGGCTATGACTTTTCAATGATCTCTGCTGGTTTCATCCAATCCACTTGATTTCTTACCATGGACTGTCATATGGATTTTTATTTAGATGACATTTTCTAACCACACTCATTCCTTTATTTTTTTTTTTACTCATGGCTTCAAATCTCATGAATTCCTGATGGTGACTCCAAATGTATACATCTTGTTTGTAATGAAACCAGATCTCCAAGCTTCATAAGTACTTTCTTCAGTTTCATGGATAACAGGCATTTTCAATGTAACAAATCCCAAACTAACTTCCAGATCATGCTTCTGAAACTACACTCCCATACTCATCTCTCAAACTCTAGTTACTATTCCAAATATATTCCATTAGAATATATAATCCATAAGGGCAAATATTATTTTGTTATCAATATATCTTAGCATGACAATATTTAGTGAATAATAATTTGGTTAAACAGATTTTTTTCATTTCCTTTGTTGAGCTCTTAGTTATCTAAAGAGAATAATCTGTCAGAGAATTTGTATGTACAATACAAAACTATGTACAGTAGTTCTCATTTGCCTTTGTGGTTAATTTGTATTATAACTTACTTATTGTATATGTTATTAGTGTTGTTCTGTATAATAAATGTTTCCTTAATATTAGTTTATAGTATAATGATTACTGGAGATGTGATATAGTTAAATTTATATTAAATCTCCATTATTGTTTATTGCTATTCATCTAAAGAAAATTGTAATAAAATGCCCCTTTGAATATTAGAGAGAGGATAATTGTTTACATAGAACAGAATAGAGTTGGCTTAAAACAATTTAAAAAGGAATATGTCTTTATTTGGTAAACACTGATTTTTAATATTTTTAATGACTGTTTGTTGTTTATTAACATATACTTTTTAATGGAAAACTTTCTCTTCTTGGTTTTTTCATATTCTTTTCCTCAAAGGATATGCATATGACATCAAGCTATTTTGAAAAGAAAATTCTTCTTTAAAAATTATATTTTTAAATTATAATTTTTTAAATTGTGTGATTCTTTGCAGATTTAGACATATTTAAACTACTACATCATAGGCTACGATTTACATGTGAAAATATTTCAATGAAATATTTTCCTGAATTAGAATTTCTCTTCTTCATGGAATACAATGAATTATTGAATTAAATATAGGGAAATTAAAGCCCCAGAACATTAAATTTCAGATTTTCACTTTTAGTTCATAACTTTAGGATATTACATATTCCAAAAACCTGGAATTAGATCTCTGGTGATTTAGATAATAATAATTTTTAGCTGAGGGACAAATGTCTTGAGAAGTTGAACGCATGATATCTTTGGTAAAAAGTACAATTATTTTGAGAGTTTGAGTGAGACAGTGAAAATATTCTATTCCAAATTTAACAGATTCATAAAAGTACCCATCAGTTAAGGCAGAATTGTTTGTTAAAGTTGGCTCTGGAAATAGAGAAGCTCAGCATAGAAATTAAACTAAGAAATTGTATTATTGGTATATGTGGTGGGCGAGAATAAAATGATTGGATTTTTTTTATTTTTATTTTTTTAAGAGAGAGAGAGAGAGAGAGAGAGAGAGAGAGAGAGAGAGAACAGAGAGAGGATTTTAATATTTATTTTTCAGTTTTCGGCAGACACAACATTTTTGTTTGTATGTGGTGCTGAGGATCGAACCCGGGCCGCATGCAAGCCAGGAAAGCGCGCTACTGCTTGAGCCACATTCCCAGCCCCAAGATTGGATATTTTTAACCTCATTGCATGAATGAGAAACTTTATGAGGTTTATTTAAAGTCATTAATTTTTTAATTACTATTATATGTCATACCACATTTCTTAATGGACCATAAGATTGGTATCTAATTTATGGACTGGGTAGGATTTCCCCCTCTTTTTTTCTAATGTCATTTTTTTTACTGTTAATGTCATTTCTATGAGGGAGTAGAGAGAAAAGTTAGCTAAAGTATTCAGTATTTACTAGTAAATTGTATACATGTTGCTCATTTTCTTTCTTTCTTTTCTTCTTTCTTGAAATTTTTTATTTTATTTTTTTAATTTGTTTTGTAACATGGATTGAACCCAAGGGCTTTAACCACTCAGCCACATCCCCATTTTTTTCTTTTTTCTTTTTTTTTTTTTTCCATTTAAGGCAAGTCTCATTGAGTTTCTTAGGGCCTTGCTAAGTTGTTGAGGCTAGCCTTGAACTTACTCATTTTCTTATCAGGTTATGGTCTACACAAAGTAATGACTTTATTTCTTTGACTCAGATACAACATTGAGATTTTAAATCAGAACTTCTCTATATTCCCAGATATTTTCTGTAAAATACAATGGAAAAGAAAACAAGATCTGCCTATAATTGGCATGATTTAGCATGATCATGCTTTACAGAAAACCTCTTATTTCATAGTATGACATCAAGGACATTCTTACAGTTTCCTGAGGATCATATTTGCTCTGAATTCTGTGATGCTAATTAATACAATTAAATTAAATTTATTAGAAGAATTTATATGAACAATCTTAGAGAACAGGGAATATATACAGTAACCATTTCATAATTGCTTATTTCCTTTGTGGTTTAAAACAACAGCAAATCTATTTATTCAATAATACCATCTATTTATATTTTTTCTGCCAATTAGTACCTACATAGCCTTTTTGCAATGATAGTTAATATTTTTCTGTAGTTATTTCATTTCCTTAGATTCCATCTAAATTAACACTGCCTATGCTTCAAAATAGCTAAGGACTTCTAAGGGATTCTTATCTGTATGCATTTGGCTATATGTACTACAGAATATGAAATATTGGCACATTTGGCTTTCATTATTGTCCTTACGCAATTATACACAGAGTTGTCACAATGTTTTACAAAGTGATAGAAAACATTACACCTTTTCTGCAGGAAAGGGTAAGATTTTCAGTCATTTATCATTTATAATGATAGTGTTTGCTCATGAGATTATGGATGTAATCTGTATTACCTAAATTTTTCTGATTCTTATGATCACTTTGTTGTGATATTTGAGAATTATAGATATTAGACATATACAGGATTTTAAGGATCATTTTCAGGTAAAGAAACTTAGCTTTCAGACATTAAGTTTGAAATAGTCAGTGTTCAAAAAGATGATTGCCTTACTGTTCCAAATCCCAGTTGAGCTATTATATTCAACAGCCCCATGACATCATTTTCATAGTGCTATTATTATTCCACTGTCAATCAGCTTCTCCAAACTCATTGTTTTATGTTAGGAAATACAGTGCCATCTAAGTACTTACCTATATTCGCAAAAGAAGTCAATACTTTGGCTGAACTTAGTTATTTCATAATATTCATTTCACCTAACAACCTTCTTAGAATCAATAAATTCCTTTACTTTAGATGTACTCTCATCTTTACATTTTTCAATGATGCTAATAAAAGTAAATATGGTATCAAGTATTCTTGAGTTGACTCCATAAGATAAATTAATTCTGGTATAATTGAATTCTTCATATATTAACTTATACTGTAATTTTTCAAGAAAATTTTTCTTTAGCTACTTTAATTTATTTAATTATAAAAGACATACGAACATCTATGACTACTGTTCTGTTGCTGAGATTTTCACATCTTCACTTAGGTATTAGTTTCCCTAAAAATATATTTTGGAGTAATACTGACTAGCTGAATGGAGTATAACTTGAAAATTAAAAGGTATTTATTTATGTTGACCATGTTTTTTTTTTCTCCTCTCTTGCTTTCTCGTATATTTATACAATTTTCTGTATATGTTTTCATGATGCTAGAGAGTTGGAAGATGACATTTCCCCCATTCTTTTGATGGTTTTTTCTCTATACCTTTGTTTGATTCTTATTAGTTTTATCGAGATACAAATGGCTTGTAATTGCCAATTGTAAGTAAAGTGTACAAACAGATAAGTTTGACTTATACAGGTAGCCAACACACCATCACTGCAAACAGGATAAGGAACCTCTTCTTTGTCCCCTGAAGGCCCTTCTTGAGCATGACTTTTATTCATGAGACATCTATATATCTTCTTTAGTAACATATTTTTTTCTAAATCTTCAACCATTTTTAATAATAGAGCTTTTCTCTTATTATTGAGATTAGGAAGCTCTTTATTTGAGTAAAAGTATCAAAAAAAGGATCGGGGGCTGGGGATGTGGCTCAAGTGGTACCTCGCTTGCCTGGAATGCGTGCGGCCTCGGTTTCGATCCTCAGCACCACATACAAACAAAGATGTTGTGTCAGCTGAAAACTAAAAAATAAATATTAAAAAATTCTCTCTCTCTCTCTCTCTCTCTCTCTCTCTCTCTCTCTCTCTTAAAAAATAGAATCGGGCATATCTTTACATTTTCTTAGTGATGTGCTTCAAAGAAATTTTTAATTTTGATAAACTCCACTTTATTGACATTTCCCTTGATAAATTGTAGTTTCATGTTATATCTAAGAAATTTTTGCTTAACCCTGTCACAAATATTTTCTTCTGTTTTATTTTGGGCATTTTATAGTTTAGATTTTACATTTAACTCTAGGATCCGTTTTTGTTCCCTTTTCACAGTGAAAGGTATACATTGGGGTTTGTTGTTTGTTTGTTTCCAAGTAGGGTAGAACATGGAAGAACGTTGTTTCAAAATGTCTTTTTGATTTATACTGGGATTGCTTTTGGATCTATAAACAACTGGAGGCAAAGGTATTTTATACAATAATAGTTTTCTGACCCATGAGCATAGTATGTCTCTGCATTTATTTATTCATTCATTGTGTCTGTAAGTACTTTATGTTTTCATGTATGAAAATTACTCGTTTCTAATTATTTAAAATATTTCTTTTTATGTTTAATGCAAACTTGATCCTGAAATACACATTAGAATATTTTCATGTTCTTTTCTTATTACTCTGAATTATTTTTACCTTTAGGAAATTCTGTTTTTTTTTTTTTTTATGTACCTGCATTGCTATCATGCTTTTCGTTTTAACAGTATTTGATGTGAAATCCCTTGACATTGAAGGAGTTAAGAAGATGTTGCTTCAAAACATGCCATTTTGGCATATTGACTATTTTAAATTAAAGGCACTTGAAAAACAGCAACAGAAAGTTCAGTCTGACCTTCATACTATTTCTTAAAGGCAGGAGATGCAACTCCCATGTGAAAGATACCTCCCCTATACTGGAAGGAAAATAGCCTTCTTATAATTAAGGATGGAAGTCGAGCCTGAGAGAATTCTATATAGACCTTATTAAAATAATTCTCATCTTCTCACCTCTCCATATAATTTAGTTACTTTTTCATAATTTACTACTCTTTGTCTAATTCAGTATACCAGCATTACACTCTATCTGCATCTTTGGGCTTTTATTTCCCTATGAGGGCCCTTATGTCACATAAAACTTAAATTAAATACATTTGAATGCTTTTCTCCTGTTGATCTGTTTCATATCAATTTAAATCACAGACTCAGATTAAAAAAAAAACTAATAAATAAGATAAAATTTTCCTTCCCCTACAACATTCCTAGAATATGTGTGCAGGACAAGGATCCCACATGAGAAGACATCTGGAAAGCTAAATGGGTGTTTACATCAGCATTTTTGCTGTTGTGACCAAAAGGTCTGACAAGAACAATTAGTGAAAGACAAGTTTATTTGGGGCTCACAATTTCAGAGGTGTCAGTCCACAGATAGCTGACTCCATTTCTCAGAGCTTGAGGTAAGGCAGAACATCATGGCCAAACTGTGTGACAACAGAAAGCAGCTGGTGACATGATGCCAGAAAGCAGAGAGAGACGAATTTCAGATCACAAAATATATACCCTAAAGGCACACCCCCAATAACTCATCTTCTCCAGTCGCACCCTACTTGCCTACAGTCACCACTCTGTTAATCCCTATCAGGGAATGAATGCACTGATGGGATTAAGGCTTTCATAACCCAGTCATTTCACCTTTAAAACTTCTTGCATTGTCTCCCACAAGAGCTTTTGAGGGTTGTCTAATATCTAAACCATAACAGTGGGTAATTGGGCAAAACTGTTGAGAAAGAAGAGCTTGTCTTCTCGTATTAGGAAACATTTAAGTAAGTTGAGGATTTCCTTTATAACAGAGGCAAATAAGTCTTTATTCATATAAAATACTGCCTTTTGTGGACTGGGATTGCATTTGGTGATAGAGTGTTTGCCTAGCATAAGTGAGGCGCTGGGTTCGATTCTCAGCACCACATACAAATAAACAAAATGAAGCCCAATGACAACTTAAAAAAACCTAAAAAAAATACTGTCCTTTAAAACATGTTATATTCGTCTAGGTTTATAAATAATAGTTAACTGTAGCTTCATTAAGAAGTTCTACCCGTCAGCCTCATGTTTCTCAAAATTGGTTTCTATTGAAAACACCTGCAGAGCTTACAAATTTACAGAAGACTGAATCATACGCCCAGCATTTCTTATTCTGTTATAACTTTGACTGAGAATCATTGATTTCGATAAATACCCTGGCCTTTTCTTTATTGTCAAGACCCCCTGCTATCTCTACTCTGAAACAAGTACTTTGGGTCTTCAGTGTTGGAGATATGCAAACCAGTCGAGTAATTCCAAAGTTTTTAAATTACTCTAATAATCACCTTATGGCTCAGCAGTAACTCCTTCCAACTATTGATAAAGAGTCCTGAGTAGGGATTTTCAATATGGCATGTTTATTAAATCAACCTAGGCAAGTTAAGTATCACTGTGAAGAACTTGGAGGTTTATAACTAGAAACTTTTTTTTTAAGGAATTCTCTCTCTTTTTTTTTAATATTTATTTTTTAGTTTTCGGAGGACACAACATCTTTGTTTGTATGTGGTGCTGAGGATGGAACCCTGGCCACACGCATGCCAGGCTAGCGCACTACTGCTTGAGCCACATCCCCAGCCCGATATAACTAGAAACTTAATTCCTGTAAGTTTGAATATGTGGCATATTCAGATGTAGGACATATCATTTAAGTAATTTGTCCATTTTGTCTAAATTTTCAAAATTTGAAGCATGCCATTTTTATTATAGTTCTGTATTATAATTTAAATGATTTTAGTGAGTATACTATTTCTTTTCTAACATTGCTAATTTTTGTTTTGTCTCATTTTTTCTTGAATAATTGTTATGGTCTTAGTAATTTTTAAAAATTTTTCAAATAATTCATTTTTAATTTTATTATTTTTATCCCTTATTTTCTATAGTTTTTCCAATTGCATTGATTTCTTTTATTCCTGCTACTTAATTTCAATTTAATTTGTTTTCTTTTATAATTTCATAAATAAGAAATTTGAAACTTTGCTTTAATGCCTCTATTCTAGGATAAGCATAATAAAAATATTTAATGGTATACATTTTCTTATAAGTACCACTTTAACAATATCCCATTTTAATTGATTATGTTTAATTTTCACTCAGTTTTAAATATTTTCTAATTTTAATTTTGATGATTTTATGAATCATAGTTTATCTAGCAAAGTATTGTTTAGGTTAAAATATTTATGAATTTTCTAGCTATATTTATGAGATTTATATCTAATTTAATTTTGCCAAAATCAGAGAATATGCTGTGTATTTTGCCACATTTTTGAGATTATTTGATGATCTAGATCATTTTTAATCCATTCTTCTGTTGACAATCATCTGGACTGGATCCATAAATTACCTATTGTGAATTGTTCTGCTATAAATATTGATGTGGCTGTACCAGTACACTATGCTGATTTTGGTTCTTCTTAATAAATACTGAGAAATGGGATAGCCAGGTCCATATGATGGTTTCATTTCTAGTTTTTTGTGAAAAATCTGTATACTGCTTTCCATAGTTGTTGTACTAATTTGCAGTTCTACCAACAATATATGAATATACTTTTCCCCCTACATATTCATGAGCATTTAATATTATTTGCCTTCTTCATAATTGCCACTTTACTTGGAGTCAAATAAAATTTCAATGTATTTTTGATTTGCATTTTCCTGATTACTAGAGATTCTGAACATCTTTTTTTTTTTTTTTTTTTCATATATCTGCCACCTACTCCTCAGACTGGGGATGAATAGAGAGAATATTTAAAGAACTCAAAATATTTAACATGCACACAAATATAACCCAATTAATAAACAGGTGAATGATATAAAGAGACATTCCTTAAAAGAAGAAATATAAAAGGCCAAAGAATATATTTAAAAAATTATTCAAGGACTTTACATCCCTATTTATAAAAAGTTCTTTATTACTGTGGTAGGAGTATCTCAACTCCAAAAATAATCATATGTAGGGCAGGTCCAAAATGGCTCTAGTTAGGCTCCCTCACTGAGGCTTGCAGTGGCTATATCTTTAGTATGTAGCCAAGGTCATGAACACTCTGATTCAGCTATGTACTCAAGGTCATAAACATTTGCTTGTGAGCATGTGCCCACATATGTAAACTGTTGGCAATGTGCCTTTGTTTGCCTGAATAAGAACAGAAAAGAAAAAAAAAAAAAAGGCTCAGGAGGCCAGATGGAATTGGCTGGGGCTAAATGAGAATGGAACTGGAGACTAATGGCTTCTGCAGCCTCTGAATAAAGAATATCTATTATCACAACTGGGTCTTGCATTTTCTTCCATCCACTGGGATCCAGGATCTGTTTCCCAGGATGTAAGCCTCCACCAATGCATATTTTTTAAGTGCTTAAATTCTAGCAATTTTAAAAATATTTTTGTTGCTCTACTTGGATTAATTTGTACTTACCATTTTTGTTTGTCCTTGCTATTTTGTCCTTTTTCTTTATTTCTCATATTTTTCTTATTTTGAAATCTTTTTTTTTCTTATATTAATTAACTTTACATTTTTTTTTTTTTTTTTTGTAACAGATACTGAACTCAGGGACACTTGACCACTGAGAGAGACAGGGTCTCACCAGATTGCTCTGGGCCTCCCTAAGTTGCTGAGACTGGCTTTGAACATGAGATTCTCCTGTCTCAGCCTCCCAAGTCACTGGAATTATATGCATGGCACCACTGTCGCACTTCCTATCATTTTAAAAAAATATATAATTTGCATTGTATAACTTTGCTCATTTTTTTACTTTTAAACTTTTGCTTTCTTTGAGTGGTTTCTTTTGAGCAATTTTTAGTTGGGTCTTGGTATCTTACACAGACCAACTGTGTGGGGTTAAACTGATTACCACTGATGTGGTTGAATTAAAAACCACTATTTGGTTAATTGTCTTCTATTTGTTTCAACAGTTTCTTCTGTTTTCCCATTTTTTTTGTACCTGCTTTTGATTATTTTTATGATTGCATTTAACCTCCACTACAATTTATTATTTATAGTTCAATTTTTATTTTAGTAGATTTTAGAGTTTACCAAAATAATTAATATTTATTAGTTATTGTCTCTCTTCAAATAATATCCTAGCTCCACATGCAGTGTAAATACCTTCCTCCACGGGTTGGGCATGAATTCAAGCAGTAGAGAACTTCTTAGCATATGAGCTCATGGATTTCATCCCCAGCACCACAAAAACATAAACAAAAAGAAACTCCAATATAAAATATACACCAATAAAACATAATATAAAAATATATATATGCAATATATACATTATACACCAATAAATAGTCATATAATTTCCTCTCACCCAACTTTTGAACTTTGCTATTCAATATTTCAATTTCATATACTATAAATCCACATTGCATTCTTCCTAATTTTTCTATGGCAAGAAATAATAATTTATTAAAAATAAAAAAATGCCTAATATGTTTACATCAATTATATGTTCATGGAGACCTTCATTTCTTTGTGTAGATACAGGTGTCTATCTCTTAAAATGCTCCTAGGTCTGAAGAATTTTATTCCACACTTCCTGAAATGAGATCTTGCTTGTAATAAACTATATTAACTTCTGTTTATCTGAAGCTAATATTATCACTCATTTTGGAATGATATGTTCATGGAATGTGAAATTCTGAGCTGATGGATGTTTTAAAAAATACTTTAATAATGTCACTTCATTGTCTAACTCATATTGTCAAGAAATTTGATATGATATTTATGAACGTGATTCTTCTGCATAAAATGTATTTCCCTTTCATAGCTCCAAGATTTTCTGTTTTCTTTTTTATGTTTAGAATTTAGATATTATGTGCCTAGGGCTTTCCGTTGGTGGGTGGAGATGGCGTATTTATTCTGATTGAGGTCTGCTATCCTCAGCTCTATAGTGTAATGTATTTTTTGCAAATTCTCAGTCATTATCTCCTTTAATAGCTTTTCTGACCTGTTTTTTTCTCTACATTCTGTTACTGAAAACAATTACACATGTTTTACAATAGTTGGTATTTTCTCCCAGTATTTTTGGACGCTTTTTTTAAAAAATTTATTTTTAAGCTATTTTTTTTTCTATTTGTGTCTCAGTTTGGGTAATTTCTATTTATCTTTCATTAAGTCCACTGATTGTTCTCTTGTCTATCTAAACATTACAGTGAATCCTTCAGAGATTTTCTTTGTATCTGCTATTTTAATTTTATTACATTTTAATTTTATTCTTTCTTCTGGTTTCATTTTTCCCATCTGTGCTTCATACTTATTCTTGTGTACTATACAACTTTTTTTTACAAGTGTCTTTAATATTAATTATAATTAGTTTAAATTGTTTCTGTTTTACATGAAGCAAAGTACTATATAGCTATAGGTGTTCATGGGTTTTCTCTCATTGAAGGTGATTGAGTTTTCTTAGATTTCAAGCTAGTGGGTTTGTCATCAGTGGGGGTTTGAAGAGGTCTCCAGAGATGGGGAAAACCTATTCAGACCTTTTTGTTTCTTGATCACATCTCAGAAAATAATCTAAGGACAAGTCAAGTTTTGTAGCAGAGAAAGAGGTCTATTACAAAATGATAATTACACATTCAAGGGTTATGTGTGGGTGAGCTCAAAGGCTAAGCCATGCCCTACATAAGTAGGTTGTGGTTTAATTGTTCTGAGGAATTAATATTCATAAATAGGGATTGAATATGGCTGAAGTTCTCTGGAAATGGGAGGGTCCTCTGTAGAATTCTGCTCAGCTTAAATAGTATTTAATTATGCAGTTGAGGGGTATGTGAATACATATGGTAATCAGCCTTAATGAGCAAAGTGGAAGTTAGGTAACAAGGAATTTTTGGTATGCCTGTGGGAGAAACCACTTGGAGCTAACTTTAGTGTGTGCCCACCTTGTGGTTAGACAGACTATTGTCTGTCCAATCAGATATTAGCAGCAGGCCTGTGGTCCAGCAGGGGCACAGGATGCCTGTTGCTAACTGTCGCAGCTCTTGCATGAGCTCAGCTCATGAGCCAACAGTTCCAGCAAGAGCTGTTTCCCTAGGCCTATTTCTTCTGCTTTTCTATCTCAAGTTGACCTGCCATCTTGCTCTTAGGAAAATACAAAGAAAGTTATGGTTTTCTATATTATTCAGCTTTATCTTATTTGTTTATTGAAAAAAATACTTCTTTCTTTCTGTATTTTAAGTGAATCCAGAATCTGTACATGACTTGATATTTCACCAGTATCTTACAAACTCCACTGTGCAACCCTGATACCTGTTCTTTTTTTTTTTTTTAATACAAGGGATTGAAATCAGGGAAATTCAACCACTGAATCACATCCTCAATGCTTTTGTATTTTATTTTAGAGACGGTCTCATTGAGTTGCCTAGGGCCTTGCTAAATTGCTGAGGCTGGCTTTTTTAACTCTCTGGTTTTGAACTCTCAATCCTCCTGCTTTAGCCTCCCAAGACGCTGGGATTATAGGCATGTACCAACGTGGATGGTCAACTTGTTCAATTTTATACCAGTATCCACTCCAAACACGCAAGAATTTCATCTTTTCCAAATGAGAAAATCTGATAATTTTAATTCAGCAATATTCAAAACTGATACCCAACTTTTCTCCATAGCTATCATATTTTGTCTTTTCCGTCATCATAATTAAATAAAAATATAGACCTTTTTTAATATTTTAAAACTCATCTTCAGTTTTTTTTTCTTTTTTTTTTCTGTGTAACCACAACAGATTTGAAATATTGTTTTCAAGGTTTTGAAAGCCAGTTAAGGGCAAAACCAAACATGACACTCAATGGATTAGAGCAACCAAATTTTTGCCTATTCTCTTGCTCAAGAAAATAAATTAATCTTTTCTCATGATATTAGGCAGTTTGCCTCATGCTGTGTTTTAGCATAAACTGACTCACTTTCTCACACTTTGTAAGGATTATGCTATTAAAAATGTGCTTGCAGACAGTGTTAACATTCAGGTCTTTTGAATAGTGTCTGGAGGATAGAATAATGGATGTAGAAGTCATTTGAAATTCACCACCATCTTTAATTAGACTTATTTAACCCTCAACAGATGAGCCTATATAGATCAAGTAAGGTTTTGTTAGTGTTTCTGACATGAACCTAGATATTAGCTGATGGGCTTGACACAGACTGAGGCTTGATGAGGAAAATGATGTTGAGTGTGTTTGTAGTTCCAGAGAAACTATGACCTCTAATGATGAGTGTACACTTAAAGGTTGTAAGTGTAGCTTCCGGGAGGAATTTGTTATAGATTTGCTTAGAATTTTCCTTGGCTTAATAGTCAGTTATAGCTTTGCTAGCTAAGTTATCTGACATAAACAGAAGTTAAGTTCTCATTAGAACAAACATTACTGTGAGTCTGTGCTGCTTTGCATTTGATTATCATGCTTATTTTCTATGATTAAAAGTGATTCATATGTTGAAGTTGAATGCAGAGGAAATCTTAGAGCAAGGGCATAATATCAGGCAAATGTTCAAACTTCTGTTCTGTAGATGGAGATTACTCTTCCTCAGCAGCATCTACAAACATACTGATTTATTGCTAGTTCCATAAAACCAGAAATGTTTAAAACATGCTAACTTAATCACATAATGTTAAGTGTCTCTGCATTGATGCTTGCAGAAGTACTGCAAAGTCACATTACCAAGGAATATTAAGGCACATTCAATATTCTTCTCTAGTTGGAATTACTTTATAATGACACAGTACTTATTTCAGGCATTTCATCAAGGATTAAAAAGTGCATTACTGATGATGAAACTTTCTGTGTCCTTGCAAAAATTAGAATTTAGAGTAAAATCTCATTAATTCAGACATCGGTGTTTCAGAATTTGCTGAAATTTAGACAAGCATTAAACTGGCGGTTAAACTCATACCACCTATAAAGAAAGTGCTTTCTACAAAACTGCATACTGTAATACTGATTAAGCTACTTAAGACAGATCTTTAAACACCCTTGATTTCCTCAGAAAATCAGGTTTAGTTCAAACTAATCTGTGTTTACTGATTTTCTATACGTTTATTATTATAACTAATTCTTAATGGTCTTTGTAAGTCATACTCTTGTAATCTAATTTTCAAGACAATTCATAAATGTTGTATAATAAATTTGAATTATTTTTCTTAAAAGATACTATGTTTTAGGCTCCCTTTAATGTAAATTTTTCTTCCAAACTGGTTACTACTAGTAAGATTTCTGGCCTTTCATCCTATCTAGTTATGTAATTGGTGAATATGACAAAAATTCTTATACAACCCCTTTTTAATTTTAGTAATGAAATACAAAATTTGACCTGAGAATCTATGTGTCCAGCTGAAAGACTATATTTAAACAGAAAAATATTACAAGTTAAACAGAGTCAGAGCTCTCACGGAACACTTACGTCCAAACTCTTAGGATATGAGCTCTATCTTATTTCATCATTAATGTTTTGGACTTTTTTCATACCACATATACCAAAATAAACTAATTTTTGCTTTATTTATTTTAGAGCAGGTGCAGAGCATACTTGGCTCAGACTTTCTTCTGTGTCCCTGATCTTTACATTTGTCTGCCCACATAGGGCTACATTCAAGACTGATGGCTTGAGGATGGCTTGCAGATGTCTGCTGGGTTGGTGAGCAGGAGTAGGTTCATCCAATTAGGAAGC
The DNA here is from genome assembly GCF_001458135.2 of Marmota marmota marmota. Taxonomy (NCBI): domain Eukaryota; kingdom Metazoa; phylum Chordata; class Mammalia; order Rodentia; family Sciuridae; genus Marmota; species Marmota marmota. Next base: position 13,791,477 of record NW_026000142.1, read on the forward strand.
AAAGGACTAGAAAGCTCATTTTGCTGCTGACGTAAAAGCAGCTTCTGCAAACAGCTTCATCATTAATAAAAATCATATTTTTATCTTCATCTGTCTGATTCATACATCAGCTGTGTTGGTACCGACGTGGTGGTCATTGAGAATTAACATAAATAACCATATAACTATATATATGGTCAGATGTTTTACAACTGACTCCCCAGGCAAAAATAGCCCCAATTCACAGTGTTCATGGCTTTGGGCAGTTTAAATACTCCTTTCCTAGCAAATTTCAATCTCTGCATGTGACATCGTCAAATATAGGACAGAGAAGTACAGTGATTCATCAGTATGTAGTGCCTCTCCACACAGATGCAATACAGAAAATAATCTCAAGGACATGTGTAATTTATAATGTGGTAAAGTAGTCAATGATATCTATATTGTTATACTTGCCTCTTGAGGTGTTATGTTCCTGGTGTCCAGTGACTACCTTTAGTAACTTCCTAGGCCAATTTTATATATATATATGAAACCTCATGAAAAAAAAATATATATGAATCCTCATAAAGAGGAATACAATTGTAAGCACTAGATTGCAGCTATTAAAATATTTGTTTGATTAAGTTCCATTGATTTATATTTTGGCTTTTAGTGAGCATGAACTATTAATTCTGTTATTTTTCTATATTCAAACTTCATAATTTTTTTTCAAATTTCCCTGGAATTAGCTGCCAAGAGAGAGGGATTTTTTCCTCCTTTGGTGAAGGAAGTGTTTCTTGAGTCAATTATTCAGTGCTGTTTAATTATAATGAGATTTGCTTTCTTATATGCAAAACATTTTGACAATGATCCTGTTTATACCTTTATACAATTTGTGGAATCAATGAGATGATAAATGTAAAGCGGGTAGAATAACTATTGGTACAACTGAGATCTCCTTGTTTTATCATAGCTACATCTAACTTGTATAGTGTCAAATTTGCAGCATAGGTGTTAGTGTAGGGTTAGATTTTAGGAAAGAGATTTCATGGGAGATGAATTAGTATGTAGCAACACTTGGAGTTGTATCTAAGGAGAACTAAATGTCAGAAGAATGAGGGAAATGAACATTGGTCATAGTAGGAGAAAACAAATGGCAAAACAGTACATGAAATGCATTTTTTAAAATTCAATGTCCACAAATGTGTGAAAGGCTCAATTGGCCTAATGCATCTGGTGCCTAATGGGTGACAAATCACGGTGTTGGCTTTGCCGCTGTAAGTCATTACAGAAAAAGGAACATTTTCTGTCTTTTAGTATAGACACTGACATCTAAGTCTACCAAGGGACATTTGTAGAAAATAGACACAAATACAAAACTGGAAAAATCCAATTTATTATGACGGATGGAAAGTAATTACCATCAGAATTTGGAAGACAGTGTTCCTAACTATGCTCTCAATTCCATGACTAACCATACAACTTTTCAGCTAGTATTTAAAGCTCTGTCATAATATACATTTGAATTCATTTATTACAAGTGCTCCTCTCAAGATCGTAATATTTACGATACGTAAATATTTCAGCTTATTTTTGGTCTCTGTTTCATAATGCCCAGTTATGCTATTAGAGTACCAGAAGGAAAATGCATTTAATATTTATTCATGTTGTTTAGATGAACTGTCACTCTATAAATAATTGGTTTTATGAAATGGAAAACATTATCAATGAAGTAAGCACATGATCAGGGATTGTATTCATGATCCTGGCAGCTGGCCACATTGGCATTATATGTCAAATATATTGACATAAATTCAAAGCTGCCAGCATGCCCCTCCCTGTGGCCAATTGCTAGGGACTTTGTTGTCACTGAGGCAGTTTGAATCCAGGATTGATGAAAAGATTGGAATTTTCATTATAGAAAATCATAAGGAGTACTTTACCAATTGGGGGACTTTAACTGGGTCTGTCTGGATGAAAAACATGGTGGTTTCCACAGCATGTTAGAAAAATTAAATAAAATATTTATAAATGGTAAGAAATCACACATTTCTGATTAGAAAACTTAATGAATCTACCAATTCAACATAATCATTCTTAACTGTTTTCTTTGTGGATATGGACAACCTGATATTATCATTCATTTGGAAATTCATGCAATCATAATATTCAAACAATCCTGAAAAAAAAAGCAAATTTGTAAGAATCAAGTACCCCTATATAAAAAAAAAATTACCTTCAGTTGTTTTTTTCTTTTCTCTTTTTTTTTCTTTTTTCCTACCCAAAATCCTGTCTAGACACTGCAATTGTTAAGATGGAGTGACCCTGACAAAAAGACAGCTATACTAAAGTTTTCTCTGAGTTAAAATTTCCAGAAGATCAATTTAAGCAAGAAGATATGTTGAACATTTACACAAAATTAAAATAGTAAGCAAGGTTAAGGTGTCCTTAAAGTGCAAAATGATGTTTCAGAAGTAAACTAAACTGCAAGGAATTCATACACACAATGTCATAGGACAATTGGGAAAAAATGCCTTAGTTAAATCATTATATTCAATTTTCCATTTTTCAAAATGTATTAGAATACTTGTAATTAATAGTAATAGCAAGGCACAATTTTTATTTTAGTTTTGATAAAGCAAATATTAACAGTGCATTTGGATAATCTTTCAAAATTTATTTTATATTTAAACTTTTATAATTCCTTATATTGTACTATTAAATCTCTTGGCAAGATATTTGATCATGTTTTATAGTGTTTTTTTTTTTTTGTACTGTTGGATATGTAATGCTAACGTTTTGTTTAGTACGTTTGCATCTATATTCATAATAGATAGTGTGCACAGGTCTCTTTTCTTGCGATGTCTTTGCTTTTGGTAATGGGATAATACTGCCGTCTTTAAACTTTTGGAAGCGTTTTTGAAGAATTGCTGATAGTTCTTTAAATGGTAATAGAAATTCACTAGTGAAGTCTTCTTGACATGGGCTTACCTACATGGGTACATCTTTGTTCACTCTTTTATTCTCATCATGTAAGTGTGCATATAATTTTTATTTCTTCTTGACTAAGTTTTGGTAGTGCATATCTTGCTACCCATTTTCCATTTTATCAAAGTTATCAAATTTGTTATCATACATTTTTTTCTAATGATTTTTATTTCTGTAATATTGGTAGTGATGTCCTTTCTCTTGTTCCTAATTTTATTGATTTTGATTTCGTCGTTTTTTTTTCCTTTGGTCAATCTCACTAAATTTTCCTGTTTCTGATGAAAAATCAACTTTTAATTTTGTTCAGTAACTCTCATTTTTCTTATTCTTTATTTCATTTAATTTCACCAGATCCTATATTGTTATTTTTTCTATCTGTTTGATTTGTGTTCACTTAGCTTTTCTCCCCCAGTATTTTGAAATGGGAGGCTTGGTTATTGCAGTGAGATTTTTCTCCTTTTGGAATAAAATTGTTTATATTTACATAGTTCCCTGCTTTTTACAATTTGAGAGTGGAAATTTTTTGTTGTTCTTGTTGTTGTTGTTGTTGCTGCTGTTGTTGTTTGTTTTTTTTTCTTTTTTATCTCTAATTTCCTCACAATATTTTTCTTTGATATATTGACTACTTTGGAGTGTGGTGTTATTAACTTCCACAATATTGCTAATTTCTTTTCATTATTGATTTCATATCAATTCTATTATGGTTGGAAGTCATACTTTTTATTTTTTTAATATTTTTAAATTTACTGAGGGTAATTTTATGATCTGTTCTGGAAAACTTTCCATATGAACATGAGAAGAAAGTTCATTCTTCTGTTTTTGGGTGGAGTGCTTCATCTCCCTGTTCCATCTAGTCTATAGAGTTGCTGTTTACTTGTTGCTCTTCCTCATAATTTTCTGTTGGGAAAGGGGATTATTGTTTCCAACTCGTATTGTTGAAATACTTATTTTCCCATTCAGTTTTACCAGTTCTGCTTCATGTATTTTTGTGAACTCAGGCTGAGGTTCGTATATGTTTTATAATAGTTATATATTTATGATGGAAGGTTCTTTTTTAAAAATAGTAGTGTCCCTCTCTCAGAAGCCTCATTGATGTGTTATATTACATCTGGCCTTATAATTTAAAAGCTCCATGTTCATACATAATTGCTAAATTTTAAATTGTAATCTTATTTTTTTAGCCAGTATGGTAAAAGGCTGCAAGGTATAGATAGAAAATCAATTTATAATGTTTTGATTTTATAAATTTCATGTGCTTAAATAACATTTAAAAAAATGAATATCAGGAGCTGTGGTTGTGGCTCAGTGGTACAATGCTTGCCTAGTACATGTGAGGCACTTGGTGCAATCCTCAGCACCACATTAAAAAAAGTCAATAAAATAAAGGTCTAAAAATGCAATAATAATAATAATAATAATAATAAATACATAAATAATAAATATAAATGGTGTAGTGTGGTAAATGCTGACATAGAAGTATCTGAGCATGTTCAATCCATAAAGGTAAATGTAGGGTTTATTCTGGATGAGGCAATTGTTTTGTTTGAATGATTGTTTATAAGAAAGTATAAGAACTAACCTGATAACTTAAAGAATGAAACTAAAGAGGTTCTCTGTGGGAAGGAGTGAGGATTTGTAGGAAACCACAGTGTATGCACTGGTATAGAAGAGAAAATTTGCTGCACTTGATTGGTGACCTGAAAGAAATACTTGACCCAAAGTTAAGTACCCATGTGGGAAAACAGTGAGATATTAAAGGAAAGATATGATAAAGCCTTTTTAGAAAATGTATTTATTCTACACCCATTTCTTACCTCCCACTAAGTAACTAGTGTTAAGAATTTGTCAGGCAATAAAGCTGTTGCTCACATCCAACAGAGAGGTATTTGGAATGTGGACTTCAAGGATAACATATCTCATTTAAAAAATAACTGTACTTTTGTGTTAAAACTTTATGTATATATGTGACCGCATGACTAATATGATTCTATAACACTCACAAAAATGAGAAATTGTATCCCATCTATGTATGATATATCAAAGTGCATAAAATTGCATTCCACTGTCATGTATAACTAATTAAAACAAATAAGAAATTAACAACAAAAACAACAACAAAAGTGGGCCTGCACTGCTACCATCATGGCTGTTGCCTCTGATTCCACTCCTGCCAATCTGAGGTCACCTGGAGGTCTTCTGTCTGGGTGCTGCTGCCACAGAAGAATCTGCTGCCCTGGATGCAACTGAAGCGAACACTGCTGCTGACCCCTGGAGATCACCTGGTGATGTCTCCTCCATAGCTGCAGTTGCAGCTACCATTGTATCCACAGCTAATTTTGACCAGCTGCCTGCTGCCCACAACTACTTCCACTACAGCTACTACCATGGCCTAGAGGACTGCTTTGGGGGAGACTCTAGGTTTGGTTGCACATGGCTGTACGCATTTTGTGACATCAGCCAGGGTCTGGTGCCCAGGTGCCAGTAGGTTTACCACCACAAGAACCTCTGGAGACTCCAACTGGGACTTGCAGGTCCAGTATGGAGGTACCTGTGGATTTGGAGGATCCTGGGGTCCTCCTGCTGAAGACTGCTGGTGGCTCTTGTCTTGCTTTTGCATCTCAGGGTTGCTCCTTTGCATGAGTGTATCCCTGGTGGTCTCTCTGCCAGTAGGAGCAGCACTGAGACATTGGGACTACAGCGTGGCTGAGCCAGAGGTATCTGAAGCACAGATCAGTGGGATAGAGACTGGGTTTGTGAGGGCTGATCTGGGTTTGGTGATCCCCAGATACGTCAGAGATAGGGCTGAGTTCTAAACAAATTTTAAAGAAGAATTAACACCCATACTCCTCAAAATATTCCATGAAATAGAAAAGAAGGGAACCCTTCCAAACTCATTCTATGAGGCTAATATCACCCTGTACCCAAACCAGACAAAGACACGTCATGTATTCTTATAAAATTTGGCAGATAGTTACACAGAAAGATAGTAGCCTAAGGTGACTCATACAAGTTTTGTGAAATTTAGTCATTTTCCTCTTCTATATAGCAAATCAGTAGGGGATTCATAGCTCTGACCCTAAACTTGTCCACTTACCCAATGACCATTATTGTCTGCTTAAGCACTCCTAAAATGTTAAAAATATATTTCTAGTTCTTCATTGTTATGACTAAAAATGATATTAACAGGAAGATTCTCTTGCAACAATTGTTCTAGGAATAATATATATTACTTTTATGGATAAGTTAAGCCATGTTTCTACTATTTGTAAAAACCATTGAACTTTGCAATTCTTATGCACAGATGCAAAATTGAATGTAAGATTAAGGGAAAATTTTCATGACCAAATCTTTTTATCTGGATTTTTACACTTTGTGACTGAGAAGATAAGTGTGGGTCTGCTTTGTATGTAATCATAATGTAATTGAAAAAATACACATGAAAAGATAAGAGTACATTGCCAAGGTAAAACATGTTAAAGAGATACTCAACAGAAAGGACATTCTGGGAGTTGACAGGTCATAGAACACTTTATGAATGACTTGGGACAGGAACTGACTCTTGAAAATTAACTATACAGAATAACAAGAAGGAAAAGAAGACTGAGTGAAATGTGAATATGGTAAAATGTAGGAGTGTTCAAAGCAAATGTGTGTCTTTGAAGAGAAAGACAGAGTTAGTTTAAGAAAGAACTATGAAGAAAAGAAATGAGAGAGGAGGAAGTTAAGGTAAGAAGACATTTTGTGGCTGAATGCTCTGTTATGGCAAATAGCATCTAGGGTGCTTTAAATACATTAAGTGTGGAATGACATGATTAAAGTAATTGTTGAATAAAATTATACCAGCACTGGAGTTAAAAATGCAAATTCTTAAAATTTTGATATGGATGATACATTTTATTTTAAAATATCCATCTCTGAAGATGGCAGAGTATAATCACTGGACAACTGAGTTTTTAAAAAAATCATATTTTATATTATTTCATACATATTAAAGCTCTGACACATACTTGTGTATATATGTATGTGTGTGTGTGTATATATGGGTAAGCATGTTTACTTATATATGCATCTATTAATGTTGGAGGGAGTAGGATAAGGAGTTTCTCAGATTGTTATTAAAAGACTATTTGATGCTAAACTATTTGTAAAAACTATCGAACTTTGCAATTCTGCGAATGATCCCAAAGTCTCTAGAACATCTTTGCTCAAGACTTCTAACAGAAGATTATTGTACATTGTTATTGAGTCATACAGAAAAAAAATAATTAGTAGAATTACTGATTTTAAAAACATTAGCTAAAAGGCCATATATATTTCCCTGGAAAAGAAATAATTGCTGTGTTGAAATCTTTTTATTTGAGTTCATCATTATTGTACATACTGTTACAAAGTAGGTTCTTGGGACATTTCAGCATCTATTAAAAAAATCTTGGGAGAACCAATGATAACAATGTATTTACTGTGTCAACTGCCTGGTCATTATATATCATTTACAGTTACTTTTTTAATTAAAAATCTCAATGAAGATTCAGTCATTATCTGCATAGTGTGAATGAACACAAGAGCTAATTGTGATAAAATACTTCAGATGAGGCTTCAGAGAGTGCATTTGTAACTAGATCTGTATCTAAGTGCTTTTGAAAAATACAACTTAGAAAATTAAGTCTGGTGTGATCATTTCCCTGATTAATAATAAGAATAGACATCTCTGTACTCACTCTACTTTTCTCCCTGTTTATGGATGAGAGAATTTGGTGTTTATAAAATGCTATTAAATGAAAGTAGTTATACATACCACTCCTGAAGAACAATGTAAGCCTCAAGCAATAAAGAATTGTACTATAAGCAAGAACTGTGCTTCCAGACTAAGACCACAGGATGTAGGTGATATTTCTGTGAGTTGGTATCTTGTGAGGGAATTTGGAAGCTGAGGGATACTTGGAGAAATGCTATAACTTGTATCTTCAGTTTGAAGATCAGGGCATTAAATTAACAAATCTTCCATCCTTTTGTTTTAGCCAACATTTCTTGCTGCTATGAATAAATGGGATGACAAGACCAATTTTAGAAGAGAAAAAGTTTATTTGGCACTCTTGGTTTCAAAGGTCTCAGTCCATTCATGGCTGATTCCATTTTTCTGGGCCAGATCAGTGGGGAAGAATATCATGGTAGAAAGATGAGGCAGAGGAAAGTAGCTCAGGAGTTACACCAGGAAACTGAAAGCAACTTCTCCTCTCATTAAGGACAAAAATATGTACCTCAAAGGCAATACCCGAATGACATGCTTCCTTTAGCCACACCCTACCTGTCTACACTTTCTATCCAGTTAATCCCTATCAGGGGATTAATGCACTCATTGGGTTAAGGCTCTCATAACCCAATTATTTCACCTCTAAGCTCTCTTGCATTGTCTCACACATGAACCTCCTTTGAGGGACACCTGCTATCTAAACTATAACACCTTCTTTCAAAAGTTATATAAAATGACAACAAGAAATAACATATAGGGAAAAAGAAGATGGCGGCAAGGGGAGTACATTGCCCCCGTGTGCTGCTTCACTGTGTGGGAGTATGACAAGTCAGGAGGGCTAAAGGCAATCTTGTTAGGAATTTCCAGCAATAGTGGGGTGCTCCGGAACCTGGAGGAAGGATTTCCATCGCACGAGGATCGGCTACGGGGACTCAAACACGAGAGGTTTGTCGCACGGAGGGTAACACTGCTTATTCAGCAAATCTACCCGCGGCTAGAGTCTGCAGCGCGCTCTGGGAAACGAGGAGATAGCGGCGCAGGGATACAGCGCTGCAGTTTCTGCCAGCCATGCCTACTCTTATCAGAGCATACTCCGAGCACGGAGCGGCCGAGTTCCGGCTCCCGGAACTGCCCTGGCCCAGGGCTAGGAGCCCGCGGAAACTGCTTCTCGGTCCGGGTCCTGCTGAGGGCCGGTCAGGACTCACCCGTTGCTTTGGTTGCCCGGCAAGGGGAACGAAATGCTGCCATTCGCATAGGATACCAACATGGCAGAGATCTGATGTCATCAGAAAGCGGCGGAGGAGAGAACTTCATCAATACCAGCGGCGACAGAAACAGTTGGTCTCCTGGTAGGGGGGGTGAGGCACAGACACCCGAGTCTCCTCAATTTGTCGTCGAGCCAGAGGGGAGGAGCCGGGCCGCCGCCAGCGCCCGGAGCAGGCCCAGCGGCTCGCCAGCGTGGTGACCGCGTGACCCCAATTGGAGAGGGGGCGGAGCGGAGCCGCCACCCGCACCCGCAAGGTGGGCAGACCCGCGACCCAGTGGTACATGGGCGTGGTAGGAGGGGCAGGGCAGAGCCGCCGTTCGCGCTTGCAAGGTAAACAGACCTGTGACAGCCTGGCGGGTCAGGCCCAGTGGCCTGCCAGTGTGGTACACACGTCACCCCAACTGGAGTAGGGGCAGAGCAGATCCTTCTCCCACGCCCGGATCAGGCCCTGCCGGTGTGGTGGTCACGTGACCCCAATTGGAGTGGGGGCGGAGCGGAACCGCCACCCGTGCCCGCAGGGTGAGCAGACCTGTGACCAACCTGCAGATCAGGCCCAGGGGTCCGCAGGCGTGGTAGGAGGGGCAGGGCAGATCCGCCGCCCGCGCCTCCAAGGTAGGCAGACCTGCAACAGACCGGCGGATCAGGCCCAGGAGCCTGCCGGCGTGGTACACACACCACCCTAATTGGAGTAGGGGCAGAGCAGAGTCGCCGCCCGTGCCAGGAACAGGCCCAGCGTCCTGCAGGCGGGGTAGTCACGACACCCCATTTGGAATAGGGGCAGAGTAGAACCGCCGCCCGTGTCTGCAGGGTAGGCAAACCTGCAACCGACTGGCGGATCAGAACCGGTGGCCTGCCGGCGTGGTACACTCCTCACCCCAATTGGAGTAGGGGCAGAACAGAGCCGCCGCCAGCTCCCAGAACAGGCCCAGTGACCTGCCGGCGTGGTAGCCACGACACCCCAATTGGAATAAGGAGAGAGCAGAGCCGCCGCCCGCGCCTGCAGGAAAGATACGCAAGCAGTATGAAAAGACAAGGAAAGAAAGGACCACAAGCAATGCAGGTCAACGCAACTTTAGAAGAGGTAACAGCTGCAGCAGATGGAATGTCAGATAAAGAATTCAGGATATACATGCTTCAGATGATCTGGAGTATCAAGGAAGACATTAAACAGCAAAATCAGACAATGAAAGATCACTTCGACAATGAATTACGCAAACAAATCCAGGAAGCAAAGGATCAACTATACAGGGAGATAGAGGTTATAAAAAACAAACAAACAGAAATCCTAGAAATGCAGGAAGCAATAAACCAACTTAAAAACTCAATGGAGAATACTACCAGCAGAGTAGAACACTTAGAAGATAGAACATCAGACAATGAAGACAAAGTATTTCAACTGGAAAAGAACATAGACAGCTCAGCAAGACTGTTAAGAAACCATGAGCAGAACATCCAAGAAATATGGGATAACATTAAGAGACCAAACTTAAGAGTCATTGGGATACAGGAAGGTACAGAGCTCCAAACCAAAGGAATGAGCAGTCTATTCAATGAAATAATACGAGAAAACTTCCCAGACTTGAAGAATGAGACAGAATCCCAAATCCTAGAAGCCTACAGGACGCCGAATGTGCAAAATCATAAGAGATCCACACCTAGACACATTATAATGAAGATGCCCAACATACAGAATAAGGAGAGAATTTTAAAAGCTACAAGAGAAAGGAAGCAGATTACATTTAGGGGTAAGCCAATCAGGATAACAGCTGATCTTTCAACACAGACTCTGAAAGCTAGAAGATCCTGGAATAACATATTTCAAACACTGAAAGAAAATGGGTTCCAACCAAGAATTGTGTATCCAGCGAAATTAAGCTTCAGGATGGAAGATGAAATTAAAACCTTCCACGATAAACAAAAGTTTAAAGAATTCGCAGCTAGAAAACCATCTCTTCAAAACATCCTCGCCAAAGCATTACAGGAAGAGGAAATGGAAAATAACAATGAAAACCAACAGTGGGAGGTAGGACAGTAAAGGGGGGGGAAATAATCAAAGAGGAAAACAAACCATGTTTAGTAACAGAAATAAACAAATATGGCTGGAAGAACAACCCATATCTCAATAATAACCCTAAATGTTAATGGCTTAAACTCACCAATTAAGAGACACAGGCTAGTAGAATGGATCACAAAACAAGACCCAACAATATGCTGCCTACAGGAGACGCATTTGATAGGAAAAGACATACATAGGCTGAAGGTGAAAGGTTGGGAAAAATCATATCACTCATATGGACTTCGGAAACAAGCAGGAGTGTCCATACTCATATCAAATAAAATAGATTTCAAGCCAAAGTTAATCAAAAGGGATAAAGAGGGACACTACATACTGCTTAAGGGAACCATACACCAACAAGACATAACAATCATAAATATTTATGCCCCAAACAATGGTGCAGCTATGTTCGTCAAACAAACTCTTCTCAAGTTCAAGAGTCTAATAGACCACCATACCATAATCATGGGAGACTTCAACACACCTCTCTCGCCACTGGACAGATCTTCCAAACAAAAGTTGAATAAGGAAACTATAGAACTCAATAACACTATTAATAACCTAGACCTAATTGACATATATAGAGTATACCACCCAACATCAAGCAGTTACACTTTTTTCTCAGCAGCACATGGATCCTTCTCAAAAATAGATCATATATTATGTCACAGGGCAACTCTTAGACAATATAAAGGAGTAGAGATAATACCATGCATCTTATCTGATCATAATGGAATGAAACTGAAAATCAACGATAAAAGAAGGAAGGAAAAAGCATACATCACTTGGAGAATGAACAATAGGTTACTGAATGATCAATGGGTTATAGAAGACATCAAGGAGGAAATTAAAAAATTCTTAGAGATAAATGAAAACACAGACACAACATATCGGAATCTATGGGACACATTGAAAGCAGTTCTAAGAGGAAAATTCATTGCTTGGAGTTCATTCCTTAAAAAAAGAAAAAACCAACAAATAAATGATCTCATACTTCATCTCAAAATCCTTGAAAAAGAAGAGCAAAACAACAGCAAAAGAAGTAGAAGGCAAGAAATAATTAAAATCAGAGCTGAAATTAATGAAATCGAAACAAAAGAAACAATTGAAAAAATTGACAAAACTAAAAGTTGGTTCTTTGAAAAAATAAACAAAATCGACAGACCCTTAGCGATGCTAGCGAAGAGAAGAAGAGAGAGAACTCAAATTACTAGCATACGGGATGAAAAAGGCAATATCACAACAGACACTTCAGAAATACAGAAGATAATCAAAAACTATTTTGAATCCTTATACTCCAATAAATTAGAAGATAGTGAAGGCATAGATAAATTTCTTAAGTCATATGATCTGCCCAGATTGAGTCAGGAGGATATAGACAACCTAAACAGACCAATATCAATTGAGGAAATAGAAGAAACCATCAAAAGACTACCAACTAAGAAAAGCCCAGGACCGGATGGGTATACAGCAGAGTTTTACAAAACCTTTAAAGAGGAACTAATACCAATACTTTTCAAGCTACTTCAGGAAATAGAAAAAGAGGGAGAACTTCCAAATTCATTCTACGAGGCCAACATCACCCTGATACCTAAACCAGACAAAGACACTTCAAAGAAAGAAAACTACAGACCAATATCTCTAATGAACCTAGATGCAAAAATCCTCAATAAAATTCTGGCGAATCGGATACAAAAACATATCAAAAAAATTGTACACCATGATCAAGTAGGATTCATCCCTGGGATGCAAGGCTGGTTCAATATACGGAAATCAATAAATGTTATTCACCACATCAATAGACTTAAAAATAAGAACCATATGATCATCTCGATAGATGCGGAAAAAGCATTCGACAAAGTACAGCATCCCTTTATGTTCAAAACTCTAGAAAAACTAGGGATAACAGGAACATACCTCAATATTGTAAAAGCAATCTATGCTAAGCCTCAGGCTAGCATCATTCTGAATGGAGAAAAACTGAAGGCATTCCCTCTAAAATCTGGAACAAGACAGGGATGCCCTCTCTCTCCACTTCTGTTCAACATAGTTCTCGAAACACTGGCCAGAGCAATTAGACAGACGAAAGAAATTAAAGGCATCAAAATAGGAAAAGAAGAACTTAAATTATCACTATTTGCAGATGATATGATTCTATACCTAGCAGACCCAAAAGGCTCTACAAAGAAACTATTAGAGCTAATAAATGAATTCAGCAAAGTGGCAGGATATAAAATCAACACGCATAAATCAAAGGCATTCCTGTATATCAGCGACAAATCCTCTGAAATGGAAATGAGGACAACCACTCCATTCACAATATCTTCAAAAAAAATAAAATACTTGGGAATCAACCTAACAAAAGAGGTGAAAGACTTATACAATGAAAACTACAGAACCCTAAAGAGAGAAATAGAAGAAGATCTTAGAAGATGGAAAAATATACCCTGTTCATGGATAGGCAGAACTAACATCATCAAAATGGCGATATTACCAAAAGTTCTCTATAGGTTTAATGCAATGCCAATCAAAATCCCAACGGCATTTCTTGTAGAAATAGAGAAAGCAATCATGAAATTCATATGGAAAAATAAAAGACCCAGAATAGCAAAAACAATGCTAAGCAGGAAGTGTGAATCAGGCGGTATAGCGATACCAGACTTCAAACTATACTACAGAGCAATAGTAACAAAAACAGCATGGTACTGGTACCAAAACAGGCGGGTGGACCAATGGTACAGAATAGAGGACACAGAAACCAATCCACAAAACTACAACTATCTTATATTTGATAAAGGGGCTAAAAGCATGCAATGGAGGAAGGATAGCATCTTCAACAAATGGTGCTGGGAAAACTGGAAATCCATATGCAACAAAATGAAACTGAATCCCTTTCTCTCGCCATGCACAAAAGTTAATTCAAAATGGATCAAGGAGCTTGATATCAAATCAGAGACACGCCGTCTGATAGAAGAAAAAGTTGGCTACGATCTACATACTGTGGGGTCGGGCTCCAAATTCCTCAATAGGACACCCATAGCACAAAAGTTAATAACTAGAATCAACAAATGGGACTTACTCAAACTAAAAAGTTTTTTCTCAGCAAAAGAAACAATAAGAGAGGTAAATAGGGAGCCTACACCCTGGGAACAAATCTTTACTCCTCACACTTCAGATAGAGCCCTAATATCCAGAGTATACAAAGAACTCAAAAAATTAGACAATAAGAGAACAAACAACCCAATCAACAAATGGGCCAAGGACCTGAACAGACACTTCTCAGAGGAGGACATACAGTCAATCAACAAGTACATGAAAAAATGCTCACCATCTCTAGCTGTCAGAGAAATGCAAATCAAAACCACCCTAAGATACCATCTCACTCCAGTAAGATTGGCAGCCATTATGAAGTCAAACAACAACAAGTGCTGGCGAGGATGTGGGGAAAAGGGTACACTTGTACATTGCTGGTGGGACTGCAAATTGGTGCAGCCAATTTGGAAAGCAGTATGGAGATTTCTTGGAAAGCTGGGAATGGAGCCACCATTTGACCCAGCTATTCCCCTTCTTGGTCTATTCCCTAAAGACCTAAAAAGAGCATGCTACAGGGACACTGCTACATCGATGTTCATAGCAGCACAATTCACAATAGCAAGACTGTGGAACCAACCTAGATGCCCTTCAATAGACGAATGGATAAAAAAAATGTGGCATTTATACACAATGGAGTATTACTCTGCATTAAAAAATGACAAAATCATAGAATTTACAGGGAAATGGATGGCATTAGAGCAGATTATGCTAAGTGAAGCTAGCCAATCCCTAAAAAACAAATGCCAAATGTCTTCTTTGATATAAGGAGAGTAACTAAGAACAGAGTAGGGACGAAGAGCAGGAGAAGAAGATTAACATTTAACAGGGATGAGAGGTGGGAGGGAAAGGGAGAGAGAAGGGAAATTGCATGGTAATGGAAGGAGACCCTCAGGGTTATACAGTGGAGGGGGTAGAGAGAGAGGAGGGGAGGGGAGGGGAGAGGTGGGGAGGGGGGAGGGTGGAGGATGGGAAAGGCAGCGGAGCACAACAGACACTAGTATGGCAATATGTAAATCAATGGATGTGTAACTGATGTGATTCTGCAATCTGTGTATGGGGTGAAGGTGGGAGTTCATAACCCACTTGAATCAAAGTGTGGAATATGATATGTCAAGAAATTTGTAATGTTTTGAACAACCAACAATAAAAAATTAAAAAAAAAAAAAGAAAAGAAATAACATATATTCTCTTTCTGGTGTGCCACAGTCTGGCTGGGCACAATTCAGGAGCCACTTGTCAAAAGAAAGGAACTTTATTTTTAGAACACACACACCACACCACACAGCTCCTCAGGAAAACCTTCAGAGCCCAACTGCCACCACCGGCTTCCCACAAGCCTCTCAACCTCCCCCCTCCTCCTGCTATTGAGGCTGATTGGCTGGGTCACGTGGGCAGAGCCAAAAAAAGTCCCCCAATGAGCAGCTCTGTGGTCTGAAAGGGCAGGGAAAGAGCCCAATGAGCATCACCGCAGAGGAGCCAATCATTTGCAGCTAGAAGTTTGCTGGGGCCTGTGAGCCAATCATCAGCTGGCAGCTGGAAGTTTCCTGGGGCCCCTTTGGCTGTGGCTCTCAACATCTCCCCCTCTCTGTTTAAACAACAAGCATGTGGCTTAGGAACCGTGCCTGCCTTAGGTTGTCCAATACTACATATGGTCCTTACCCGTCATCGAATGAGATGACCTCAAGGCGTTAGCCTCCTGTCTTAAGTTGGTACCATTGCAATTGGATCTTACCCATCATTGACTACCAGTCCAGCATACAGCCACACCTGTGGATAGGTGTTTGTACCAGTTGGGGGTGAGGTTCTTTGCCTCACCTATGTTGGCCCCAAAATTTTAGATGAACGACCATGACAAGCAGAAGGGAGGAAGATACACCAAGCCAATTAATGGCTCCTTTTAGAAAAATTGTACCACCGATGACACCATCAGCAAAAATACCCCAACACTACCACAAGTTGCTGCACCAACAGATAGTTCACAATGCATACAAGTGAGTTCACAATGCATACAAGTGATACATAGTCCAGGCAAGTTCTGCAAGCAGTTCAGTGATAGCTATTGCAGAAGCTGTAGATTGGTTTTATCTTTGTCTTCACCAGCACTGGGATGAAGATAGGAATTCTGGCAATAACGGCTAAAGAAAAAATTATGTAACATTCCAGAAGGCACTAAAAGAAAACAATTTTCTGAACAATTTACATTATCTTGAACAGAATTATTAAATATAATGAAAAGTGAAGGTGAAAGTAAACAAACAGATCTGTTAACCTCCTTTTTTGTTCACATATTAAAACAATCTTCAACAACTGTTTACCCAATTTAAATTAAACCCTTTAAATCATGTGAATAAAAAAAAATATTTGGATCCATTTTTTCATGAGCGCTCATCATATATGATATATGGACATACATACATACGAACATACAACATAAAACACAAGTGTGCACACATAATATAATACATACAACACATAACATAATAGTAAAGGCTTTATAACTTTTTACAGGTGAAATCTCCATTGGAATGTTTAAAAACTCTATAGTCAAAAAATAGAACTGATCAGCAAAACATTAACCTAGGTCTGTATGAGCTCAAAAAACAAATAGAACTTCATGATGTGGGAAAGGGTAATAATAAAATAGATATTGAAAAAAACATCCTGGTTCTGTCCCAGATGTAAGGATAGCCAAACTGGAGTTTTGGATATCAGCTGTTATGGATTTGAGCCAAATCATCTTCTTTTTGGTCTGTAGAAATCGCTTTAGTTAATCTCTCTGGAATCCAAATTGGCTGCTGTTCTCCTGTGGAAACACACAAACAGACCCCTGACTCCAGACAATTACGGGGTCAGGACCTTTCCATTGTCCTGATAGAATATCCTTCCAAAGTACCTTGGGCTTATGTACATTTTTTGGACACATATGCCTTTCTGCAGCACTAAGTCCTGATGAATCCAAATTTAAAAAGTTTAGAGTAAAAAGGGTTATTTTAAGTTTATCTTTGGGGAATATATACCCCTTCCCAATTGCCTCTTTTTGCTTTAATTAGTACATTTTAATAGTTTGATGAGCTCTTTCAACTATGCCTTGTCCCTGTGGATTGTATGGGATTCCTGTTATATGAGTAGTGCCAAATGATGAGCAAAATTGTTTAAAAGAGGTAGAAGTATAGCCAGGGGCATTATCTGTTTTTAACTGTTTTGGAACGCCCACAGTGGCAAAATTTTGTAAGCAATGAGCTATAACATCTTTAGTTTTTTCTCCGGCATGAAGGGAGCCCATCAAAAATCCAGAAGAAGTATGAACTGTAACATGCAAATATTTTAATTTTTCAAATTCTGGCAAGTGTGTGATGTCCATCTTCCAAATATGGTTAGGTATCAGTCCTTTAGGATTGATTCCAAGATTAACTTGTGGTAAAAAGGTCACACGATTTTGACATTGTTTTATTATTTGTCTAGCTTGTTCCTTAGTTATTTTAAAATGCTTTTGTAAAGTATTAGCATTGACATGGAACTTTTTATGAAAATTTGTAGCTTCTTCTAGTGTAGAGAAAATATGTATGTCATGTGTAGTTTTATCTGCTAAATCATTGCCCAAACTAAGGGCTTCAGGCAATCCTGTATGTGCCCTGATATGTCCTATAAAGGATGGATCTTTTCTGTCCCAGATTAGACTTTGTATAGTGGGAAGCAAAGAGAAAACAGTAGAGGAAGGGGAAATCCTACCAGCATCTTCAAGGGATACTATAGCATTAACTATATACTGACTATCGGAAAATAAATTACATACAGAATCTTTAAACATCACAAAAGCTTGTAATACTGCATTAACCTCTACCTTTTGAGCTGATTGTTTGGGTACTAAAAATGTAAAAGTTTGATCAGGTATAACTATCGCTGCTGTACCATTATTTGACCCATCAGTCAAATAATATTTGGAGCATTCATGATAGGTGTTTTTCTTGTCATTTTTGGAAAAATTACAGGATGCAATGACCAAAAAGACAATAAAGGATTAGATGGTAAGTGGTTATCAAATGAAACATTAGATTTGCACATGATTATTGCCCAAGTATTTAACTCATTAGCTAACTCATCAATTTGATTCATAGTATATGGAGTAATAAGTTTATTGGGAGAAATTAGGAATTTTTTGTTTTGGTAGTACAATAAATAATAAAGGAAAACTTATATAAATTATATCCAAATGCATATTTTCCATATATGTTTCAATGATTTTTAATGCCTTTCTTGCTTCAGGCGTTAACATTCAGGGTGAATTTGGATCTGATGGACCTTTTAGGATATCAAATAAAGGTCCCAACTCTCCTGTTGATATACCTAGATAAAGCCTTATCCAATTTATGTCTCCTAATAACTTTTGAAAGTCATTAAGTGATTTGAGTTGATCTACTCGTATTTGAATTTTTCATGGACAGACCATGCTTGAGGATAATAGAACTCCTAAATAATTAATTGGAAAATTTTTAATTGTACTTTATCTATTGCTATCTCTAGATTATAATTTTTTATTAAGTTTGTAAGTGTGGCATAACATTCTAGCAATGTGTTTTTATATTTGTGTGCTAATAATATATCATCCATTTGGTGAAATATTTTTAGTTCAGGATTTTGATTTCTAAGTGGCTGGATTACTTTGTTAACATAAATTTGACACATAGTTGGGCTGTTAGCCATCCCTTGAGGGAGTACTTTCCATTCATATCTCTGATCAGGACCTTCATGATTCAGTGCAGGGATAGTAAATGCAAAACGTGGACTATCCTCAGGATGAATTGGAATTGAAAAAAAACAATCTTTAATATCTATAACTAAAACATACCAGGTTTTTGGCAAAGCAGACAATTGAGGAATCCCTGATTGAGCAGGTCCCATAATAACCATCTCATTATTAATGGCTCTTAAATCTTGCAATAATCTCCATTTACCAGATTTCTTTTTGATGACAAAAATGGGAGTATTATGGGGAGATACAGAAGGTTGTATATGTCCTTCTGCTAATTGTTGTTTGACCAGGTCATGGGCTGCTTGTATCTTTTCTTTAGTCAGGGGCCACTGAGGAACCCATACTGGTCTTTCTGATTTCCAAGTAATTTTTATTGTCTCAGTGGCCCTTTCTGAAAATCCAACCCATGTCTGTCTGTTCCTTGATCTATTTGTATTGGTGCTGCTATACCTTGTTCTTGTTTTTCTAATCTTTTTCCTTTCCTAAAACCTTGTCTAGTCATAATAGTGGGTGCATTTTGGTTGATGTTATTTGTTAATGTCAAACCTAATTGATCTAGGACATCTCGTCCCCATAAATTTACGGGAAGATGATCCAATACATATGGCTGTATAGTTCCTTCACATCCTTCAGGATCCTTCCAATCTAATACCATTGCACTTCTATGGGGATTAGTCGCCACTCCTAGGCCTCGAAGCGTTTGAGTGGCTTGTTGTAATGGCCAATGTTTTGGCCATTCTTGACGAGAGATGATGCTAAGGTCTGCACCTGTATCCAGTAGCCCATTAAATTCATGTCCTTGAATATTTAGTTTTAGCATGGGGCGAGAATCTAAATTTAAAGAAAGCATAGCCCAATCTACACCTGTGGAGCCTAATCCCTTGGAACCTCTTTCTACAGTACGACTGGAAAATTTATCATGTAGGCTGGGTATTATTAGTAACTGTGCTATTCTATCTCCTGGTGAAATTACTGATATACCCTTTGGAGAACTGGCTATAATTTTTATTTCACCTTCATAATCGGGATCAATTACCCCAGGACTTATCATAAGTCCTTTTAGAGTAGAAGAGCTGCGTCCCAATAATAAGCCTACTGTTCCTTTGGGAAGAGGTCCTTTCACCCCTGTGGGAATGATTTGAACTCCCATCTCTGGAGTTAGTACTGCTCTGGCGGAGGCGCAGATGTCCAACCCTGCGCTCCCTCTGGTTTGTCTGATGAGGGATCTGATGGACAATGTGTCCTGGGCACTACCCTGATGGGGTTGCTGGGTTCCTCCAGTGCTCCGTATATTTGTGGTTTTGGGCCCCGGAGCATTGGGCCCCCCTGTCCATTTTTTGGCAATGGAGCCCGATGCCTTTCTCCACGATATCGTGGATAAACACCTGGTCCTTGTTCGTTTTTTGATAATGGAGTACCCTCTATGGTGGTTTGAGAACGGCATTCATTAGCCCAATGTCTCCCTCTACGGCATCGTGGGCAAATACCTGGTATTCTACTCCTTTGATACCTAGTTTTGTTAAACCCTCCTCCAATGGGGCAATTCCTTTTAAAATGTCCTGTTTGTTCACAATTGTAGCATGTTCTTGGCCTGGCATCTAAAGCCTGTTTTACTGCAGCTGCCACAATTTGCCCTTGTTCATTAATGTCTCTGGCATCTAAAGCCTGTTTTACTGCAGCTGCCACGACTTGCTCTTGTTCATTAATGTCTCTACATAATTTAATATATGTGTTTAAATCTTCATGTTTCCATGGTCTAATGATATCTCTGCACCAACGATTCGCTTGCTCATAAGCCAGGTGTTTTAGTAATGGCATTGCTTGTTCTGTATTCCCAAAAACTCTGGTAGCTGTTTGAATAAGCCTATCTACAAATTCAGCATAAGGTTCATTAGCTCCTTGTATTACCTTAGATAATTGACCTTGTAAACCTCCATGTCCTTGTAAAGTCTTCCATGCCTTAATTGCATCTACAGCAATTTGTGCGTATACACCAGGATCATATGCAATTTGTTGCTGCTGATCCTCATAAGGTCCCTTTCCTAACAACATATCTAGATTTCTCTGAGGATAACCAGCTGCTGCATTTCGCCTAGCCGTCTCCTTGCAAAATTCCTCATTGGCAACCTTCCATAACAGGTATTGTCCTCCATTTAGCACAGCTTTACACATATTAGCCCAATCTGCTGGCGTCATGTTCAAGTTGTTAATGGATTCGACCATGCTTACAGTGAAGGGTACTTCAGGACCATAGGTTGTTACAGCCTCTTTTAGCTGCTTCACTGTTTTGAAATTTAAAGCATGGTAAATTTGCTGCCTTCCTGCCTCAAATACAGGGCGTGTTAATATTTGAGATCCTGTCTCAGTTTCCCATCTATCAACTGCGGGGGTTGGGGGCCTCCCAGCATATGGAGGTGGCCTTGTTGGTTGGACACTTATGTCCTCTGGTGATAGAAAGGTGTTAGTAGCAGTCTCCTTAGAGGTGGTGCTGTTGGTTGGACACTTATTCCCTCTGGTGATAGAAAGGTGTTAGTAGCAGTCTCCTGTTGTAACTTTCCTCCTGATGGCTTTTTCTGCTCTAAACTTTCTTTCTCTGTCTGACTAGCTTGAGAGGCCTTCTCTTTTACTTGAATTTTTTCCTCTGTCTGGCTAGCTGGAGAGACCTTCTTTTTTACTTGAATTTTTTTCTCTGTCTGACTAGCTCGAGAGAACTTCTCTTTTACTTGAATATTTCTACTATAACTATAATACAACCCAACAAGATAATGCCAAACAAAACTGAAACAGAATGAAACAAAATTGGAACAACAGAAAATCATTATAGTCTGTCTATCCTCCTGAAATGTCCATCTGTCCTTTCTCCCTATCTGTTCCTCAGATGTGAGTGGTTTTTCTTCCATCTTATACATCTCCAGGGACAGGCAACTTAAAACAAAAGTGAAGCAAAACAAAAGAAGAATCTTAAAATGGCTACCCATCCTCTCGCCCTGCCCTCAGGGGCTAGCAGTTTACCTTATCACTTACCCTCAGTGGTTCCCCATGCGAGCCACCAAATGCCGCAGTCTGGCTGGGCACAATTCAGGAGCCACTTGTCAAAAGAAAGGAAATTTATTTTTAAAACACACACACCACACCACACAGCTCCTCAGGAAAAACCTTCAGAGCCCAACTGCCACCACCGGCTTCCCACAAGCCTCTCTACCTCCCCCACTCCTCCTGCTCTTGAGGCTGATTGGCTGGGTCACATGGGCAGAGCCAAAAAAAGTCACCCAATGAGCAGCTCTGTGGTCTGAAAGGGCAGGGAAACAGCCCAATGAGCATCACCACAGAGGAGCCAATCAGTTGGCAGCTAGAAGTTTGCTGGGGCCGCTGTGAGCCAATCATCAGCTGGCAGCTGGAAGTTTGCTGGAAGCTGGAAGTTTGCTGGGGCCCCTTTGGCTGTGGCTCTCAACACTGGTGAAGCTAGGAGACAACAAATTCCCTAAATTGACAAATAGGTGAAAGGACTGACCCTAGGTATGGTGAGCAATAGGGATTCCCATGGTAAGGAGCTGGACAAAGATGCCAATTACCTCTCTGAAGTGGTCAACAGAGTATGTTTAAGGAAGGGGGTTGATCTAACTTAAGGTCAGAAGCCTAAATTCTATGAAAAGTAGGTATGTTATACATGGGTTCCTCTCTAATCTCTAAACTTTATTAAACTCTGAGAAATTAGATAATGGATATAAATATGGAAACACACACACACACACACACAAGCCATATTTACCAACAGCAGTCTAGTTCCATAAGAGAAGAGGAGACCATTTTTCCTTATCAAAAACAAACAACAACACATTTGCACAAATTTCTTAGTTGGGGAAAAAATAAAGAACAAATAAAGTAAAAATAAGGTAAATTATCATAAAGCTGGGATCCTGGTTTGTTTATTTTCCCAGGAGAACATATTTCATATAATTGTCCCAAATTAAAAAATAAACAAATAAGAATAACAAGCTGGGCATGGTGGTGCACACCTGTAATCCCAGCGACTCCTGAGGCTGAGGCAAGAAAATTGTGAGTTCAAAGCCAGGCTCAGCAAAAAAGTGAGGTGCTAAGCAACACAGTGAGACCCTCTTTCTAAATAAAATACAAAATAGGGCTAGGGATGTGGCTTGGGGGTCAAGTGCCCATGTGTTCAATCTCCAGTAACTACCCCCCACCAAAAAAAAAAAATTAAAAAACTAAAAATTGTAAAAAGTTATTATTTATGTATATATATACATACATACAAAATAGGGAAAAATGAAAATATTTCTGTGACTGAAAATACACATTTTTTCTTGTTAATTTTTTTTTAAACTGGCAATGTCTTACTATGCGCCCTATATGTATATATTGAAAAAGAAGAAAACTAATTTTTGAGAAACACAGTTCCATAGTTATTGAAAACTCTTTAGTGATTTCCTAGGGATTGGGAATATAGATACAGTATGGGTAGAAATGTCAAAATGAGAACGTATGTTTTAACCAAGAGAAAATTTTAAACTGTTCCTAATTGTATTGGTGGTTACACAGATATATTTATGTGTTGAAATTAATAAACTTGTATAACAAAAAACATTGAATTTTACTTTATAATTTGAAAAAAATTTAATAAAAAATGAAAACCAGCAAAAGTTTCAGAAACCTGAACACATATATATCAGTTATTTTTTGTAACTCTCAAATAATCACTTATAATTTCTTTTATATTAAATCCAATTATTCTTTCAATTGATAAATGCTATTGTGTAGAGCATCATTTAGACCCTGCCTTAGTACATCAAATTGCAATTAAATTTAAAATGTCTGTAACATATTCTAGGTGGCTAAACTATACTATATTTGAGTGATTTTTAGCTAATGGTGGTTTTCTATTTACTAAGAGTTTATTCTACCGTAAGTACTCATACCATCTCCTGCTACTGGAAATGTAGTATGCCCTTGTGTGTGTGGAAGAGTAAATATTAACATTTACTAGCAGTGGCATTGCAAAGATTCTGGAATAACTAGCTATTTAAAACCTTTAATTAAAAAACACTTTAAATATTTATGGGATTGCCCATTTGTATTTTGAAGATAGTATTATGTTTCTTGTGAAACTAGGGCTTCTTCACTTGACAATTATTCCAATATTCCATGGATACAGTTTGGTTAAAACCTTTATGACATGTATGCACTAATCCTGCTCTCTCTCTCTCTCTCTCTCTCTCTCTCTCTCTCTCTCTCTCTCTTATTGTTTTCTGCCATCACTAAAAAAATCACTACAAATTTACCAAGTCTTTTCATGATATTAAAAACTGATCTATCTTAATGTTTTGAGCTATAGAATGTTCCTATAGAGCGTTCCTAGAATCTTTCTTCAGCAGTATTCCATTTTGCTTATATTTTTTATGTCCAGTTCTAAAACATCAATAAATATTCAGCTAAACTTTAGTATTTTGTCTTTTTATATGATGAAATACTAAAAAGTCTGAAGTACTCAATACTAAAAAATTGGATATTTTTTATTTAAACATCATAAATCCATACTTTCGAATTAATTTTCAAATAAGTTTGAATTCTTTTCTGGATTGTATTTCTACAACAATCAGCCATATTACAGTTTCATACTAACATTATCTTAAATATTAAGAGCTTCATTTCCTCATTTGAGAAATTTGAAAAATTGAATCCCAAACATGTATCTGTAGTTGCACCCTGGCCCTTAAAATTCAGATAATAAAATAAGCTCATTTCTTCAACACACTATTGAGCTCAAACTGTTTGGGCCTACAAGCCAAGTAACCAACGTCATTTAGGATTAGGACCTTCTAATTTACTATTTCACAGTATTTTCCACATACTTGTATTTCACACTTGTCTTTTCATTCAAGACTTTGTTTCAATGCCTCCTCCTCAGAAAACCCTTCTCAGATTCCTAATCAGTATACCTCTCATCCTGCATCTGCCTTCCTGCCTTATTTTTTTCATAGCAATTAACAATGACAGATATTTTATGTAGGTTTGTTTTGCTTGTTAATGGACTTCAAGGAAGCTCTAGAAAGACAATAGATTTACACTTTTCCATCTATGCATAGCACCTAGAACACAGGCATATTTCTAAATACATTTGATGAATAAATGTGTGTTCAAAGGTCATATGTGAGTCTGAGAAATGAAAATCAGTCATTAGCAGATGAGAAACTAGACTTTTATATTCTTTCAGGTTGGGCTGGGGTCATCTCTGCTTCCATATTTCTCCATGCCAGTATCCAGAAAATTGAAAACCTAAATTCAAATGACTGCCCATAGTTGAAAGGAAAATAACAATGACATCTTTGTAAAATGATTCATAATTCAGACGCTTCACTAATTTAATCTAGCCTTTCTTCCAATTGCTTCAAAAAGTTCTTACATTTTATCTGCTTGTTTTCAATTAAAATTAAAAAAAGATTTTGAGAAAATATACTTATACTGCACTATAAGCCTAAACAGAAATATTTTTAAATAAGAAAGGTTTTAGTTAACTACTAAATATTGAAATTGTCATAATATATATGAAATTACTTCCAGTAATTTTATATTTGAATACTGTAAAACCTAATTATTGAGATAAAATGTGATTTAAAGAAAAATTATAAATTAAAAAGTATTAATTTGTCCATGTTGTTACTTCATAGAATATAAGTAGTGACTAAAAATTGAACTCTCCAAAATTAAAGGCAGGCTTGCTTTCCTGGCATACTACTTGGAACTTGCAAACAGCTCAATAATTATTTATTGAGGAGAAAAATTACAAGTTCCTTACAAAAGTTTAGATTTAGTTTCTTACATAGCAGAAATGTGGTTTCATTAAAAAGCAATTCTGATTGCTCCTGAAGACCATTTGTCTTGATCCAATGACTTCTTGTAAACTCTTTTTTGCACTTTTTTTCTATATACACTTGTTAATTCTGAGCCTTAAGCATTTCAGTTAAAGTTAGATTTTATTAGAATTAAGCAATCTCAATGTCACGTTTGTGAGTTTCTTTTCTTTTTGATACACTTGCCAACAGAAACTTGTTTATCTTTATAAAGTATTTTTATTTCTCTGGAGACACCTAAAATGCTCAGGACTAGCCCCACATGGAGATCTCTGAGAAAAAAATGAGACCAACATTTAAGGAGACTTAGTGTTCTAGATTTTTACAAATGTTTCTCCCATCAGTATTTCAAGATCTATTTTCTTTATTGTTAATGAAAATAATTTTTTCCAATTATTTTTTCTCTATCCCATCCCAGATCTCATTCTACTTCCCTCCATAGCCAGTTACTCACATCTGCTTAAGATGAATGGGTCTGTGGGTCCATATATATCCTTGAAAAGTTTTCCTCAGTATTATTTTTGTATAATTCTGACTTAAAATTAGTATTTCATAAAACATATCACAACATTTTATATATTGTGTTAATGTTTTATACACATTTATCTTTCTTTCAATGAACAGCTTTCAATATATATGTATATATTTGTATATTTTTATAATAATATTTATATATACATATACATGTATGTCGTCCTTTCAATATATTCTTATCTATGTGTATATGTGTATATATAGATTTAAATCTAGCAATAAAATTTTGTGGTCATGCTTTACAGGCATATCCAATTTTAAGAATGTTTTTACAGGTATTTCCAAAGTCTTTTATTATTATTATTACTTATATTTTAGTTTTCATTTTCCTACATCTGAATCAACACATTTCATACTAATTTCTGATTACTAAAAGTTCATGTTTGTTGATATAAATTAGAATTAATCTAATTCTTTAAGTATTTTTAGTATTTTAAGTATTCTTATATGTTTATTAATAAATACTGATTTATTAATGACTTTATTCAAGACATCCTTCAGTGTTAGTCAGATTTTCATTACTATAGTAAAATACCTGAGAAAATCAACTTAAAAGATGGAATATTTACTTTGGCTTATGGTTTCAGAGATCTCACTTCATAGTTGGCTGTCTCCATTTCAACAGCCTATGGTGAGGCAATTGCATGGCAAAAAGGGTGTGCTAAAACAGAGCTTCTTATTTCATGACAGATGGGAAGCAGAGGAAGAGTAGACAGGGGCCAGGGACAAGACATATCATTCCAGAGCATAACCCCATACCCCAAGTAACTTAATTTCTCTAACTAGGTCCTACCTTCTATAGTTTCCACTACCTCCCAATAGTTCATTTACTTATGAATCCAGCAGTGGACTAATCCATTGGTAAGTTCAGAGCCCTCAGGATCCAGTCTCTTCCTAAAAGCTCCATCTTTGAACATTGCTGCACTGTTGACCAAACCTTCAACACATGAGTCTTTCAGGACATTTAATATCTAAACTATAACACCATCTACATCTTTAATTTATATTAATTCAGTCAGCCTTCAATAGAGCCTATGAACTATATTCTATTATCTAAGTAACATGTAAATAGAAATTGAGAAAAGTTAAATGATATGTTCTGGATCAAACAGCTAACAAATGTTAGAGGTGGGATTAAAACCAGCACCCTGTTTGGTTCCAGGCTCCTAGCTTGTAAACTCCTCATGTATTTATTATCCCTTTGATTTTTCATATATTTGCCATTTGTTTCCTTTGTCTATTTTGTCTGTTGATATTGACACATACCAGTGGACAAATCAGTGTAAGCTCTCTCCAAGTTACATGGTGCTTAGGGGAAAATGTGCAATGAACACCAAAGCATGACAGGATTTATGGTATTTGTCACTATACCTTATGTTATCAGAGAAAGTTTCTGATATTGAGATATTTAAAAAGAAACTTGAAGAAATAGAGGAATGAACTAATGGAACACATAGAAGAAACATTTTAGCCTGAAGGAACAGGTGGCTAAAGTTCACAAGTCTGAACCAGGCATGGGCTTCTGAGCAGAGAGGAGTATGCTGGAAATAGTGATCTATCCAGGGGCTTGGTGGTCATTGGAGATGAAGGTAGACATTAGGTGGGAAGGGGTGGATTGTGCAGCTCTTAGTCGGCTTGAAGGGACTCTTACTGTGAATGACATGGCAAGACAAAGAAGGTTTTAGGTGGAGGTGTTGCATGATCTTAGGCCTACTTTAAAAAAAAAAAACGGTGTTAGAGAATAAACTAGTGTAAGTGAGGGTGCAAGGAAGAAGACCATCAGGGTGATGCTTTGGCAGGTGAGAGATGATAGTGAAGTCCTACTAATCACAGTGTTCTGCTGGTGCCTAGAATCAGCAAAATCCTGTTCGTAGATTTGATTGGTCTATGCTTGTTTGTCTAAGTTCTTTTCTTAATAGAGTTATACTTATACCCTGAAGTGGAAATATTTTCCTCACTTTTTCATAATTTTAAAATGATCTTTATCAACAAACACAAATTTGACTAAATGCTTGAAAGTCTCCTAGAAGTTGTCTAAAATATCATGCAAACATGGCAATTTTTTTGGCAACATAGATTATGAGTACTATATTCATTTATAATATCTATTATAAATCACCTGTTTTATTCCATTCTTAGGAATTTTTGGCAATTTGTGTTTTTCAAGAAATTTAGTTATCCTGTTTGTTAAAATGTATGTTTTTGCTTAGCTATACATAAGCTTTTGACAGAGGCTTGTTTAATTTATCCAGTCTTTCAAAATACTGTCTTTTATTTTCATGAGTGGTTTTATTCTCTCTTTATATGCTGCTTTGTATTTTACTGTGCTTTTATTCTTGGATATTTTTGAAGTTCTCCTATTCCATTATTCTGGTTGTTGAGTTGAGTGTGTAATTCTTCTATGTTTTTTAAAATAAACAATATATTCAAGTTCTATTTCTATCCTTTTATAAATAATGTATTCAAAGTTCTATTTCTCCTCTAAGCACTGCATTAAAAAATGTACAACTTTTGTCATGTAAATAATTGTGTATATAAGTACTTCATAGATTTTTCTCATAGGTTCATATTTATGCTCATATTACTAATGGTTTATTGTGTTAATTTTTAGGCCTATGACATTTTGAGATGTTATTTGGTTATAGAGTCCTAATTACAGTGTGTTAGGATTTTTTTGTTTTTCCTACTTTGAGGCATGTATAATAAAGGTGACAATTTCATCTGTATATATCAAATTTTATTGTTTATTTTCTACTTTTTATTTCTTCATTATTTTATTCCAAGTGGATTTCTTGATCTTCTTATTTTTCTAATTTCTCCTAAGGCTGCATCTACTGTGCTATTTAATCCCTCTACTGAATAATTTATTTCAAGTATTATATTTTGCATATGCAACGACTCTACTTTTGGACAGTTCTTTTGAATAATTATTTTGGCTTCATATATTCCATATATTTGCTTATCTTATTAAATTTACTTTCATGATTATTTAAATTGTAATTCTGCCTGGCCCACTAGTCTAGCTTGTTTTTTCCATATATTGTCTCAAAGCAAAAATTGCACCAGATTATGTTAAGCAGGTAAAAAAGATTCTATTCAAGGCTTTTACAATAAGGGAGAGAGACCAGAATATTAGTCTCAGCTCAATTATGTACAAACAAAAAGTAGTAGGAATTAAGACTGTTATTAAAGGGAGATTTAAGCTCCTTGTGTTTGTTAAGTGGCATTACACAAAGGAAAATACACTTTCTGGTATCCTTATGACAGGAGGTAGTTTAGAAATTGGAAAAAGCACCTGTTAAAGTTAGACTCCTTCCTTCCTCAGAAACTTAGGTAGTTGGGACACTACCTTCCTTGTGGATAAATTTCAAAGAGACAGTCCGGTCCCCAGGCCCATAAGAAAGGCATTCTTGAGTTCTAATATTAGTCAGAGGTTTTTAAACATATCACATCTCAAAGATCGAGAGAAAGGATTTGCAATGGAAAGTTTTCTAAAAGGCATTTTTCTAGGAAGAGGTTAAGATCCTAAAGTCAGGAAGCAGCCTGTCCAGAATTTAGTCATGCTGAAGGAAAACTCAAGGAGTCCTAGACACTTAGGTGCCTTTCATGGTAGTTATGATCCTTCAGTATTTTGTTACTTTTCTCTGGAAATGTAAATTTGGGGTAATAGATTAAATCCTAGGGTCTGGTGTGGGAATTTGTAGCTGAGCATGGAACATTTTCTGTGTGTCAGAAGACAGATATTTTTCCCTATTGATCTCTAGAAACTTTCCCTTTCTTTCCCTTTGCAGATATTGCCATTTTCTAAGAGCTATTCTGCACAGTTGAAATAATATCATCCATGTTAACTGAAAGGTGGGCTGTGAGCACCAAAGGGGTGGAATGAGGTGTGTTTGATCATTTTCCTCCTCATTGTCTTCTCTCCAACAGACCCTAGCTCTGGCACTGCCCTGATGGTGCTTCACAGGTGACAGTTAGCCAGGGGCAGGCAGTACTATATTTCTTCTCCATATCAAGTAGAACAGGCAGAGATCCATGCAGAGCAAGAGTGACAAATCAAAGGAACATACAAATGGATCTTAACTTGCTTTCTATATAGGAATCCATTTTCCACCCTCTTAGACTGTTTTCTTCCCACAGAATGGATGTTTGTCTTGTCTCCATAGGTACTTTTCCTAGCCTTTATGTTTGAACCCAGCTATGTACATGTTCTTGTTACATCTCTAAAATTGACCTCAATATTACTTTATTGGTGTGACCTCCAAAATAGAGTTTCCAGAGAAAGTCTCAGAACAATGTTGAGTATAGGGATGAAAGAAGTTACTGCAAAGAGATGAAATGGGAAGCACCCTGAAACTCTTTGTACCTTATATTTTATCTGAGTAGAGACATACATATACTACTGTCTGGATTTCAAGCAGTAAATGTTATCAACCTAGGTTTTTGTGTGTCAAAATTGTTGCTTACAGCATGCATTGTTCATAGTCAAAGAATAAACTGTTGTGTTCATAATGGAAAGTAGAGCTCTTGCTCATTTCAGCATTAGAAGCTTATTTTGGGTACTCTCATGAAAAGAACCTTATTAATTCTTTCAATAACTTGTTATTTTTATTTTCCCAATTTTGTGAAGTCTGTCTGTCAGGTCCAAAGACCAGTTGCTTTAAGACAAATACCCAGAGATGGTATGTTAGATATAGGTTTACTGAAACTTGCTTATGGGGAATGTATAATGGTGGTGGGGGCTAAACAAATGGCACCTCCGTCTCTCATGATGATATTCCAGAAAGTCCAGTGGTGATGAGCTGGACATGTAGTGCTTATTCTCTCCACAGTACTATCCTGGAATAGTTACCACAGACAGAGGGGGATCAGAGATTAGGCCATATAAGCAGTGACCTCACCAGCTTGCCTTGTCTCATTGTCTGACTAACATTCCAAGGAAAGGATGTCATGGAGAACATACAAGGAATAAGTTTCTATGGATAACACTAGTTTCCCCTCCTTTCAAGGATGCATGAGAGAGATCATCAGTGTCCTTCAAGATAGTACTGAAATGGAATTCTGGTCCAAGTTCACTTTTGTAACTGGCTTGGCTAGGACCTTGGGAATTGAAAAGAACTTTTCAGAGACCTGGTATTTTATTGTCCTCCTTTATTTCCTCAGGGGTGATACATTGTCTAACCTCTTTTCTTCTTTCAATGTATAAATTCATGTAAAGTGTAAAATCAGAAAAGTCAATCTTTTCCAAGCAATAACTAATGCAATTCTTAATATTCATTTGTGTATTATAGAGTTCTAGTACAATAGATACATAATCAAAGATATTTTTGAATCTTTGAGTTTATATTCCCTCTCTATATTAAATTTCTCTTTCCATTAAAAATAGAATGTCTAAAGCCTTTAAAAGAGCAGAAAATACAGATAATTTGTTTATTTGAATTTTTAAGAATTTTTGTGAAAGTTGGGTATTTCATGATTATATATATATATATATATATATATATATATATATATATATATCATGATTTATTATGTGTGTGTGTGTTTACCTCTCACAGTCTGCATGCCTCAGCACATCTAAAAGAGGAGTATTCAGAGAAAGAACAGTTCTCCATGAACACATCTATTCCCCCAAACTCTACAAATGTGATAAAAATAGTGAAACTAATGGTCTGAAAGTAACCACATATGAGAATAAATTATTTTAGATTTTTTTCTTTTTCTATTTATATTTTGTGCTTTTTAGTTATACATGATAGTAGAATGTATTTTGACATATTATACATGGAGTGTACCTTCCTATTGTTGTGGTTGTACCTGATGTGGAGTTACATTGATTGTGTATTCATACATGAACATAGAAAAGTTATGTCTGATAAGTTCTAATGTCTTTCCTATTTCCATCCCCCCATTCATTCCCCTTTTCCTAATTCATAGAAATTCTATTCTACCACCACCCCCCTTATTGTGTGTTAGCCTCGGCATATAAGAGAGAATATTCAGCCTTTGATTTTGGGGGATTGACTTATTTCACTTAGCACGATAGTCACCAGTTCCATCAATTTACCAACAAATGTCATACTTTATTTCTTCTTTATGGGTGAGTAATATTTCACTGTGTAAATATTCCACATTTTCTTTATCCACTTATTTGTTGAAGGGCACCTAAGTTGGTTACATAGCTTAGTTATTATGAATTGAGCTACTATATACATTCATATGGTCACATTGTGAGTATACTATCACTGCATCCTCAGCAAAATTTATTGTTAATTGATTCTTGATAATTGCCATTCTGACTGGAATGAGATAAAATTTTAATTTTGATTTGCATTTCTCTAATTGCTAGGGATGTTGGACATTTTTTCATGTATTTGTTGATTGATTGTATTTCTTCTTCTGTGATGTGGCTGTTCAGTGCCTAAGCCCACTTATTGATTGGGTTATCTGTTTTTTTGGTGTTGAGATTTTTGAGTTCTTCATATATCCTGAGGATTAACACTCTATCTGAGGTGTAGGTGGTAAATATTTTCTCCCATTCCATAGGCTTTTTTCATATCATAAAAATGAATTCAATGAAATATTCTTCTAAAATGAACTGATTGTGCAAGTGTCTTAATAATCTTGCATATCAATATAACCCCCCCAAATACACAAATGATAATAAGTTAATGAAAGAATACAATTTGTTAGTTCAGTCCTTTGAAAAACAGCTTACCTAGAGAAATATTAGGTGTTTCCTTAGGAGCTGCATATTAACACTGTCCAACTAACTCCTCCCTGAAATCCATTTGATGTTCTTATTCTACAATAATGTATTGCTCTCAAAATAATATTTTTCTTCTACTGCAGAAAATATTGTATTCAACAAGTTATAGTTTAGCTTATTGAGGAAATGTGTTTAGGTGGAAAAAATATGTAATGTAATATTTAGTTTATTTTTTTTTCATTCCACTAATTTTTGAAGCAATCTCAAAAACACTCACAACCTAAATACAGTTGTATTTTATAACATTATATCACTCATCCTTGTACCTTATCTACAACATTAAAGGTAACATTGATTTTTTTTCTTTTTACTAGAGCTAACTTTCAGTTGCCACAGAAATAATTGATTTAATGTGTCATATAATAAAAAATATATACTTATAAAATATAATCATGATTTAGCGTGTCATATATGTGTGTGTGTGTGCATGTGTATGTGTGTGTGTATGTGTGTGTGTATAAACATATATAGATTCCTATAATTATACCTTCTGGAATCCCACAATGTATGAATAAGCAATTGAATTCTTGCCTCTGATCATGTCTACATTTTTTTTTGATACACATGAAAACTAATAGCAAACATGAGGTAGAAACATGTTGTGAAAGGATGTATTTTGCATTCAATATCTACCATATTTTTACTAAGATGAACTTTCTCTTTCACAGAAATCATCATCATATTTTACAGATATTGCAAATATTTCAGAACATTTACCAGGCTAAGTATTTTGCTGCATTTATTCTATTTCAATTTTGCATTCTATATTCCTAATTGATACTTTTTATAGTTCTTTACAAAAATGCTCAATTATGTTGGATTATATGACAAAAATTTAAACCTTGCTTAAGTAGCGATCCAGGAGCAACAGAAGAACACCCAGACAGGAAGATGGGAGCTCATGAGGCTTATGACATTTTCCTGATAATTCAAGTGGACCTTCACCATGGCCCTGGGATCCAGTTATTTTGCTATATTAAATTCATTCTACTTTCTTTCATAAGACTTTTTCATACCTGTTCTTCCCTTTTCAAAATTCTTTTCCCATAAGAATATCAGTTGATGACCTTAAATCACACTTTATTATGCAAGTACGACATGTTAGACAAGTACTTTGTTAACCCCAGAGTCAATTCACTAAGCTGTGGAGTGTTTGTGTCATCCTCACTTATTTTCTTCTTTTGACAATGGAGGAGGTGGTTCTAAATTTGTGCTCTTAGATTTTGGAGTACATCCATATTAACCTTCTGGTGGATTTAGTTACTCTGAATTTTAATCTCCCTAAACTCTGTAGGGTCAGCAGCCTTTCATCGAATCATTCTTATCAGCCTCCTGACAAGTGCAATTTACTCATTGGATGCATTTCACAGGGTTTGGCACTGGAATTCAGAAATGTGAAGTACAGGGATGAATGGAAGAAGTAACTAATTGATGATTCGGCTCTTTTGAAATGACAGTTTATAAAGATGGCATTAATAGAAAGATGTTAGGATTTAGAAATTGAATTATTAATGCCCCCATATGACTTTATATAATGTACTTGCATATTTGATTGTATATTTTATAGTGATATCATGTGAAAAGACTAAGTAGAAAAATCCTACCTCAGAATATATCTAAATAAGATATATCGTAAAATATCTAACTTGGAGGAAATAAAGAATCTTTATCAAGAAGTATGCATTATTGGGCTGAGGATGTGGCTCAAGTGGTAGCGCGCTCGCCTGGCATGCATGCGGCCCGGGTTCGATCCTCAGCACCACATACAAACAAAGATGTTGTGTCCGCCGAAAACTAAAAAAAAAATATTAAAATTCTCTCTCTCTCTCTCTCTCTCTCTCTCTCTCTCTCTCTCTCTCTCCCCCTCTCTCTCTTTAAAAAAAAAGAAGTATGCATTATGAGAGAGGCAACATTCAGCAAAAAAAATGGTCTCTTTTTAGATGCAAAAGCCAACATACATTTCACTATAGACAGCCAGCATCATTTGCATGCAACAACCGTGAAAGTAGGTGTGCAGTTGTCTTATAGCTTCCCACATCTCTGGGAACCAAGACTTGTGAGGAAAATAGTTTGCCCTTTTTATTATCAATGAAAATTTATAATACTAATCTTCTGTAATCACAGCACAAAGACAAATAAAAAATTGCAGCAAACACATATTTGACTTTAATGACATTGTTTTTTGGAAGAAGACAAAACACACACTGAATACATAAAGAAAAGCAAAAACAAAACAAAACAAAACAACAACAAAAACAAAGTCATCTAAAATGAAGACCTATTAAGGTTTTTAGTCTCATTGCTTATTATCCAGGTACTTGGGTTTCTTGAAGAAGGAAAAACTGTGAAGCCAAAACAATATTATGAAAGTTTTCTGGTTGAGATAATTTCTATTGCTTGGTTAATGTTAGATTGGATGGCAATGTGTTTCAGGGGACTTCATTTGAATGAAGTGTGTATTGGTTGATTCCTTTATCTCATATGAACACTACTAGTGAGTTCTTCAATTGCCTAATGTCTAATTGCAAAATGTTCTGTGAAGCAAATATCGCGCTTTCTTTATCTCACTCTAATTCATTTCTTTTTTTAAATAAGGAGTATGACTTGGTAAATGTGGATGATATTACTGACAATGATCATCACATTGATGGAGGGACGCTGGTAATTTCACACCTTGCCAGTTTTAATGAGGAGGTATTGGTTTGGTTTGTTCTGAGAGTTCCCTCACCCAGAGTTATTCAAAGATTCACTTATATGCCTTCTCTTCTCCTCTGGCAATGGAGATGTGAGAGCAAAAGTAAAAACAAACAAAAACCAAAATCAAAATTAAGCATATGCAATGTCAGCCCTGCTCCTGTAGATAAATTTAAGACATTTTCTCTTGACTGTATTGTTTTTATTTGGCAGTTTATTCTTTTGTGAGGGCAGCATGCCATCCAAACAGATGGGCAGGGAGGTAGACAGCTTAGAGACCACGTTTTTGTCAGATTTGCTTATACAGGGCTATGTTCAGAGTCAGAATGGCTAATGTTGCTCTCTCAAAGTTTCTCTGCCTGTGGAAAGACGATTCCTCATTCATAACTGAGCACAATTTGAAAAGAAAAATAATTCTGGTTCATGGTCAGAGCGGAGAAAACAGCAAATCAGTTTTCCTAGTAGAATAGTACCATAATGAATTATTGGGTGACAGTCTCCCGCAGGTAGCTTCTGCTAAATCAATTCATAAAAACAACCTTTTGAAGAGACAGAGGTATGTTCTGAGTAAATAAAGGAGTTTTCAAAAAGTTGGGAACATATGTTGTCATTTCTTCTTCCCAAGAACAAGCAAACTATGACACATTTGCTCAATAGTCATCGTTAATTCTCTGAATTTTTTTCTTGGTTATCTCTGTATAAAAAAAAAAAAAAAGACTCACATTATTTCATAGTAATATCATAGAGCAGTTTTCCCAAGCCTTGATTGATAAATATTGTACCAACTTTAGCAAGTTAGTACAAGGCTCAAATAGATTCATTATTTTATAAAAATCTGGTATTTACCACTATTCAAATAAAAGAGGATGTTTAAATAAATATGAATATGTTTTCCTAATAATTATAATCAACACTTTTATTCCTTTGAGATATTTATATTATTTATTTTGTCATTATTGTAATGCCTAAAATTAAAATATATTCACTTTTTTAACTGTTGTAACAGTGTCAAAATATTTTGTGGTTACTTGTTTACATACATACCATGTTATTCTCTTAGAAACCCAAGCTATAAAGACATTTATTTATTGATTATGTCATTTTTTTAAAATTTAAAGCTATCCATATCAAAAGCAGGTATGTTTCATCTCTTCTTTGAAGCATTTTTTTTTTATTTTTACTACTTTAAAAAATTTATTTAGTTTAATTTGTTATATATGGCAGCAGAATGCATTTCAATTCATAGTACACATATAGAGCACAATTTTTCATTTCTCTGATTGTATACAATGTAGAGTTAAACCGTTTCTGCCTTCATACATGTACTTAGGGTAATGATGTCCATCTCACCCAACATCTTTCCTATCATTATGCCCCCACCCTTTTCCTCCCTCCCCTTTGCCCTATCCAAAGTTCTGCCATTCCTGTGGTGTTCCCCTCCTCCCCCATTAAGGATCAGCATTTACATATCAGAGAAAACATTCAGCCTTTGAACTTTTGGGATTAAGTTACTTCACTTAGCATGAGTCTCTCTAATTCCATTCATTTACCTGCAAATGTCATGATTTTATTCTCTTTTAGTGCCGAGTATATACCACAGTTTCTTTATCTGTTCATCTATTGAAGGTTGCTTCTACAATTTAGCTATTGTGAATTTAGCTGTTATAAACATTGATGTAGCTGCACCATTATACTATGCTGATTTTAAGTCCTTTGGGCATAAGTGGAGGAGTGGATAGCTGGGACAAATGGTGGTTCCATTCCCAATTTTCCAAAGAGTCTTCATACTGCTTTCTATATTGGCTGCATCAATTTGCAGTCCCACCAGCAGTGTATAAATGGGCCTTTTTCCCCATGTCCTCGCCAACACTTATTGTTGTTTGACTTCATAATAGCTGCCATTCTGACTGGAGTGAGATGAAATCTCAAAATAGTTTTGATTTTCATTTCTCTAATTGCTAGAGATGTTGAACATTTTTTCATATATTTATTGATCAATTGGACATCATCTTCTGAGAAGTATCTGTTCAGTTCTTTGGCCCATTTATTGATTTAGTTACTTGTATTTTTGGTGTTAAGTATTTTGAGTTCTTTATATATCCTAGAGATTAGTGCTCTATCTTATGTGTGTTTGTAAAATTTTGCTATCATTATGTGGGCTCTCTCTTCATCTCATTGATTGTTTCTTTTTCTGACAAGAAGCTTTTCAGTTTGAATTTATCCCATATATTGATTCTTGATTTCAAAGAAAAGCTGAATACTTGTTTGTAAACAAATATCCATGAAATATCTGAAAACATTATTATATGATATACTTTATACTGGAGAGAGACACTATTCTTTATTCATAGAAAAGCAACTTGAAAAATAAAATAACCCTAAGCAAATATATTAATTTTGCAAAATATAGTGTTAATATACAAAAGTTATCACTTTCTTATATACTAGCAATGAACAAATGGAATTTGAAATTAACACAATAACATTACATTAGCATCTCCTCAAAATTAAATACTTAGGTATAAATCTGTTACAGTGTATACAAAACTCATGAAATAAACAAGAACTAAAATTATAAGCAGAGATTCCATATTAATGAATAGGAAGGCTCAATATTGTCGCCATGCCCATTCTTTCCAGTTGCATCTGTAGAGTCAATGCAACTGTCAAAATCCAAGCAAGTTATTTTGTAGATATCAACAAATCAATTCTATAGTTTTTGTGGAAAGAAAAGATATCCAAAATAGCCAGTATGACATTAGAGGAGTAGAAAAAATTTGGAGGAATAATACTCACCCAACATTAAGACTTACTGTATATGACAATAATCAAGATTGTAGGGTCATGACAAATAATAGACAAATAGATCAATGGACCAGAATAAAGAGCACCAAAATTGATGCATGTATATATAGTTAACTGATATTTGAAAAAGAATAAAGACAATAGAGTGGAACAAAACAGTGTTTTACAAAACATGGTGCTGAACAACAGGACATTGATAGGCACAAAAATAAATCCTTTATCCTCACAAAGATTAACTCAAATATTTATCACAGATATAACTATAAAATGCAAAAGTATAAAAACTCCTAGAAGATAACAAGAGAAAATTGTGACTTTTTTGATACAACAAAAAAGGCATGATCTATGAAGTATTGATCATCTAGACTTCATTGAATTAAAAAACAAATGTGCTCTGCAAAACACACTTTCAAAAGAATCAGAAAACACACCATAAAAATGGAAGAAAACATTTGAGAAGACATTTGAAGTTTTTCAAAATATGCATGGAATTCTTAAAATTCAAAAACAAAATGTAATCAAAACTTTATGTAAATTAATTTAATTAATCAAAATGTTTTTTTTTAATGAGCCAAAGAGCTTAAAAGAAATCTCAGGAAATTATGTATATAAATGACAAATAAGCACATAAAAGTGTGTGCCATATCATATGTCAACAGGGAAATGCAAATTAAAACAAAGATGTGATACTACTGAACATCAATTAAAATGCCCAAGTCTGCAACACAACACCACCACATGCTAGCAGTACTTGGAACATTACTGGTGGAAATGCTCAATGGTAAGAGTCACGTAGAAATATGGTTTGACAGTTTCTTGGAAAACCAAGCATGTGCTGACCATAAGATCCAGCAATCATATGTCTCAATATTTGTTTCAAGACTTAAAATCTTTGTCCACACAAAACCCAGAAGAGTATCTTCCTAAGACTTTAAAGTCATAGAGAATATTATATGAGTTCTCCATCATGCTTAATGATATGTGCTTTAAAAAAACATAAATAATTTCACTATTCTTAATATGATGTATTATAATTATTTGGTAACTTATTTAATTTAAGAAAAGGGAAAACTTTTAAGGATTCCACATATTCACTTAATATAGGATAAATTCTTGATGATATGTTGCCAAATATTTACATAAAGATACATGATTATATACAGACATGACTAATTGAACTGTAATATTTGAGAGGCATTGTACTACTTGAGACTGGAGGATAAAGTTTTGATTACATAAACACATTTTGTTTGTTTCTAGAAGTCTTAAAAAGTGAAACATTCCTTGACCAATGTTAAAAAGTGAAACATTCCCTGACCAATGAAAATGTAATAGAGTATCTTGGTCTTACAAAATTTTCTATTATACCTTCTTTGTCGACCATTTTCTTTGTGTAATGTATAGTGCTTACAAGTATCATAATTGATTCTCCCTTTACGATTCCCTCAGGTTTTGCATAAAGTTATTTAAACCTCAAAGGAAATTATACTGGCTAGGTATAAAACCATTCATAGGCATTAAGAAGCATTGAGTTTCTGTGTAAGTTATTCTTTATTACAAAATAAAACCTATTGGAAATGATAAATCATTTTAGACAATTCAACTGACTGGAGAATGTTTAAAAGATATGATTTTTTGTAGCACCTATCTTAGTAAAACAGTCTTTCAAAGAAGGTGGTTTAATAAATGCTGTTTTTCTTTCTTTTTCTCCTTTTTGCATTTTCTTACTGTTTTGTTCTTTAGCAATAAATGTGCTTTCTGGTATAATACACTGTTTTATAAAGAAGAAAGTAAAGATTCATCCTGTCAAGGGGGAATAGTTTTCCACGAATTTTAGGTGTTAATGAAAATAGGATCACAAATGTATTAGAATACTATTTACTTAAAAAAAAAACTCATTACCTATAAAAAAGTAATTATATAGCTTTCAGTTAAGTGATGTACCAAACAGAATACGCTGGAATTAATTGTGTTTGAGAGCCACTGATAGAGGATCTTCAGTCATCTTATCTGAGTCAATGGCATTCAAAAGGGAAATAATTTTTAAAGTAATCATGAAGAATGTCTAAAGTATTAAAGATTTAATTGAACTTATTGGCTAGAAATTTAATGGGATACAGATACCTTTCTTTTCTAGACACATTCATCAGTATGGCAGTAACCACAATGTAGTTGAGTGACTGGATTTACTGGACTAAGATTTTGCCAGGCAAGTAAAATTAAAAGGATCAGGAATGTGTGAGGAATTAGATCCCTGTGTGGAGGAAAATGATTGGATTTGAACCAATGAGACAACTGAAGGTATCCTGTTCAAATACTGCTGGAAATTCAAATTAGGTTGTGGTGTGGTATTTGGTAGTTTTATTTATTTATTTTTTCACTTACTGAATTTGAAGTGGTAGCAGAATTGCCCAATGGAAAACCAAGGAGAACAGTTTGGCTGAGGTAGAGTTTCTGAGTCACCAGTTTTAGATAGGTCTCTATATTTAAATAAGGTTTGTAAAACTACAAAGGACCTTGTGGAAGACACTGACATATGTTTCTCAGATCCTCCTTTAAGAAAGACAGAAGTCTACAGAAAGTAGAGTTAGCCGAGAAAATCCAGCTGACATCTCTCTACAGGTCTGTTCAGCTGAGGAAATCTTTCTCATCCAAGGTCAAGACCTTCCCAAGGTAATTAATATTTGATGGGTGAGTGAAGTAGGCATAGAAAGGCCAGGACTTTCTGGTTCCAAGTGCTCCATCCTAATGAGCAATACTCTCTTGAGAAACCAGTGCCTGGTTTGCTGTGGCATTGATAGTCCTTGTATTCATTCCTCTCTTCTCTCTGCCCAGTGCTATTTTCTTTCCTTTTGTAAAAGGAGGAATTGTGCCTCTAAAAGAGGCCAGGGCTCCTAAAGAGCACCTTGATCCCAAGTTGTAGTCTCACTGTTCTTTTCTATAGAGCTCTACCAGTAAAAGACTTAAGATGAGAGTACATCAAGATTACCTGAAGGAGAAGATCACAGTCAATGGATTTTGGAGGAAAGCTTGGAGAATATATTGTCATGAAAGCATATCTGAGAAGAATATAAGAAACATTTTCAATGATGAGTTGGTGGTAGAAGTCAGATGGCACCAAGTGGCATTAGGAGAGAGTTAAATAAGGAATGATGAGCACACATCACTCAAGAAATCTAGCTATGAGCAAATCAAAAGGGGTGGCATGTATAGTCATATGAAGTGGAGAAAAGATGAGTTTTATTTTTTCACTTACAGGTTTGAAGTGGTAGCTGAATTGCCCAATGGTAAACCAAGGAGAGCAGATTGGCTGAGGTAGAGTTTGAGTCAACAGACAGTGGTCCACTTTCAAAAACTGAAGTGAATGAATTAGGGAACGAGAGGGTCAATGCATGAAGCAAAGAGAGAAAAATTCCTGAGAAATGAGAAGTAGTCCGACAGCTCTGAGAGACAGAACAGGGATCTAAATCTGAAAAGACTGGTTTCTTTAGTCCATGTTCAGAACCACATGACATAAAATGTAAATAAGTAGACAAGACAGATCACGCAAGATCTCAATCACAGAAAAGTTTATAAAAATTCATTGAGTTGCTATAAATTTAAAAGCAAATGGAAACCTTTCCAACAAAATACACAAAAAGCAATTTACTTTATGGTTGTTTTATTGATTAACCAAATATTAACAGCCATGTGCATTGCTTAAGGCAGAAAAATCATTATTTGCTTTCTTCAGGAGTGATAATTTGTACTTATTCATAAAGGGAATAAAATGAATCATACAAGTTAGAGTTTCTATCAAAATGATATAAGTATTATCCCTATTTTCCAAATCTCACACAAGCCTTATTCTAGCATGCACAGCTGCTAAATCATCATTCACTGCATGAGTAATAGGTGCAGATGTTCTTACTGATTAATGAGGTATGGCTATATTTATGGTGGCCGTGTGGCAACCACATGATTATTGATACTGTCAGGACAACAGTACTATTTTGTGATAATGGGCTACAGAACTCCAAAAATTATACTACTTGCCTGTCACTCTTTTCTACCCAATCCATGTGCAGCCCTTTCTATATTTCCTTGCACAGCTCCTTCTTCTATACTACCTGCCACAATATTGCCCCTAATGCTCACACCATGTCTATTGGGGAGATGATATGTTTCTTCTCCTCTTTGTCATGTAGCATTTTAATTAATCTAGACACTCTGACTGTCAGAGCTGGCAAGCAAAGCCAACAAAGGTATCTATCTGTTGTTCATACTATTT
Organism: Marmota marmota marmota; assembly: GCF_001458135.2. Classification (NCBI taxonomy): domain Eukaryota; kingdom Metazoa; phylum Chordata; class Mammalia; order Rodentia; family Sciuridae; genus Marmota; species Marmota marmota. Next base: position 13,834,280 of record NW_026000142.1, read on the forward strand.
GGGGATTATTTCTTTTTCTAATTTAATGTCTTTTGCAGGTTATTTGTGATATATTTTTGCAGTTTTGGATTGCAAAGGAAATTAACTTCAAGAAAGGGCTGAAGAAGTGGACAACCCAGGCTGTGGAGTCAATAATGTGTGAAAAGTAAAGAAATATTGTTTTGCTTTAAGTATATTTTTATTTAAGTTCAAATCCTATTTTTACCTGGGCAATTTGTTTGGATTATTTAACTTAATTTTTCATGCTCAGGTTTCTAATCTACACACTGAATAAAGTCCTGTCAAGCATCCAGCATGGTACTTTGGATGTGGTAGGTATTTAGTATATATTAGTTCAGTTGTTTGACCAAATTTCAATGTCATCTATGCCCCTCAGGTGACAGGGAGTAGCATTTGTTCTTTTTTGAATCTTTGACCATTCATACAAACCCATGTCATTTTATAGGCTTCAACTGTGCCTACACCAACGAGGCGCTTGATACATGCTTGCTGAATGAATGAATATAAAGATGATTTCATATTGCTGAGTATTTGATTTTTCAGGTATCTAAGGGTCAGGAAATTACTGATGCATTACACTTTCAATTTAAAGGAGAGAAAAATGATCTATTTCTCTGACATGGCTATTGTGATTTTATCTAATCAAAGTTATTTAAAGGACTTGAACTTACATTTTATATTTATTAATCTTAAAAAATGAGTTCTCCAGTAGTATAATTATATTTCAAAAATGGTAATTTCATACTCTATTTGATCACCTATTATGCTTTTTTTTTTTTTCAAACTGAGTTATGTGCCAGAGAAGAGGCAGAACCCTGTACCTTATATTCTAGAGTAGGAAACATTATGACTACACAAGCAATTTGTGACAAAGGGAAGCAAGAACAAATATGTTTGGTGTAAATGCCAGACCTGAGGCCACAGAATTGCTTCTCTGTTATTAACTGTGTGCCCTTGAGGAAGTCTGTTCATCTTTGGAGCATCCTTGCCTCATCTTTACTGTGAGAATAAAAGCCAATCTTTAATTTGCAACAAACTTAAATTTAAAGCACACTTCAGGGCAGAAATGAAACAATGTACATGAAAACACTTTGAAAACTGCTGAACACTGCATAAGCATGTGCTGTTGTCCAGACCACAGACACAGCCTTGTTTTGGAGCAAGGAAAGAGTGACATGAGATGGAGGTGTCAGAAGAGTGGAACCTGGGAAAGGGAAGCAGGGCAGGCTGTGATGTCCCTGTTCCTGGTGAGGTTTCAGAATCAGACAGCTGGGAACAAAATATTGGGTTCAGTGCAGTGGAGAGGGTTGGAATATGGAGGAGAGCCCACAGTGGATATAGTCTGAAATAGTTTTGAAAAAGGTGTCCCAAAGTGGACTTGAATCAACTCTGCTTCATGAGGGAGAAAGAGAGGCAGGCTGCTGAGAGCATCACGTTGAGAAATTCTGACATATATTTACGGTGACACTTTAGAAAAGAAACAATCTAATCCAGCTAAGTTTTGATGGAACATGGGGTAAAAACATGATATGCTTCTCACAGTGTGATCAGAAACCTGAGAAAATGGAAGTGAATTCAGTCCATGTTTTTGGCATCAGGGCCGATAGCAGAAGCAGCAGCTCATTCAGTCAGCGGGGATCCCTCTAGGTCACTGGGATTCTATCTGACATCCTGGTGAGCTCTTCCAAACCTGTGGGTTAATTATTTAATTCTAACCCAATCCTGGGAGCCTGGCACACGGCCATTGTTCAAGTAACCGGCACTTGGCAGCCATCACCTGGCTTTGCTGACGTTTGGGCACCTTCCTGTGTTATTTACTCTCTGTGTCATGGCCTTAGTTTGCTGCCATATTTGCTGTTCAACATAATCTCTGGATTTCATGCCCTTGCCTCAAATGAGGATGTCTATAAATTTGGCAGACTACATTCTTCCATTTAGAGATTAAGAGTCTATGAGGGGAGGAGACAGGTGATTGTCATCACTGGGTAACAAATGAGCACTTCTAGGCCATGCTAACTGATCCTTCAGTAGCAAGTAAACCTTGGTACCGGAAAAGATGGCCAGGTAATAGTGCAAGTCACCGCACCTGAGTAGTTAAAAATCTGACAACTTATGAAGTATCCAAATTGCACTTAATTCTCAGAAGTGCTCATGTGAATCTGTATCTACTTTTTACTTATAAAGTTGTAGACTTATTTTCTTCATCTTTTCTGTTTTCCCCCCTTTTTGAGACAGCAAACTACATTGATGTCTATGGAGAATTGCTTGCTTCTATAAACCCATGAAGAAAAATTAGGAGTATTTACATAGAAAAACACTTCATACAGGAAAACCATTCAGACCGTATGATGAAAAAGTAGTTCAGAATACAAACTCTGGAGTCAGACTTCATGGGTATGATTGATGGCTGCACAGGACAAGTAGCCATATGAATGTATCAAATTATAAAGCCTTTTGAACTTTTGTTGTTGTTGTTGTTGTTGTTCATCCAGAAAATGGTCATATTAAGCTTGAAGCATTCAATATTAACAAGATGTTTATGTTTCGAGTTGTATATAGTGTTCTGGTATTGTCATCTTAGAAATTGTGAAGTATGACTTCTAAAACTGGTAGTAATATCTCTCTAGAAATACCCACAATAATGGTGCCTCAGAAAAGACTTTTAAGAGCTAGGATTCTTTAAAGTCTTCCTTTGACGAGCAGAGTGTACATTTTAACTTCTCTTGTAGTCTCTCTTAAGATGTCTGAGAATTTCATAATTCCATTGAAGCAAATGTTCCCAGAAGTATACAATATTCCTAGGAGCCTTTAATGTGAAAGAGTAAGCATCACATTTTTCACATTTTTTCATTTTTGTTTATAATCATTTTCTTTTTGTGTCCATATTGCTTAACCAGATTTCTTTCTTTTTTCTTCTTCATTTTTTTTTTTTTTTTGGCCAGGAGGTGGGGTGTATAACTATCTTAGTTACAGACTAGGCACAATTATCAACTAGTGATTTCCAAACTTTTCATTGAAACTGTTTGCTAACAGATTTCATGTTGAGCTAGGATTTAATTAGAATAGCCACCCAGATTTTGTGAATTTTAACTTAAAACAAGCATGTGATTTATGTGTTCTAATGATATATTTGTTTTTCATTAATGCACAAATATTTAAATTACGAGGTTAAGTCATCAAACTTTATCTCTAAAATGATGAGATAGATCAATGCTTTATGATGGTAAGTAATATTTATCATATATAGGGCTTTGACAATGCTCACCTCAAGGCTACATATGCCAGGTGAGAAAAGGAAATTGGTAAAACTCTCTTTAATGGTACTGCTAGTCCCTCCTCTCCTTCTCTAGCTTCCTGAATATTCTCCTGTCATTCTTGGACCCCACCCTTTCTTGCTCATTTTCTGGTGTCCCATATCCCATACCTAATCTTTCCATTTTCCCTAATGATCAGAACACTGACACTGCCAAACAGGAAATGTCAGCTTTCTTCAATTAGTAAATGTTGATTTTTTTTTTTACAACAGTGTTTAAACATCAATTCCAAAACTCTCACTGATGTTTACATTTTTAAAGAAAGTCTCTAAAAATACAAGTTTTCACTTCATTATTTTAATCCTCTAACTGTGTCACTTCATCATTTTAATCCTCTAACTGTGATAACTCTGTGTTATGTAACGAAGTCCCCACATTTCCATCTATCCAATTCCCAACTCCTGTTCTCTCTACTATTTCCTCCCATTTTCCCCGTCACTGGCCCCCATATGATGAGAAATAAGATTGAGTGGATGCACAGCTATCAACAGACACACTAAGTTTTTTTTTCCATCACAAATAAAAGAATAAACTAGGAAGAAATTTTCTAAAACTTAGCTCCCAGGACAATATTTTACAGTTTTGTAAAGAAGGTTCAATTTTAGGAAATGAAACTATGCAACTCAAATTCAAAGGAACCTAATGTTTATCTTCCTGTAATTTTCTCTAGTAAATTAAAATGAAATTTTGACATGGTAATGGTTCTCCTGACTGACAGGATCTTTCTTTGAGACCAAGAAATAGTCAAAATAGAGGAAAGTATCCCTACCTGTTATGGGAGAAGGGATGTCTCTGGAGAAGTATCAGAGGAGTTCCCAGAGGGATGGGGAAATCAACTCAGGACCAATGGTGTTCTTATCATAGAAGATAAGACAAACACTTCAGCAGCAGGTGGACAAAGGCAGAGACAAGGATTTATTTAGGAAGCAGATACACATTCAGGGGAGAAAGTGGGCTATCTCAAGAGTGAGAAGTCCCATCTTGGTCTGGGGCTCTAATATTTATAGAAGGACTGTACTTAGGTTGGATTGGAGGTAGAGCCCAAGTGGAGCTGCACAATTTCATTCCAGTTTTCCCTGTAGGTTTGCATATTTCCTTCATTTTACAAGGGCACGATCAAGGTTTGTCCCTCAGTATTTACAACTGTGCTCTTCATCTTAATGGCTTGTGTATATTCCATTAAATAAGTAAATCTCTATTTATCAGTAAATCTCTATTTATCCTAAATTCCTATCCATGACAACATGACAGAAAGGCTGAGCCTCCTACCATTATTTTGCTAATATAATAACCATGATTTTGAAACTTCTAAACAGTACATTTCTTGAATAGTTCCCAAACATACAAACTTACATTTGAGTATTCAGTTTGAAAATGTATCATCTAATATTTTCCAGCAACTCATTCCATTTTTTAATTAGATGTGTGATCCAAACCCCTGCCTTAAAATTTTCTTGCAATTCTTCGTTTAATTTTTTAAAATTTATATATGAAAGCAGAATTCATATTACACATATAGAGCACAATTTTGTTATATCTCTGGTTGTATACAAAGTATATTTTCACCCCTTCGTGTCTTCATACATATACTTTGGGTAATAATATCCATCACATCCCACCATCATTTCTAACCCCATGCACCCTCGCTTACCCTCCCATCCCTTTGCCCTATCTAAAGTTTGTCTATTCCTCCCATGCTCCCCACCTCCACTATAAATCAACCTCCTTATATCAGAGAAAACATCCAGCATTTCGTTTTTTGGGTATTGACTAAATTTACTTAGCATTATCTTCTCTAACTCCATTCCTTTACCTGAAAATGCCCTGGTTTTATTCTTTTTTATGGCTGAGTAATATTCCATTGTGAATATATGTCACATTTGTTTACTCATTCATCTATTGAAGGGCATCTAGGTTGGTTCCAAAGTTTAGCTATTGTGAATTTTGCTGCTATAAACATTGATGTGGCTGTGTCCCTATAGAATGCTGTTTTTAAGTCCTTTGGGTATAGACTGAGGAGAGGGATAGCTGGGTCAAATGTTGGTTCCATTACCAGTTTTCCAAGATAAGTTGCACCAATTTGCAGTCCCACCAGCAGTGTATGAGTGTACCTTTTTCCCAACATTGTCACCAACACTTATTGTTGTTTGTATGCATAGTAGCTGCCTTTCTGACTGGAATGAGATAAAATTTTAAGAGTGGTTTTGATTTGCATTTCTCTGATTGCTAGTGATGATGAACATTTTTTCATATATTTGTTGTCTGATTGTATCTCATCTTCTGAGAATTGTCTGTTCAGGTCCTTGTTCTGTTTATTGATTAGGTTACTTGTTTTTCTGGTGTTTAACTTTTTGAGTTCTTTACATACCCTAGAGATTGGTGCTCTATCTGATGTGTGAGAGGTAAAGATTTGCTCCCAAGATGTAGGCTCTCTATTCACCTCACAGATTGTTTCTTTTGCTGAGAAGAAACTTTTTAGTTTGAGTCCATCCTACTTATTGATTCCTGGTTTTAATTCTTGTGCCAAAGGAATCTTATTAAGGAATTTGGGGCCTAATTCCACATAATGGAGGTTAGGGCCTTCATTTTTCTTCTATTAAACACAGGGTTTCTGGTTTTATTCCTAAGTCCTTGATCCACTTTGAGTTGAGTTTTGTGCATAGTGCATTTTGTTGCATATGGATATCCAGTTTTCCCAGCACCATTTGTTGAAGATACTATCTTTTCTTCAATGCATGTTTTGGGCACCTTTGTCTAATATAAGATATTTGTAGTTTTGTGGGTTAGTCTCTTTGCCCTCTATTCTGTACCATTGGTCCACCATTCTTTTTTGGTGCCAATATCATGCTGTTTGTGATACTATTGCTCTGTAGTATAGTTTAAGGTCTGGTATAGTGATGTCACCTGCTTCACTCTTACTGCTAGGGATTGCTTTAGCTATTCTGGGTCTCTTATTTTTCCAGGTGAATTTTATGATTGCTTTTTCAATTTCTATGAGTAATATCATTGGAATTTTGTTCAGAATTGCATTAAATCTGTATAGTGTTTTTAGAAGTATGGTAATTTTGATAATATTAATTCTACCTACCCAATAGTAAGGTATATCTTTACATCTTCTAAGGTCTTCTTTGATTTCTTTCTTTAGAGTTCTGTAATTTTCATTACATAGATCTTTCACCTCTTTTGTTAAGTTGATTCCAAGTATTTATTTTTTTGAGGCTATTGAGAATGGGGTAGTTTTCCTCGTGTCCCTTTCTGAGGATTTGTCACTGATATACAGAAATGCCTTTGATTTATGGGTGTTGATTTTATATCCAGCTACTTTGCTGAATTCATTTACTAATTTTAGAAGTTTTCTGGTGGAACTTTTAGGGTCTTCTAGGTATAGAATCATATCATCAGCAAATAATGCCAGTTTGAGTTCTTCTTTCCCTATATGTATCTCTTTAATTTCTTTCATCTGTCTAATAGCTGTGGCCAGTGTTTAAAGAATTATGTTAAGTAGAAATGGTTAAAGAAGGCATCCCTGACTTGTTCCAGTTTTTAGAGAGAATGTATTCAATTTTTCTCTATTTAGAATAATGTTGGCCTGAGGCTTAGCATTTTGAAAGCCTTTATGCTGTTGAGTTATGTTACTATTGTTCCTAATTTTTTAGTGTTTTGAACACGAAGGGGTGTTATATTTTGTCTAATGCTTTTTCTGCATCTATTGAGATGATCATATGATTTTTATCTTTAAGACTAGTGATATGATGAATTACATTTATTTATTTCTGTATGTTGAACCAAAATTGCATCCGAGATGAATCCCACTTGATTGTGGTGCACGATCTTTTTGATATGTTTTTGTTTTCGATTTGCCGGACTTTTATTGAGAATTTGTGCAAATATGTTCATTAGAGATACTGATCTGAAGTTTTCTTTTGTTTGTGTGTCTTTGCCTTTTTTTTGGAATCAGGGTGTATTGGCCTCATAGAATGAGTTTGGATGTGCTGCCTCTTTTTCTATTTCCTGAAATAAATTGAATATTATTGGTATTATTTCTTCTTTAAAGGTCTTATAGAACTCGACTGGGTATCCATTCAGTCTTGGGCTTTTCTTGGTTGGTAAACTTCTGATGGTGTCTCCTATTTTGTCACTTGAAATTGATCTGTTTAAATTGTGTATATCATCCTGTTTCAATTTGGGCAAATTATATGACTCTAGAAATTTGTCAATGTCTTCAATATTTTCTATTTTATTGGAGTACCAGTTTTCAAAATAATTTCCAGTTATCTTCTGTATTTTTGTAGAGTCTTTCATGTTATTTCCTTTTTCATCTCATATATTAGTAATTCGAGTTTTCTCTCTCTTTTAATTCATTACCATAGCTAAGGTTCTATTAATTTTATGTATTTTTTCAAAGAACCAACTTTTTGTTCTGTCAAATTTTTAAATTTTTCCTTTTGTTTCAATTTCATTGATTTTAGCTCTGATTTTAATTATTTTCTGTCTTCTACTGCTTTTGGTGTAAATTTATTCTTCTTTGTCTAGGGTTTTGAGATGTGATGTTAAGTCATTTATTTGTTGATTTTTTTCTTCTTTTGAGGAATGTGTTTTCCTTTCTTGCAATGTGGATCTGAGATTTTACAGCTTCTACCTTATGTTCTTGTAGTACCCATGCAGATTGCTTGTACCTGACCTTGATGTTGGACTTCCAGACCCTGCTGATGTCCCTCAATGTATGGTACTCCAACTAAAGGTGGTGGCTGTAATAGCTGAGGTAAATTGAGATAATATTGGAGGTATCCTAAGATGCATGTAATGTCTTACATAGATGGGGCTGAAAGGGTGGGCCTTACACTCTGTTTGGGATGTATGCTTTGAGATGCAGCTGCTTCTACTCCGGTTCTTCTGTCAAAAAGATAGTGGCTACTGCATGGGGAAGGCTATGGTGATGACTGCAGTGTCCCAGATGGAAGTGTATTAGGTTTTGGCTCCCAGGTGGGGGGATGGGCTGTACTCAGACCTACCCTGGACCTGGGTCCTGCACAAGTCTGTGAGGGCAGATTTGGTCCTGAGCTTCCATGGTAGTCTGTTGGTTGGAAGGGGTGGTCCTGTGAAGGGGTCTGAGCTCTGAAGGATGTCTGTTGGTGGCAGGATGGACATGGGCCTACTGTGAACCTGGGTCCCACGCAGGTTGGTGTGGGCAGATCTGAGCCAGGCCTGACCTCCTGCAATAGTCTGGTTGGAAGGGGTTGACCTATGCTGGAGCCTGGGCTCTGGTGGGTGTCTTCTGATGGCGGGATGGACCCAGGCCTGCTGTCACCCCACAATTTTCTATCTTCCCCTGCTACTTTGGGGTTTGCTTTTATCTCATCCAGATAGGTGCAATTGTAATCTATATTATTTTTATTACTTATTCCTTTATTGTACTGTTTTCTTTTCAGTTTCTGTCAAGGATTTGCATTGTTCAACAATAGCATTTTTTTAAATTCTCTTTTTTCTATTCCTTATCACAATTATTATTTTAAATAAATCATATTGGCAAGAAGTGAGATAGCAAAATTCAATGTTTTGTTTTCTATATTGTTCTTTCATAGGCAGATAATATAATCTAAAAATAAAGCATCTTGATAGGAAAAAAAAAAGATTGCTTCATGCTAAGTAGATTTTATTCCCTCATACAAGGTTTTAGAAACTAAAACAAACACATCACTGATTTTATGTCATTCTCTTTCAGACTGAAAGCAATGAGCAATTAGCATTTGCAAGATGCTTTAAAAGTTACTTTTAACAAGAAAAACAAGTCATAAAATAAGAAATTTCATTTCTTTTAAAATAGCACATTTCCAGTATTCTATAGTCTTTAAATTTTTTTGTAAAATCCAAAATAATTATGACTTGAACACTACTCTTTCCCATTATCAGTTATAAAGAATTTCTTACTTTTCTGAAATTATCATAAATATGGACAAAATTTAAATTGTTATTATATGTAGATATCTATTTGTGCAAACACACATATGAACATTTATTTATTTATTTATTTATTTTTGTGGTGCTGGGGATTGAACCCAGGGACTTGTGCATGCTAGGCAGGTGCTCTGCCAACTGAGCCATATCACCAGACCCAGAACATCTATTTTTTTAAATGGACATTATGCACACAATGAGGACACAGATCCTGGATATTTCTAAATTAAACTATATTTTAAATACATCTATATATTTCATATATATTTCAAATATATAAAAATCATATCCTGAAATATATTCTCATATCACAACATACTAATAGTTCATATTACATATATATCTGCAGTGTTATTGGACACCACAAAATCATATTATACTGTATTTCAAATATATATTATACTTCAAGTATCTTTCAAGTATATGTGTTTCAAGTATATATATGCACACATATACATGCATGTGTTTTTGTACTCACATTCTGCATGTATGTAAATTAAAAATTTGGAGATTCTGTAAAATTCTGTGTAAATATGTCAGTTTAGCAATTTTAATTTAATCATGAGTCTGCTTCTGAATTATTTCTATTAAGTATGAACATTTAGCCAAGATTATTTAAAAATGCTATTAAGAAAATGAAATCTATAAGTGATCTGTTGAGAGCTAGATGAAAATGCATTCTGTGAAAAGCATTAAATCAAGAAATAGAAGAAAAAAAGTGACAACTTTTTCTTAAATAATTTTTTTAAATATCCTAATTGTAACTTAAGGTTAAATGATAGTTTTTTTTGAGGAAAAATGATCTTATATTTGTATTAATTCAATATTGTAATTTAGTGGCTCATATAGATTCTCCCTTCTGTTAGACTTAAGATATATTAAATATATCCATTTTATTACATCAAGTTATATTTTCAAAATTTACTAATTAAATAATTAAATATAATGCCTTCTAGTAAAAAAAATATACTGATTGTTTGATAATCTGTGATGCTAGTAAGTATGAATATAAATTAATATGGATGATTTTCTTATATTTCTACCTGCTGTATATCTGTGCTAGTTACATAAAGGTCTGTTTTATTAAGTTAACACATAAAACTCAAGAAATATAGTTTTAGTCAAGTGAAAGAAAAAAAATTTTATCTCTAAAAGTAGGCATTTTCTTTTTTTCTCACAGTTTGAAAGATATGAATTCTTGCTTAGATAGTAGAGAATGTTGGAGTGTAGAAAAGAAATGAAGTTAGGGCCAACTTCTCTTTTAAAACACAGTAGGTACAATGTCCTTACAACCCACCAAACTAGAATATTTCACCCAAAAAAATCTTTATTTTTTTGAAGAAAATATCTGAATATAATACACTAATCTACTCATTTTTATATCAATACAATTATAAAATATAAATTTTAACGTGGAAGAAGAATATGAATATTGAAACGCAGGCTTAGGTGAAGTCAATATAATATGAAATCAGTAAAAATGAATAAATAGGAAATAGGTGAAATGGTGGTTTTGGTTCAGAACTACGTTTCTCTGGGATAGACTATCATACATGACTGGTTTTAATATCATGAATATGTCATAAACCTTTAGAAACCTACAATAGTGGCTGGGTAAATACTTACATGGGACTAAATACTTACATGAGACAATGCCTTCTGGCTGTTATATTCCTTTGGGTCCAGATAAAAATACTAACCATAAAAAGTGACATCACAATTCTTCAGTGCTAATCATTTTGTAGAGTTATTAACAGTTTTAATGTAAATGTTTATAGATAAATAATTCACTAGCTATCTAGTTATTTGTGGTGATTTTTTTCATAGTGATGTTACATATATATGTACATAACATTCATATATTTACATATATTATATATATATATATANATATATATATATATATATATATATATATATATATAATCCTTTTATGAAACCATATTTTCAGGGAGAAGTGGAATTGTTAAAAAAAAAACAAAGTGCTACAAACACTGTTAAGTGAAATTATAACAGGAAGAGTGAACTTAGGTGTTAGAGAATATTGAGGTAAGGCAGGAATAGGCTTATACTCAACTGCCTACATGCTAGGTCAGATGTCCAAGATATGCCCTCACTACATGAAAAGTAATGAATGAATGAATCAATTAATCAAAAGTACAAAGCATAAATATGAGCTAGGCTTATTGTTAATCAAAGTTAGAATCTGCAAGATTAAAATTTGGATTTTGTAGGCCAGGTCCTATCCATCAGCCCTTGGGAGTCATGACTACAAAGGCAGCTAGCCAGGGAAAGTGAAAGCCTGAGGAGGCCACAGACACTGCCTGACATGGAGGGGTTCAGGTTAGAATTCCTGCTATGTGTGTCCTAAACCCTGTGAAGCTGAATTGTGGACTCCTCACTTGAACCAAAATTCTCAAAGGGATTGAAATTGCACTAGGTTAAGGTTGTGCTCTAACTACTATTAGATTTAAAATAGTAACATAAAAACTCCTGTTCCTAATTGTTCCTGTGAGAATCTCACATAATACAATTAAGAGATGAGCTCACAAAAAAATATTCAGATGGTTCAAAGGGAATCATCATGATGAGGATCATTAAAAAAGCAAAAATAGCAGTTTTAGCTTCAAAGACAATACATGCTGAAAAGTCATATTTTAAAATATGTACCAAAGCTGCTTTGTAAAATGCTTTAATAAATACTGGCTGAATTAACAGATAAGCATATGTCAAGGAACAACCAGAATAAACAAACAGATGGAAAAAATAAAGCACTGGAATAAGAAATGTTAAGTATGAAGTATATGAAAAGTACAAGAAAGCTGTTACTAGACAGATAAATTACACATTTGACACCATTTTAAAGAGAATTATCCGACTAAATAAAGATGTATACAAAAACGTCATTCTGCATAGAATAGCTATGTAAATCTGCATAGGAAGATAAGAGAATGATAAAAGTAATCAAGGACTCGGAGGATGAATATTTTAATATTTAGTTTGTTTTCTGCCTGATGCTATCCCAGAATATCTGAGACTGAGTAATTTATGAAAACTTTTTTGGGGAGCCCTCATAGTTTTGGAGGCTGGGAAGGTGTCACTATTGCTTGGCTTCTAGTGAGACCTCATAAAAATTCAACTCATGGCTGAAATCAAAAGAGAAAAGAGGTATTCACAGAAGAGAAGATGTAACAAAAAGGGCTGCATATATTATAACAACCCAGTCTCCTAAAACTACCCTGATCTCATGGGAACTGCATTAATACCCTCATGACAACAGATCTCCTATGATCCCAGCACCTCTTAGCACCTTTGTACTGGAGAGGAAACCTCAGCATGAGTTTTCCAGAGGGGTAACCATATTGAAACCACAGCAAAGTCTAAATTTATTCTCAGAGTTTAGAGGAAATGAAATTAAGAGAATGAAGTAAAACTAATATTTATAAAGATTATTTCTGAGAATTTTCCAGAACTGACAGAAATAGTGATTCCATAAATACAGAGAATGTGCTATATATCAATCAATATAAATTTTTAAAAGGCTATACATTTTTAGTTGTACAAGGTGAATAATTTCTAAAGGTTTATTGGATAGCCCAGTGCCTATAGTAATGTTACTGTATTATATAGATGAAATTTTTATAAGAGTAGATATTACATTAAATGTTCTTATTATAAATATTAAGAGGGCAAGAAGAAAATTTTAGAGGTGAGGATTTGTTAATGGCATAGATTATGGTGATGGATCATGGTTGGATACTATCTCCAAACTTAAAAATTTGTATAGATTAAATATGTGTGACTTTTTTTATATCTATCATACTTCAATGGAGTAGTTTAATGATAAATAAGTAAGAAATTCATACTACAAGTTATTCCAAAGACATAGAAATTATTTTGAAGAGAGCCAGGGGTTAGAAATTATTCAGTTAAATAATAATGAAAATCAAACTAGTAATAGATGAAAATTAAACTAATAGTAGAACTCTCTTAATTAATAATGGTAATCAACAATATGCAATACTGACCACCACAGAAAGTAACAGAAATCATTAGAAAGAAATTATACATTCAAATCAATATAAAAATGTGCAAGAAAATAAAAAATAGACTTTTATGAAGTATGACACATTATCGCATTTCTTGATTTGGCTTCAATTAATCAATTTTTATCATCATGTTTATATAACTTAAAAAAATCTGTTATGTAAATCATAGGCAATTATTCCTGTTCAAATAGTAGCATTCATATGTTTTAGGTAGGCAGAATCTGATTTTATTTCTCAATCTGAGAGATTGTAAATTCAGTTTTGATATTTTGAACTTATTTCATTGTTGCATTGAACAAATACTGAGTAATGCCTAAGAGCCAACATGATCACACACTATGAACTAAAAGATTAAGTAAGTCTTGGTTCTTTAAGAAAAAAGAGGGACTATCTCATTAGCATATCAAAATAGTAATCATATTTATGACAGAAAGCTTTGTTTATTTTATCATTCTTGATATATACTAGTTAACAAAGTTATTGGAAGATAACTTATTGTGTTATGCATATTTTATACAAGAGTAAGTTACCTTAATTTGATAACTTTTTGACTTTTAGGGTAATAGTTTATGTTAGTTAAGAAGGAAACAAAATCATACTTTGCAACTTGATTCCTATTATAGTAAACTAGAGCATATCTGAAATATTTGACAAGGGGAAATTGCTATTAAGTCAGTTTTAAACTTCTTTCAAACATTATTCAATATTCCTTCTTAGATACATTACATCCTTCAAAATGAAAGCTTTAGCAACCTAATGTAGACACTATGAAGCTAATGTAATGGATTTAGAACTTGTGTTATAGTTCTGAAGTTATAATTTAAAGTATTTATCATTCATTCAGATCCAAATAATATTTATTGTCAGTCACTATAATGCATGCTTAACAAGCATTATTTCATGTAATATTCATGGCAGACCTCTGAAACAAGTCTGCACAATTCTGTTCATGCTTGAAGGTTAATGCCAAAACACAACATAGGGAAATAGCATTTGGGATTTGAATTTTTGTCTCTGATTTAAACTCATGCTCTTACCTCCAAAAAAGTTATGCCAATGACCAATTAATACATGAAAAGATGTTTATCACCACTAATTATTAAATCAAAACTACAATGAGATACTACCTTACATCCAATAAATGGTTACTATGAAAAACTGAAGCATTACAAGTTTCTCTGAGGATTAAGAGACAAGGAATCCTTTTGCAGTATTGGTAGAATATAAAAAGGTACCATCTATCGAAAACATTATGATGGTTTCTCAAAATATTAAGAATCTGAATTGCCATTCTTTCAACAATTTCACTTCTAAGTTTATACTTAAAAAATTAAACACAGTTCTTGAAAATGTATTTTGTGCATGCAATATCATAACAGCATATAGCTGACATATAGAAGAAATAAAAAATGTCCATAGATGAATGTATGGATAAGTTAAATGTGGCTGGAATATTGTTCAACCTTAAAAAATGAAGAAAATTCTGATATATGCTACAACAGTTGAATCTTAAGGACATTAGTGCAAAATGAAATAAGCCAAACATAAAAAGACAAATACTGTAAAATTTCATTTACATGTTAATCAATTGGTTAGAAGCAGAGAAATATGAAGTAGAATGAGAATTATTAGGGTCTGGGGCAAGAGTGAATGGGAAGTTATTGATTAATAGGTAAAAAGTTTTACAATATTAAATAAACTATGGATATGGATGGTGGTGATGATTCTATAACAGTATGAATGCATTTTATACTACCCAACTGTATAATTAAGAGTGATTAGGGTGGTAAGATGTTGTATGTATTTTGCCAAAATAAAGTATTTGGGAATAAGTGTAATTGATTTCTAAAATACATTTATGGTTTTTTTTTGTTGTTGTTTGTTTATTTGTTTGTTTGTTTAGTTTTAAAAGATGGGGATGTTATTACATACATTGGCCAACATCATAGGACATTTATAAATGTTAAGTAATAAAACACTTCTTATTTCTTTTGTATTTTCTCTGTACTTTTTAAATAAAGCTTTGTGGTAGTGATGTATTGTATAAGAGATAAAGAAATTTGATTTTCAATGCCTTATAACAAAGTACAGTGTTTATTTTTCTTCTTTTCACTCTTAATAGATAACACAGTCACTGCCTATAATTGCTGCTAGGTAGCTGTATTCTTAAATATCTTTAGTATACACTGGCCTTCAATTCCATGCATGCTATCTCCAAGGTTAACAGCTGGTGGTAGCCCTAAGGTATACAATGCTACCTTTGAAAGTTGCTCTATTATGTAACTAGTCCCATTCAACGGAACTGCTTTTTAGTAGCTCAGTACAATTTTCAATTACTATTGCAAACAGATAAAAACATGTCTGCGGAATCAATTTGTGTAGTTTCCTATAAGCATCCAAAGGATTTAAAGCAGCATCTACTATTTTTTAAAAACATCATAATTCTTTTTCACTGGCTGCACTCTATTTTCCTGGGCACAGAATCAGAAAATCAAGTATTCTAACAAATAGCCTTGCAGTGAGAAGGGTAAAGTGACCTAAGTTGACTTACCTATTGCCCTCAAATGTGGAAGACTTTATACTTTTTAAAATGATGAGATGCTCCTTTGGTTTATCATTGAATTTGGACTACAAGCTTTCTATGTGTCTTTTAAATTGAATGTTCGGAAACAATTTTGTTTGAAGCTCTGAAAACCATAGGCCTGCAGAGCTGACAAAAGAACATTGCCTGTCTCTACTTAAAAACATGCTGATGGTTACTGTTAGGGAATTATTTTTTAATTAGCTTCATGTCTACATGTCCCCTCATTCTGTGTTGCTCTTTCTATTTGTTCTCCTTTTCTATTATTTTACTGTGCCTTTGTTTCTTGACTAAGTCATAATTTTCCTGTTTGGTGTTTTTCTTGCTCTGTTTATATATCCCTTGTTCTCTCTCTTCCTCTGCTTTCTCCTTTCCCATCCCAAAGCCCAGTGAAGATCAGAATTGCTTATTTTAAGTCTGAAAAATTACTTGTATTTTTAAAAACTTCAGCCTTCAGTTGCAGATCCTACTGTTCCCATAGCTGATGCTCAGATGTTCCTCAGCTCCCAGATGGCAGATGATACCTTTGCAGAGCAGGTGGGTCCACTCCATCTCTGGACAAATAAACCTCTCCTGTAAATTGCTTATACTTGAGAGGGTGACCTGCATTCAGGGGAGTTCATGAGGAAGACATTGCTTCTCCTCACCTTTAACTCTAGGCAGAAAATGCAAGCTCCATTTCTAGGAAGGACCTTGGAAGAGGAAATGAGAAGAAATGCATCTTTATCAATCACCTGTTCCTGAGGCTTGTCGATTATAGGAAGAAATTGCTGTAATTTGAATGAAAGTTTGTACTAAGTATATAAATTTGTCTTCAGTTGACATACTGTTTGATTTTTTACTATGTATTGATGAAAAAAGGAGTGTCTAATCAGAATATCTGATTGCAGAGTTTCTGTTCAAGATGAATTTTCTTTATTTTTTTTACCTTTAAAAAAACTCTATATTTTCTCTTAAATTTACCTCACTATTGACTAACCAAGGCAAGATATTTTATTTTGTTTGTTTATTTTGTGCTTGTCTTTTTTATCCTCTTTTATTATTTATATATTTATTTATTCTTAACTTGACAGTCTTCAGACACCGGTAGAGTTGTTACAGAGCAGAGCTACACCATGAAACTGAGGCCAACCACAAAAGCATACCTTTCACCCTGATTCTAACAATTATGTCAGAAAGATTTCAGACATGTCACTCAGATTAATAGACATGAGTTAATTATAAGGTATAGAAAAGAGGAAAAAGGGACATTATCAAGGGAGAAAGTGGGTCCTCTTAATGAGGAGAGGGACAACTTGCCCCTCCAGCCTTCTAATTTTATCAGGGTCCCAGAGAAGTTTCCAAAATGCCACCCAAGTCCACATTTTCAATTTTCACTGACAGCATGGGAACTATATGAACTGCCTCCAAAAGACTATGGTGTGGTGCTTGCTCATAGTTGGAGATTTTAAGGAAATTGAGTTCCCCTGTTTTTGCCTCAATTCCCTGCCCCCTTGATCAGTTTAATACCCTATGAACCTTCAGCAAGGTTTCATATGAGGGTTTTAATATTTTGGTTGCCAGGGTGACTGGGGTTGTAGTAGAGTTGGTGATAACAGAGGATCCAGGCCACACGGTTGGCTGTGACATGATTTGAAACACTAGTTTTTCTTAAGGGATGTAATTATAGCTGTGGGAGGTTATAACATACTAGGTCCCCATCATCCATGTGCTTGTCTGTCAGGTAAGGATCTGGGATTTAGTTAACCTTTGTTGTCTTTTCCCTGCTCACCCATTCCTGGCTGACTATCTACCTAACAAAGTGATCTATTATTACAGAGTGAGCACTGTATTTGGGAGTGGAAACATCAATATTTTCAGTTTTGGAGTGTGAAAAATCCTACCAGTGCTTCAATTTACCTTGGGTTCAGATGTGCAGGTAGAGTATATTACACAGAATACTGTAATTAAAAAAAAATGTAAACCTGCTATAAAAATAGACTCTTGGGAAACTTCAATTTCCTCATCTAGCATAGCACAGGAAACAAGTTGGGTTTGCAGTGAATATTTGTTGAACAGATGGTGTATAATTGAATAGACTTGAAAAATAGGTGATTATGCATATTCAAGGCTATGTTCTAAGTTGAAGGTGTCCCTTGCTTGCTCCAGTATTTCTGAAATAGCCCTTTTATTGAAAAAAATATTTTATTTTATTCCTGTCTTTTTTATCCTCTTTTATTCTCTGTTTCTGTGTTTTTAATCCATGTTTTCATTTTTTGCTACTTGAAATGAAAGTCTCTTTGGATAAACATCGTGCTTAATTTTTACGATACAGAATGTATATTATCTTTGATAGCTTGTGTTATAAGGGTAGATAAGAATAAAAGAGCTAATAATTCAACATTATAAATACAGTAATGAGGAAAACATTTGAAACTTCCAGTCAAACTTTTTTCTGATATTATAATATTTGTTTAATACTGCAAATATTTGTTCCATTATTAATAGGCTGCTTATATGTTAAATATAATTATATTTTGAATAAATATTATTTTCTTGGGTAAATGAAGCTTTAAAAATACTTTTTAAAGGAAAATGATCTCTTTTATGAAAAAACAATATATATGTATTATGTGCATTTCAAGTCATGTGGTCAGTATTAAAGAAGAAAATAAATATGACCACAATACGATGACCCAGAAACTATTGTTGTTAACATTATGTGAATATTATCTGAGATACTTATCTTTTTAGTATGTGGTAAAATAAAAAAAAATAATATTTGAGTACACTAATACATTTTTTGTTTAACTTTTTAAAGTTTTAAAAATGACAGTTAAATAAATGAAAGTGTTAGTATTAATATATTTAAAGAGGTAAAAGAATTTTAGCTGAAGACATGCAAATGTATGGTTTTTTTCTATATAAAGAAATATTATTTTTCCTAACATGATATTTTTCCTAATTAAGTTATGGAAAACATTATAAAATTTATATTAGAGTTATCAGAATTACAAGTTCACATTTAGGCAAATTGAAGGATGTTTCAGCAACACCATGAACACCTGCAAGTGGCTACACACTCCCACCTTCACCCTGATACATATTTAAATTTGTTATTAAAGTGTTATTATCATGTTAACATAGATGTAACAATTTTAAGTGAATTACATGATATATCAATAAAAGGGTTAGCTGTATAACATTTACCATTGATGTTTAACAATAATCACTATGGGTCCTTAGATTTAATTATTTTAGATATTGTCAAAAAGATAACCCCTGATCTCTAAGAATACCATTTTTATTTCTTAGTGTGCAATTTTGACTCATAGCCTATTTGGCTTTATTTCATGGTCAAAATATTTTTAAGTAATGATAGATTCTTGGTTCTCTATTATTTTCCTAGGAACTTTGACCTCCCAATTATTTTTAACTTGAACACATAATTGCCTGGTATTTTTGGATTAGATTTCTTTCCTCAGGTATCTACATATATGTTCCTATTGTCTTCTGAAATTTAATTTTGTTATGGAAATGTCTTATACTTTTTCATTATATTTAAAATTCAGCAACTTAACTGTGAATTTCAATTGCATTAGTTTTTTTCAGGATCATATCCTGCATTTTTTTATCTAAAGACATGTAGTTTTCACAATTCCAGAACATTTTTCTGCATCACCACTTGAGTTTGTTTCTGTAACTTATGGGGTTTTCTGCCTTAGTCTATCCAATTATCCTTTAAGATAATCAATACTTGTGCTCCTCAGAGAAGACCTTTTATACCATTTCTTTTTTTCTGTTGTATATACTTTTATTAATTCAACACATTATTTTTCTGTCAACATCTCAACTTCCAGCAACATCTATTTTGTTCAGTTTTATTTTATTATTTTTTGATTGGCTTCATTTATGCTTGGTCATATACTAGTATGATTTTTCTATCTCCTCTAAACCTCAAAAGAGATGGAGTATATCATCATTTTATAACCAAGGAAATGGAATGTGAGAAAACAACATTCTTAAAGCCCAAGGATTTTCACAGTCAACTTGAGATTTGAGTCCAACTCTTTGTGACATTATTATCTTCTACACTTCACCCCATTGTTTTTTGCCAGGCCATTAAAGAGTAATCACTATTGTTTGTTTTTAGACAACATTATTTGAATGTATAGTTTTACACCATTATTACTTACAACAGTGCCTTTAGTTCCATAATATTTTTAAATGGTTATTTTGAACATTAGTAATAAGAATATAGGATGATTATTTACTTGCTCCTTTATTTAAGTAAGCATAACATACAACAGCAAAAGTTTAACTAAGAAAAATGTTGTCTATTTCATGATATTTGATGTAAGATTAGAGGATTCAAGAGTTGAAATGGTTCCTAACTTGCAAAAGTCTGTGGAGAAAGCAGCATAGCACATGAGTGGTGCCTTGCTTGAATTGAGTACTGTGTCAAGCATTGTTCTTCTTTATATTTTAGTAAATAAGAATTTGACCACAAAAAAACTTGCTATCAACAGAGAATAATCTAGAAATAATTGGAGATATTTTTGAGCATCCTTTAAGATGCTAAATTAGACTTCTCAGAGCCTACATATTACCAAGAATATGCATGCATTTTCTTTCTTTCTGGACTGCAAAATTTTAGAATTGACTTTTGTTTTATAAACATTTTAGATTAATAACCCAAATTAATATTTAATAGAGTAGAATGCCCAGCTGATTTAAACCTTCTGTCTCCATCACGGATGTCCTAACTCCCTCTTCATGTCTGCATCCTACATCCAAATGATGTCTCTGGAATATTTACTGCTTGGTGATTTAGCTCATTTATAACTGTGTAAAGAAGCAACAACTATCCTCACTATGACCAGCAAGTGTCCTTTTCCTTTGCTTGAACATAACAAAGAAATATTGAAAACTTCACACCATTTGTCTCAGTTGCTTTGAGAAGATGCAGACGGATTTCATAAGCAGTTTTTCATTGTGTTAAATAGGATTGTCAAACCTCTGAGCAGAATTCATTTTTCCTAAAGAACCAATTTTATTTTGCAGTAATGAGTGGATAGACTATACCCCAAACAACTACAAAAGTTCTTTGTCTGTGCCAAATTGAGGATCAGGGAATAATTCTTTGGTTTGTATTCTGTCCCATTTCACTTTTCTTTTCTCTCTGTAAATATAGCAATTTTTAAATCTGAAGGTAGTGATGACTTTTGAAGAAGTGTGGTTTATTGCAATTATATTTTAGCACAAAGAATAAGTGTTTCAATAGTATTTATTCACTTGGGTTTCTTGGGAAATTCATTCTGCAAAAAATAAATAAATAAACAGGTTGCTGAAAGGCACTAGTACATGAACATTTTAATTTAAATATTTACATTAAAGCTCTATAATTGTGCTCTACTTAGTTTTTAAATGAAAGCATTTCTAATGCAAAATAGCAGAAGACATTCAACAAACTCAACATTTGCATTATTTTTAGCATTTAAAGCCTATCTTTAAACCCACACTCACACACACACACACAAACAATTGGAGATAGAAAAATAAATAGAAACCTTCAAATGATCACCAAATCTAATTTTAGCTTACAGTTTCAAACTTCTCTCCTTAGAAATGAAGGAGAATGATTTTCAT
Source organism: Marmota marmota marmota (assembly GCF_001458135.2). NCBI lineage: Eukaryota > Metazoa > Chordata > Mammalia > Rodentia > Sciuridae > Marmota > Marmota marmota. The sequence continues at coordinate 13,855,807 of NW_026000142.1, forward strand.
GCAGAATTTCGTTTAAATTAGTTAACAGTGAAAAGCATTAGTTGTATAAAAGCTAACCCTTAGGGCTGCATATACAGATGCCAGAAAAAGATGAGTGTGTTTATGCACCCTTTTTGGCATGTATTAGATTGGCATAGTCTTTGAGCAAATATACCCTTTTCTTATATAGGCAGATCTTAAAATGTCTCAGTGAAGTTTCTGGTATTGAGTCTCTTTGAAATTTGGGATAGTATCACTGTGAAATTGAAACTCAAAACAGATAAACATTAATTCCTCACTGTATTACTTAATAGCTGAAAAAATCATGAGAAAGTTGCCTAAATTCCTTGACATGTTAAAAAATAAGTTTACTTGTATCCTACAGAGACTTTTAATAGTAATATAAAGTATTCAATGCCTGTGTCACACATACTGTTTCTTCCTTATTAATGACAATATATGTTAATTATGTTCACCATTGTGTTCTTCATTTTTAACTTCTTTCTGCTGATAATTTTTAATTAAAGCACATAATTTTTGTTTCTCTAATAAAATAAATGTATTTTAGAATAGGCTTAACTTAGAGAAAAATTGAATGAAACTACTTGTTCCTTATTGATGAAGTGGTGAGGATTGAGGGGAAGGATTCCATAACCCTATAATCAGGACCCAGGCTCTCCAAAAGTCTGTGTTCTAGACTCAGGGAATTTTGCTACTCTTTTTTACTTAAATGTTTTATTCGTTCTTTTTAGATCTACATGACAGTAGAGAGTGTATTTTGGCACATTATACATGCATGTAGTATAACTTATTTTAATTAGGATTCCATCTTGCAGTTCTACATGATTTGGAGTTTCACTGGTTGTGTATTAATATATAAACATAGGAAAGTTATGTCAGATTCATTCTTCTGTCCTTCCTATTCCCATACCTTACCTTTACCTTCATTCCCCTTTGTCTAATGCAAGGAGTTTCTATTCTTCCCTCCCCATCCCTTATTGTGTGTTAGCTATTCTTGATTAATAAAATGGTGTTGCTCCAAATTCTAGTGAAGTATCAAATACAGAGCTTTTTTTCCTTCCTTCTTTCCTTGTCTCTTCCCAACACCCTCCCCTTTTTCCTTTATTTCTTCTTTTTCATTTTAAGGAAATTGAGGGACATTTGGATAGTTGAGATTTTTCAAACATTATTGATGATTTGTGTGTATTTCTACTTTCACCTTAGTTTGTATTGTGGATTTATTGTGAAGTTTCCAAATACAGTAAATTATGCAAATCAGAGAACTCTTACACTTAGATTTTCTAGACTATTAATGACCTATTTGTATTCCACACCTGATCATCTCATAATTGTTCCTGAAATCTCCAGGGGGTATTTATGTAATCTGCTTGGAGCTTTTGAAATACTTTAACATCTTATTTACCCAAAGGCTTCCTAGTACTCTCAACTCTCATTACATAAAGATATTCACATTAGAAACAAATGAAGATATTTGGGGTAGCTTTTTAAAAGTTAAAGTAAAACAACAAAGTTAATATAGCAAAAATATGTACTTTATTTGAAAATTAACACTCAAATCCTATAATCAAAGTACACATTTTACAGAATCCCATGGAATTTTTTATCAATTTTTTCCTAACAAGTACCAATCAATCAGAATTATTAAAGGAAGTTCAGCAGAAGAGAAACAGGAGAAGAGCATTGCAGTTTAGTGTAGCACATTGACAAATTATTTCATTGGCCAGATTTTTTACTGAAGATATTGTCTTATTACATAAAATACAAATAATTATAAAGAATTAGCTAAGTTTTAAGCAAACCGCATTCACATGTATATTATCATCTGTACAAAATTTTTTTAGAATTATTTTTTCTGTGGTTTTATAGACAGTGCTAGGAGTCTTGGAAAAGTTTTACTTAAGACTTAAGTTTCTGGATCAAATTGGAAAAATGATGAGTTTTATATAAAAAAGTAAACTGACTTTCACACATTTTGACGTGCAGCAAAACTCGACTTTCATCAGTATTATTAAGAACAAAATAAGAGCAACAGAAACAAGAAAAAATGCTTAAAATAAGGGTGACTTTTTATTTCCTCTGAAATGCCATTCATAAATAGCACTTCTTATTTTTAATTTGTTTAACCCTTAAATTTCTCTAGAAATTCATTTTCAGTGGTAGTCTTACCTTCATATGCAAAACTACAATTTCATTATTTGGGAAGGTATACTACCTAGTAGGCTGATATAATTTAAAAACTGTTCTTCCGACCAAATTTTGGTAAACCACTTATGAATACAAAATCTTTGTGGATAAAAATCTTATTTTTTGTCTATTTTTTTTGTAAAAAGATATACTTTCCCCATCATAAATTTGTAAACTCAATATTGATTTAAAATGGAATCCTAAATTATCAAGCACATTAATTTAAAAATATACATCTTTATTTTAAACAATTTAAATTTAAGATTTCAGGTATTCTTAAGGGATTGACAGGTAACATGTAGCAAATCCTTTCTTTAATAGAGTAAAAATACTTTATCCACCAATGACAGCTTTATTAATGACCTCTTCAAATATCAGTGCTTATAAAATTTCATATCTTACAAAATAAAAAAATACAAACTAGCAATAAAATTAACTGCTTAAATGATTAAGAAATATTTTTGATAACATGATAAGGATTTTTATTGTCCAAACAAAAGATCATAATAGAAGACACAAATAAATTAGTTGTTCTGACAATTTTAGACTTCAGGCATTCTCTGTGAGAAGGTCAGTTCCTTATGTAAACAAGAATCCTAACCGAAACAAAAACAGCAAATGTCTGAGACAGTGTTTAAGACAAATGTACATAGTGAGGATAAATAGAAGGTTTTAGATTATACACATATGTGATAGAGCCATATAATGATTCAAATGTATATAACATCATAGATGCATATAGAAGCCAACCTGATTGTGAATTTCTTGTGGTAAATACATTTAAAAATATTGTTTTCAGCTAAATAAATGTGTTAAGTGTGAATTTTTGTCATATTTCTTTAAAAGACCATATAATTATTTTAAAATGATTTTCCTCTATTGATTTGGTCCCCGTAGTTTTGATGTGTTTCAAATCAGCGGAATTTCTCTTTCCAATGGCTATACCTTCTTTAAAAGGCTTGTTTTAAAAGGCTTCCCCTGCATACACATGTTTACAAGGAGAGGTCTTTCAACATCTCTGCAAATCAGGTCATTCATTGTTCCTGTAGTCGTGGTGATGTGGAAAATAGCCTAGTCCAGAAGACTGTGACTGGCTGGGCCTACCTCATCTGGTGCATTTGTGGAGAAAACACAAAGAAAACACAAAGTTACACTCTTCTCAGGTGTAAATGCAGATAGAATACCATTAGTGCACAATTTCACAAATAAAATTATGTATCACCATTGATTGAAAGTCTTCCCAAAAGTGATTATTGAGGACCCATCCCCAGAGTTTCTGATTCATTAGGTGTGGGATAGGGCTGAAGAATTTACATTTCTAAGAAGTCACCTGGTGATGACAACCATACTTTGAGAATCAGTGTCTTAGTTCTGTGCAACTTTGTTTTGATGCTTCATAGGTAGATGAGAAAGGCCAGACTCTTCCAGAACTACACATATTAGGTAAATAGACCACTGTTCTTTTTCTCTATTTTTATAGCTAAATCAGATTCCTTATTCCCATTCACAATCACACCCTTGAAAACATGGAGCCAAAGAGTACCTGTCCAGGGTCTGCAAGAGAGTTACTTGGCAAGCAAACAACTTTTAATTTTAATCAGGTGTTATACCTGGAACTTCTTCAAGAACTCTCAGTATATTGACTTTATTCAACCTCAGTCAAAAAGTCCAAGAGTTACCTCCAGAAGAATGAAATTGATTTCTTGAGGAATCCTACAAGACAATCCTGATAAAGTAAGGGATCACAAATGTTGACTCAGGCTTCATTTTTTCCATAATCTAGATTCATCTCTTTCAATTAAAATGTGTTAATTCTTTACAAAATTTTGTCTTTTCTTCTACTACTGTGTTCTATAAACTTACTAGCATATTATTTTATTGATCTAATCACTGCCTTTTTTCTTATAATATGATATAAAATTGATAAATAGTTGACACATATATGCCATTAGTAGGTATGTAAATGGAGATTTAAGACTAAGATAGTCCTTAAATTCTTCTTGAAAACCCCAACATGTAAAAGACTCTAAAATGAAGTCAATAACACAACTGTGATTCATGTTGGTGAGAAACTTGACATGACACTCCTTATAGGATAATTTTCTCATTGGATCTTAATAATCACATACTTCACTGCAGGAGTATGAGTACATGTAATTATGAACTAAAGCTCCAACTCCTGTTGGAAGTATTATGTAATATACAGTATAAATCCCAAATTCTGAATTCTACATTTTGAAGGCATTTTATTCAGGGTTTTTGACAGGGGATGGTCGACGTAGAGAAGCATGCATGCTATTAGTATGGTTCCCCAGCTGCCAATCCACACATCCAGCCTACTTTTCCCTGTCGTGAAGTTGCAGCAGAGTAATGCCACTGTGGAGCAGTAATACAGGTGGGGTGGAGCACAGGCAGCCAGCATACACTGTGGCCATTTGGAGCCCTCCATGCAGGCATAGTGGACCTGAGATGCTACAAGACAAGGCCCATTGGCCCATCCCCCTTCGGTGGCAAGGTCTGGGCACGTTTTGAAAGCCTGCTGTAGAAACCCATTTCACACAGCATGGCAGACTGGAATCTGCAAGCATAGATCATCCAATGACCTCAACCTCTCACTTCCTGGCCTGCAACAAGAAAATGGAAATGAGGTAGACTTGAATGGAAATCAGATACAAGAGTTGAACAATATCTTTAGTACATTTCCAAATCCTTATTAGCATAAATTTGAACCAATAATGTTCATAAGTTTCCAAACCCTGATCAGTTCATACTGATTTTGGGCCAATAGCATTGGCAATTCTTTCAAACCCTAATAATCATAAGTTTGGACCAATAGCAATGATTGAAGGGCTATATAATACTTTAGACTAGCATACTCAGGAGGAGAAAACCTGCTATGGGGTTCCCTCTTGCACCACAGGAGTGCTGTTCCTGTTTCTGTTTTTCCTACTCTTAGACACACTCATCCTTGTCCATGGATTTTATTCTTTGAATTCAGGATAGGAGAACTCTAAAAGAAGAACAAATTGATGGTGGGCCGCTGGGATCTGCTGCAACCCTAGAGTGCATGGCATGCCATTAAGAGCTGCAACACTTGTTGACTGGAGAGGAGTGTCAATTGTGGAGAACCCTCTTGCCAGCAAAAGCAGTGAATAGAGTTTTATCTCAAAACTCCACTTTCATCTTTTGGTGACCATGAAGGACATTTCAGATGGTGAGTGAAAAAGACCAAAAAAATTATCAGTTTTTTGTAATGTTCTAGACTCCTTTCAAAATCATCTCTATCAGAAATGCCCCGGCACCTGTTGGCCTGCTGAAAGTGGATAGCACAGACACCAGTCTTCAGGCTTACTGCAGGAGGCTGGCTCAATCCTGTCTTCATCTTTGATGGATGAATATTTTGAAGCTCTGTGTTAGCTACTCTCCAAAGAACATGAACTAGGTCATGAGATTGGCTCAAGCGACCACTTCTTTTTTTTTTTTTTTTTTTTTTTTTTTTTACTTTCACACTGACTTTACTCAATGGTAGATGGCTTCCTTACACAATGTATCCTGGATCCTGAAACAAACTGATCTGAGTTATTTGGGAAAGAGGCAAACCACTAGTCCCCAGAGCATGAGTCAAGCAGTCTGTTTCTTTCTACTCTCTCTTTCATGTGCACTACAAAGAACATGTAGACCTGGGCTTCTTATATCTTGCTGAACCCCAGTTGTCTCAATAAGACCCATAGATAAGGTTATGTGAAATTTTTAAGATGTTGAGTGACTACTAGGACCCACTCACAAGAAAAGTCCCTTTCCCCAGATCTCCAAACCCTGCCAATTTTCCTTTAGAGAATGTTCTTATAACTTTCATTTATTTATTTATTTATTTTTATGTGTTGTTGAGGATCGAACTCAGGGCCTTGCACATGGGAGGTGAGCGCTCTACCACTGAGTTATAACCCCAGCCCCATTCTTTGGGTAATTTTAAACCCATCAAAGTAAAAGCAAATACAATCTGAACAAAAACTCTTAAGCAATTTAAAATCAAATATTTATAGTGAATAGTGACTCTAAGTATGCACATGATGGAAAATACATCCTACAAAACTAAAACCTTTCCTTGGGAACATATCTCTCACTTAGTATAATAACTGAATTTCTTCAGGACACCTACCCCCATCTGCAGTGGCTCCATAACTGAGGATAAACTCAGTACAGGGAAAACAAGCAAGCAAACAACAACAACAATAAAAGATTTCTCCTTTTAAGAGTGAAATGATATGAGGAAAAGGAATTTGGGTCATATTTTGGTAAGAGCAGCCAGGCCAAAACCTAGTCAGGCCTCAATGAGTGCTTAATCACATTTTGAGGTTCATGGGAGATAAAAGAAAACGTTGAGTACTTTGTGTTGATAAGAGTAACTAATCCAACTGGCAGGTCTCAAGGGTGGTCACCAATGGCTTTGAGGCCCATAGGTGATAGGCTTGCTTTTATCTGGTTTAAACAATGGAGGGATGCCAAGGGATGTCTTTTCCCCACATCTCCTTCAGGAGAGTAATATACTATCTGGCACAAGGACTGAAACACTAAGATTCCTTTGACCCTCCAACTCTGGGAAGCAATGCTTAATATTTTTCTGTTACTCAACTGTGACTCAAATACCAGTTGGGGGATGGGGAGAGATGGCCTCTGATAGAAGCATAAAGTACAATACCATTTTATATCTATATTTGCATGAGTAATTGCCCAAAGTGACTTAAGACCAAAGAGGGGTGGGGAGTGTCACTTTTAAATCCAAACTACTATAAAACTTTCTTATACTCTGGGATTCTGCAGAAAGGAGAGACAAAGGGAAAGAACTTACTCCAAACCAAAATTGTACTCTGGTCTGATAGACATTCCATTTGTTCCCTTGCTAGAATAATTATGACCATTAATTTTTTTTAGAGAAACCCTCTATCTTTTGAGCTCAGTTTTCCTGATGAATTTACTTTTAGTCCTATACACCTAAATTAATATTTTTGTCAGTATTGTTTTATCTAAATGGAGTTTAGCAGTGATAATGGTGGGGTTTATCTGAACCCCATACAGGACAAATTAACTCCTGAACCTTGATTTCAGTGTCCACCATGGTTGCCAGGATCTATGCTTAAGATTTCCAATAGTTCAAGTCTTCCCACTGTTTGAATCATAGTATAAAAACTTGGGAACAGCTCTATTTTGATTTATATTTCAAATATAATAGACCAAATATAATAGGATTAAATATAATACTTTTTGTAGATATTGTCTCCTAACCTGTGGAGATCTAATTCCTGCTAAAGAGCTACAAGATCTTTATTTCATGCTTGTTTTATGTATATGTGTGCACATTTCTGTATTGTGTATCATGTCTACATAATACTTGTATTTATATATCATTTACATTTTACTAGAATTGGATTATAAATAAATGAATACTCATAAATTTAATCCATGGATCCCAAACCCTTTTGAGTACATGAGACTTAAATAAAGCATTAATACAAAGGGTCAATTTACATTGGAAAGAGCAAAAATGTCTTTGAAATTACTATAGTTTTAGAACAAAGAATATTATTAGGAGTAGAGAAAGCAATTTAATAATATTATAGTGATAAATACATCAATAACACAAAATAACCATAATACTTTTGTGCATAATAACAGATCTTCAAAAAGGTAAAAACTGATAAATTTAGAAATGGACAAACCAATAATTATTGCATGCAGTTTTAACTCTTAATAACTGCTAAAACAAGTTGACAGAAAATAAATAAGGAAAGAGATGATTTAAATAACAATATCAATCAATTGATTCAATTAACACTTATAGAATAAAAAACCACAAAAGATTTAAATACAGGTTTTTCTGTGCATTTAGATAGATTTTTTTTTTGTATTTTATTTTTCTTCCTTTGTCATTAAAATTAATTAATTTATTTTAATTAGGTATATATGACAGCAGAGTATATTTTGATTCATTGTACACAATTGCAGCACAACTTTTCACTTCTCTGGTTGTACACGATGTAGTGTCACACCATATGTGCAGTCACACATTTGCCTAGATAATGATGTCCATCTCATTTCACCATCTTTTCTGTCTCCATGCCCCCACTCACCTCATTCTCCCCTAGGCCCCATCAAAGTTCCTTCATTTTTCCCATGTCCCCCCATTATGGATCAGCATCCTGTTATCAGAGAACATTTGGCCTTTGGTTTGGGGGATTGGCTTACTTCACTTAGCATGATATTCTCCAATTCCATCCATTTACCTGCAAATCCCATAAATTTATTCTCTGTTAATGCTGAGTAATATTACATTGTGTATATATATATATCTCACAGTTTCTTTATCCATTCACCTATTGAAGGGCATCTAGGTTGGTTCCACAGTTAAGTTATCATGAATTGAGTTGTTATAAACATTGATATGGCTCCATTACTATAGTATGCTGATTTTGAGGAATAAAGCAACTATCAATAAATTTAACAAATTTTAAATCATGCATGTTTTCTGATTATGATTATAATTATAAATCAATAACCTCAGTAAACAGAAAGATCCCTGGAAAAAAATCCCTACATCTTGGAAACATATAAATAACACACTTCAAAATAAACCTCTGTATTAAAATAAAGACAAAGTGTAAGTAGAAAATATTTGAAAATTTTTAAAAATTGAACTAAAATAAAATCAAAATATATCAAAATATTTGTGATGTTCCTATGCAATACTAAGGAAAATGTCTTACTTTAAATGCTTAAAATACAAAATAAGAAATCTAATCAATGGTCTCAATTTATAGCATAAGAAAGTAAGAAAAATAGAGGATATTAAACAAAACATTTGTAAAGAAAGAAATTATTATTGTTTAGGGAAAATTAATGCATGTAATGAAGAAAAAATGATAATACACGTAGATTAAAAATAGAAATTGAAGAAGTCAAAAGCTGGTTCTTGGAGAAGGTCAATAGGATATATAAACCTTTATTCAGAATGATTGTAAAAAAAGTGAAAACACACACTATTATTATCAAGATTGAGAGAGATGACATCAATATATATTCTACATTTATCCCAAGTATGATAGTATTATAAAATTTGTATGCCAATAAATTTCACAACTTTGAGGACACAGCAAAATTTCTTGAAAAAAAATTAATAAAGGTAACTCAAGAAGAAATAGATAACCTGAATAGTCTTTTATTTATTAAAAAACTTTACATATGATTAGATACATTCCCACAAAGTCCAGAAAAGATGGCATAAGTGAGGAAATGGTGTATAAGGAAAAAAATAGCATTTCTATATAAACCTCTGCAACAAATTGAGAAGTACAGGATATTCCACAACTTATCCTATGAATTCAACCTTAATCTTGAATTTAAGAATAGAAAACATAGATCAATATCTATCAAGAAATAGTTTCATAAATTCTAAACGATGTTCTGATATATTAAATCTAAAAAATCACCACACACAGAGGTACGGTAATTTAAAACCAGGCAAGATTTATTCCATAAAAACAAGGTTGGTATAATATTTGGAAATCAAACAGTGTGATTCATCTATTAACAAATGGTATGAACACACAATTTAGGTTGATGGAAATATTTGATAGCTTAATTTGGGTTGTTGTTACATGACTGTATATCTTAGTGTAGTTCAGTGATAGAGAATCCACCTAGCATACACATGACCCTTAATTTGATCTCCAACAGTGCAAAACAAAGAAATACACAAAACCCTCTAGAATTATAACTGTAAAAACTGTAATGTTTATTCTAAGTAAATTATAGTTCAATATATATGACTAAAATAAAAGTGCCTTCACCAAATTGAAGTTATGTTGTGTTGAGAAAGGCTTTGCTAAACATACATAGCCAGGTACTTTGATGATAGTGACTTTGTTATTTCAAGAACATTTTGCTCCCTGATTCTCTGACCACAAAAATTAATGATGGATAACAATTAATCAGACACTATTTGTGTTGAGGTACAAAACTGAACACAGTGTCTCCTGCCATAAATCTTCTTGTCCATATGGTTAAGGTACAATATTGGCACTGAAGCCTGATGTCCATCTGGACACAGATACATTTACTGCATGAGGCAAAACTTTCAAAATCAACCATCTGTTTGTATGTCATTTTTGCAAAAACCCCAAATCTGTAACTAAAATAAAACAATATGTACATGAAAAAAGAATGATCACAGAAATAATGTAGCATTTATTTAGCAAAATTCTCTTTCAAGAACATACTTTGAAAATTCTCCAGTAAGTAATACTTTTGCTATCTGAAGAATATGAATGCTACTTATTTTGGGGGGCAGTAATAGTTAAGGTGTGTACTAGCTACAAGTCCCAAAATATTTAATTTTATTTATTTTCCCTGTACCTAATAATTCATGATTTGGACCAAAACAGATTTAAATAACATCTGAGATTATTAATTACTTTTTTAAATTTTTGTATTTCAGCAGGTCAGTTGGTCGATGTGCAGATAAGTAAACATAGTGTATTGCCTATTTGGAATATATAATCTATAATTACATGTTCTTTCCTCAAGGAGCAATGTGTAATAGTTAAGAGTCCAGATCTTGGAGTCATATACTCCAAAGCTCAAATTGTTCCTTTTTTGTCAATTGGGTGATCTTAGGCAAATCCCTATCTTGGTAAATCAATCTCCTTTTCTGTAAAAAAATCATGACATTGACCTCTTGATTGTTGTAAGGATTGAATAAAATCAGACATGCTCTTAAACAGTTCAGGCTTATATAACAAAGTCCAACAAACTGGGTATCTTAAAATCTATAAGAATTTCTCTCTTATTCTTCTGGATTAGGAAGGGCGTGATCAAGGTATTAGTATGTCTGAGTTCTGAGAGAGGACCTGTTTCTAGACAGCGGACTGTGTACTCGTCATTTGTATCCTTACATAGCAGAAGAAGGCTACTTAGATTTCAAAACTTTTATAAGGGTACTGATCTCATTCATGAGGGCTCCACTCTTACAACCTAATTACCTCCCAAATGCCCTGTTCTAAATACGATCACACTGGATTTAGGGGTTTGAGATATGATTGGGGGTGAAACATGAGTACAGTAGAATTATTAGTATAATAGTATTCTACTCTAATATAGTAGAATTATTACTTGCCATAATAAATAAAGACCTGAGTATCATGGATCTTATCTTAAAATACTTGTTTACCACATACACAGGAATATTGAGTGGTGGTGAATTAAATCTTTAGATTATAAATTTAATTGCATTCATAAAGAACTTTTTTTTTTCCCCAAATAACATCATGGTCACAGGCTCCAGGGAAAATAGTTTGTTTTTTTGTTTTTTTGTTTTTTTTTGTGAGGCCAACATCAAATCCACTATTCTTCTTTAACTGTTAAATTTCTTACAACCATATGCTTCTTCAAAACAGAAGTGTCACAGGTTTTCATATCTTACTTATTTTTGCACTCAGTCTCATAAACTTTCTATATACAATGTGCTCCGATTTTATATTGAAAGTCTTTATATGAAGACTTGGTGCAGATGAGCCTAAAATTCCCTTGTGAGGCATCAGTGCATCTGCTGATTCCCACAAGAAATGAGGATGTGATTGAGCACTGAGTGTTTTGTGGGAAGATGCAGGTACAAAAATGCTTTAGATTTAGTGATTTGGACTTTATCTATAATTGATAAAATTGAGAAAATCAGTTCCACAAAGGTTGTGAACTCAGTTTTAAATTCAAAACAGTTTTAAGGTAAAAAAAATAGTTAAAAAACACCAAGGAGACAACTGAACATTAATCACAGGAGGCAAAGCTTTCATTGCCTTGCTGAGACAAATCATATCTGTTCTCTGAGCTCGTCTATATATGAGTCATTGGGTTTTTCAATTTATGAGATAGAAATGCATTTATGTTTTGTAGTCAGATTTTTTAAAAATATTAGAGACCCTAAAAATCATTCAAATGCTTCTGCTGACAAACTTCTTATATTTTTAGATTATATATCCATGGGCTATAGGAATAATAATAAAATTTCTGCCATTATAAAAGAAAAGAAATCCCATAATATATATACCAAATCTATGTGTCTGGTTATGATGAAGTATTGTGTGACAGGTATATTTAAGGACAGGGTTTTAACTGGAAATCAAATGTGTCAAGAAGAAGAAACACTTTTTGGCTTATAGTAGTTTCAAATACAATATCCTAGATTCAGTAAGCTTAAGAAATATCTGAAGTTTTAATAAATATGGTATTAAATGTTATTAATTTATAGTATGCACATTTAATTTTCACTTTAATAACAGCAATAGTTATTTCCATGATGTTAAGTTGGTCAAAGAATATGTATTTGTATTTGATTTGTTTCTAATGTTATAAGTTTGGAATAAGTTTCATATCAAATCTGAACTCCAATTAATAATCTAAAAATAAAAGTATTCATCTCTAGTTTCTTTGGAAAGATGAAATTAATTTAGATTAAATTAATATAGGTAAAGCCAATAATGGTCATTGAATTATACAAAGGTATCAAAAAAACTTTTAAGTTTTATTTTTAATTGACAAATAATAATTTAATACATTTATGGGATACAATATGATATTTTCATATACCTATACATTGTGTGTGACTAAATCAAACCAATTAATATAAACTTCTCCACACATATGTACCATGTTTTTATGTAACAAACATTTAAAATCTATCATTTTAACAATTTTAAAATATACTGTATAGTATTTCCTGTAGTCACTAAGACCTATTCCTCCTGTATGAAACTTTATATATTTTTACCAATATCTCACCTTTTTCTATCCTCTCCCTCCCTTATGTTGCCTCTGATGACCACCAATTTCCTCCCTATTTTATGAATGTGGCATATTTATGTTCCATACATAAGTGAAATTGTTTAGAATTTGCTTTTGTGTTCCTGGTTTACTTTACTTCTATAATGTCATCCAGGTTCATATATGTCATTGTACATGAAAGAATTCCCTCCTTTTATGAGATTATATAGTATTCTATTGCACATGTGTATCCACTTTTTTGAAAATCTCTTCATCCCCTGATGGCCATTTAGGTTGCTTTGATATGTTGGTTATTGTGATTAATGTTGCAGTGAACTTGGAAATGAAAAGATGTCTCCTTGACAAATAAGTTCCTTTGGATAAATACTTAGAAGTGTAAATGCTGGATCATGAGTAGTTGTCTTTTTATTTTTTATTTTTTTAGGAATTTTCATACTAATTTACATTCTCCCATTCTTTTTCCATATCATCATTGATAATTCTTGTCATCATTTGTCTTTTGACAATAGTCATTCTAACAAGTGTGCAGTGGATTTAATTTGCTGTTTCCTTATAGTTTGTATAACATTGCATATTTTTTTCATATACTTGTTGTCCATTTATGCCTTCTTATGAGAAATATCTACTTATCTTTAAATGAATTTATTTGTATTGTGCCATTTTGTTGATTTTCTTAACTATTTTGGTAATTAACCACTTATTAAATGTAAGAAGTACAAATATTTTCCTTCATTCCATAGGTTGTTGCTTCACTCTATTTTTTCTGTAGCTGGGCAGAAGCTTATTCATCTGATAAAATTCCATCAGTTTATTTTTGCCTTTGTTGTCTGTGTTTTTAGAGTCATAGCCAAGACGTTATTGCCATTACTAATGTAAGCTTATCCCCAGTGCTTGCTTAAGTCAGAATCTCAATATGTGCACATGTAAATTTATATATTTTCAATTGTCCAACTCTGATTGTATCAAAATTTTAAAATTGGCAATATAAGAAGTAATTATTAAATTTTACTTTTATCTTTACTATTTTTGTTGGCAAAATGTAAGTTATTCTAAAGATAAGTTTAGAACATTTGATTAAAATTTCTATGACATCATAACAAGACCAAAAATACTTTTACTTACAATGTCACCAGCAGTTTCTAAGTTAGGATGCTTGTGTTGCAGACAGCCCTGCAGTATACATCTGGTGATCAAATGGAAACCTTTCTTATGCTGCTGATTTGAAAAAGTAGAAATTGTCATGATTTTTAATCTTTGTTGTTTTGGGGTGGGCTGGCTGCCTGAGAGAACAGATATTTTAAAAATATTCCTTATTGTTCTTGATCAAGGATTGTAGTTTGTTAAAACTTCACAAATCCTGAAAATAAGTTTCAGTTTACCCTACATATTAATAACATAGGTGATTAGGGTAGTACTTTCAGCTATTAAAAGAAATGTCCTTTGTTTTTCTAGATATTCCTTTTCTTTTCTGTGAACTTACAAAAATAGTATGATCCATTCTGAGGTCATGGTATATGTCTCCTAATTTAGTCTAACAGAAAACCATTTTACTTAATATAATTTTCTGAATATTTATGGGTTTTACATATGGTCAGTACTTGCAGTTGTACATGATTTATAAGAAGAACATGCCACGACTTTGCTCCTAAGGAGCTTAAAATTTACTGGGGGTACAGCACAAGAAATTACAAGAACTTGTTATTTAAATTAATTTAATCAAATGTATTAGGCAATCAATATTCTTGGCCTTCAGAGGAAGTACAGATTAATGTGGATTGTAGGAGTTTCAGAAAACTGTCATGATGGCTGTAAAAAGGTTGACTGGAGTTGAATATTAAAGAATGGGTAGGATTATATAGGTGATAAAGTTAGGGAAAGTAAATTGAAGCCCTTGTCTGATCTCTCCAGCTGATGAGATGATCTGGCTTGTGTGATGGAATACTCTGGCTAATGCAGAGATGTCCTGATAGTTGAAGAACAAAGGTGGATTAGAAAAAAATAAAAAAGAATAGTCTGGAAATGTAAATCAAAACTACACTATTTCATTTCACTCCAGTTAGAATGATGGTCAGTAAGAATGCAAAGAATAGAAGTGGTGAGAGAGGAAATTCTTGTCTTGTTCCATTTTTTTAGTAGGAATGCTTTCAATTTTTCTCCATTTAGCATTCCCGCTAAAAACTGGAACAAGACTAGGATGTCCTCTTTCATCACTTCTATTCAACATCATCCTTGAAACTGTAGCCAGAGCAATTAGACAGAAGAAAGAAATTAAAGGGATACAAATAGGTAAAGAAGAACTCAAATAATCATTATTTGCTGATGATATAATCCAAAAAATTCCACCAGAAAACTTCTAGAATTAATAAATGAATTCAGCAAAGTAGCAGGATATAAAATCAACATCCATAAATCAAACACATTCCTATACATCAGTGAAGAATCCACTGAAAGATAAATTAGGAAAACTACTCCATTCAAAATAGCCTCAAAAACAAAACAAAACAAACAAACAAACAAACAAAAAACCCCTGATAACCAATCTAACAAAAAAGTTGTAAAAGACTTTTACAATGAACGCTAAAGAAAGAAATTGAAAAAAACTTCAGAAGACAGAAAGATCTCCTATGCTTCTGGATAAGGAGAATTAATATTGTCAAAATGGTGATACTACTAACAATGTTATACAGATTTAATGCAATTCCTATTGAAATTCCAATGACATTCTTCATAGAATTAGAAAAAGCAATCATGAAATTTATTTGGAAAAATAAGAGACCCAGAATAGTTAAAGCAATCCTTAGCAAGAAATGTGAAGCAGGAGGCATCACAGAACCAGACCTTAAACTGTACTACAGAGCTATAGTAATAAAAACAGCATGGTATTGGGACTAAAATTGTTGCGTTGTTTTGTTGCGCGCGACTTCTTGCCCGCAAGAAAGACGCAATCCAAGAATCTTCTTTCAACAACTTTATTCAGGCCCCTGATAGTTCTTCTTCCTACTCCTTCCTCGGGTGCCCCTCCCAGCCTTAATAAAGCATCTCAAGCCCCAATGCAAAGCAGCCACGTGGAGCTTTTTCATAGAGTGATGAAAAGTCATGCGCCAACTCTCCCAAACAAGGAGTTGTTTGTCACAGACCACAGCGGAGCCAGCGCCATCATGTAATAGTGACCATAATTTGCATAAACGGCAGAAGCGGCTCACCACATAAAATAGACTTCTATACCAATGGTACAGAATAGATGACACAGAGACAAACCCACATAAATATGCTTATGTCATACTAGACAAAGGTGCCAAAAACATTCACTGAAGAATAGATAGTCTATTCAATACATGGTGCTGGTAAAACTGGAAATTCATATGTAGCAAAATGAAATTAAACCCCTATCTCTCACCCTGCACATAAATCAATTCAAAGTAGATCAAAGATTAGGCACTAAAACAGAAACCCTGTGCCAAAAGAAGAAAAAATAGGCCCAAATCTTCACCACATCAGCCTAGGATCTGACTTTCATAACAATACTTCTAAAGCGCAAGAAGTAAAATCAAGAATCAATAAATGGGATGGATTCAAATTTAAAAGCTTCTTCTCTGCAAAGGAAACAATTAATAAAGCGAGGAGAGGCTACGGATTGGGAGAAAATCTTATCCACAACCACCTACCATAAAGCATTAATCTGTAGGATATATAAAGAACTCAAAAAACCTTTACACCAAAATAAATAAATAAATAAATAAATAAATAACCCAATCAATAAATAGGGTAAGGAACTGAACAGATATTTCAGGAAGAAATACAATTGATCAACAAATATATGAGAAAATCCAACATCTCTGGCAACTAGAGGAATGCAAATCAAAACTACTCTAAGGTTTCATCTCACTCCTATCAGAATGGCAATCATCAAGAATATAGGCAACAATAAATGTTGACAATGATGTGGTGAAAAAGGTACACTCATCCATTGCTGGTGGGACTGCAAATTGGTGCAACCACATTGGAAATCAGTAAGGAGATTCCTCAGAAAACTAGGAGTGGAACAACCATTTGATCCAGCTATCCCACTTCTTGGTTTATATCCAAAGGATTTAAAATCAGCATACTATAGTGAGGCAGCCACATCAATGTTTATAGCAGCTCAATTCACAATAACTAGACTATGGAACCAATCTAGGTGTCCCTCAATAGATGAATGTATAAAGAAAATGTGGTGTACATACTCAGTGGAATATTACTCAGCTTTAAAGAAGAGTAAAATTATAAAATGTGCCAGTAAATGGTTGGAGTTGGATAATATCATGCTAAGCAAAATAAGCCAATCCCACAAAGCCATTAAAATGCATCAATGAAAAATGGAAAAGAGGCAGAATGAGATATGGAACAATCTATGTAAGCACAACTCTGCTGATAATGGGAGTCCAGTGGAGGATGTTGAAATATGAACTAAGTTGGTAGGAAAAATATTGAGTAAATTGTTCTAATATCATGGTCTGAACTACCAGGATGCAGGTTACAAGAACCTGGAGTCACTGGAATTCTCTAGGTTTTGAACGTTAAGGAAAATAGAAGCATATGTTGAAAACTGTGTTTTGCATAGAATAACCTATTCTAGTGTTTAAAAGATACTGATTAAATAGATTAAAAATAAAACAGAAAATGAAAGTATCAGGTGGTTGTGTTAACTGGCAAAATCAGCAGTGAGAATTCAGATATCTTGGCCCCCAATGCTGGATGTTTTCAGTAAATAATAAAATCTGTAATGGTGACTTAGTTTTGGTAGAAGAAAATTTATTTATGATTTTATTTTGTCACTATTAACAGCATATCTCTCATTTTTGGCCAATTTTTGATTCATTTATTTCTTCTCAGTATGTAAGAATGCTTCACCCGATGTGCTACTGAGTCCTGACAAATGCTGAAGACAATGGGAATTCCTTCACAGTTGCAAAAACTAACATAATATTTTGTCTTTTAAGAAAGGGTAGTACTAAGAAAAAATGATTATATAGCAACTGCAATACTATATGGCATGCATGATTGTGAAGTATTATGATTTAAATGTTTATATTTATAAAAATGAACTACAGTTAATATTAATTTCATTGAAAATATTTATTTTTATGTCTCTTGTTTTCCTGACTTTCTACTTGCCTTAAAATTGCCTAGAATATCTTTCTTGATCAAAATTTCATATCCTCTCTCCTTCAGTAATTCTTGCTAATATGTCTGAATTAAGTCAGACTCCTATTGCAAAAATTGTCCTGATCCCCTTCAATCAGATTAAGCATGATACAGATCTTATATACCTCTTTTCTTTTTTGATACCAGTTATCATATAGATAAAAAGAACTTTATTTTCTACAGTCTGTAAACTAAAACAATATCTTATATAACTTTTAAAAGCAATTTTGGTTAGAGTTAATATAGTAACAGATTAAAGATTTTATACATTACAAACCTCAATGTTCACAAAGGCAAAAATTGTGTATATCTTCCCCAACATACTGTTCTTAGTATCTAACATAGTTCCAGTTCCCAGTAAATCAGAATAAGCATTTGTTAAATGAATAGCAAAAATATTATATATTTATAGCTATGAATTTCCCTGTAGGTAATGCTATAATCACATCACACAAAATTTATCTATCTATATAAAATTTATTTATGATTTTATTTATATGATTATATATATGTATATCTTTTATTTATGTTCGAGATATTTTTAAGTTCTCCTTTTATTTCTTTTTTGATGCATAGATATATAGACCAGCAATGTTTAATATCTAAATATTTTCATTTTCCCAAATTTCTTTTTATTGGCAATCTAATGTAAATTTCAGTGATCAGAATGCATAATTTTCATGATTTCATTCCTTTGAAATGCATAGAAAATTGTTTCATAGTCTAACACATTATGTATCTATGAGAATATTTCATGAGCATGAACATTCAAAAATAATAATTTGCTATTGTTAATACATTATTGCATTATGGAATGTTTTACATATTAACTGAATCAACCTCAAATTAGAACATATCTAATTCTGGTGAAATATAGAGCATTGTACTCCAACATAGGTATAATTATTATCATATATTGATTCTATTCTGTGATTCTAGTTGAAGAACATTGCACCACTATGATATCTCCTACAAATCATGGTATTTCATGTTTTCTATTATTTTTCTTTCAATTAACAATGTGTTTTCAAGGTTCTTCCAAATAGTGCATTTATCAGTATTCTTTCCTTTTTATGGCTAAATAGTATCCCATTGTACATATTATAAATATTTTATCTATTCTCCCTTTGACTATAATTTATGTGTGTGGATCACTTTATATTCACTTTACTTGGAATTTGTTGAGATTGTATAGATTCATATCTTTCATCAAAGTTTGAAAACTTTAGGAAATTACTTGTTCAGAAATTCATTGTATTCCCAACACATTTCTTGACGAGAGGACCAGTTCCTGGAGCTGCCTACACTGCCTTCTTCTAATGGGCAATTTTCCCTTACTACATTTACAATTTTTACCTGTTTCTCTTTCATTAGTTCAAGCACAATGTATCTAGATGTTGATTCCCTCATGTAATTCTAATTGGACATCACTCTACTTCTTAAATAGGTGGATTACTATTTTACATCTACTTTTAGAGTATTTTGAACTTTTTTTTTTCATATGTGGCAGAGCTTTCCCCACCCTTCTTGGGTTCCAGGGATGGTGTCTCCTGCATGGGTGTGTCTTACTACAGCCCCTTGGGTGGAGCTATGCTCACCTGTTCCTTTGTAATGTAAAACCCTTGCCCTGTTTAGGATAGAATCTTCCATGGAAGTGCCTTGTGTGGGTCCCCTTCTCTTACTGTGCCCTTGGGTGTAAATTACCCAGATTTCAGTCAACCTTCTGACAGTGGACACCATGAAGATAGACTCAGCCCTCTGAAACCTGACCCCTTGCTTCATTTGAATAGCTTCTGCTCAAGAAAAGGGGTCATCACGTTCTCTCTCTCTCTCTTTCTCTCTCTCTCTCTCTCTCTCTCTCTCTGGACCCTTAAGGTCAGAGGAGCAGTCAAGCAGTCACAGTGACCCCAAAGAAAAAGGTACTTGTATCTCTTGTGTGGTTATTTTGCACAGCCCAGTTAGTCCGGTCTAACTGGAGTGACCCCTGAGTCTTTTAGTCCCAGGAACAGAAACCAGGCAGTCCATCAGCTGATTAATCCATTGATGAGGATTAATCCATTGATGATCCAATCCCTTCCCAAGAGCCCCATCTCTATTGCACTGGGTACCACACCTTCAACACATGAGCCTTTGGGCAACATTACAGATCCAACATTACAGATCCAATATTACAAATCCAAGCTATTACAGGCAGAGTGTGATCTGTTGGCAGCTAAGATTTACTGAAGTTTGACTGCTGTAAAAAGCTGAGATTTAGTTTCTTTGTAATAATATGTTTATGTCAAACTATGGTGTAGTTCACTATGTGTGGAGGCCACTTTGAGTCAAATTTGATCACCCATTTATGGAGATAGGATTAAAGCTAAGCTTAACTAATTTTAATAATGCCTTGATTTTTACAGAGACAGGACAAAGTATTTTGGTAAAATTCATTTACTCATAAACACTTGATCATATGGAAATAGCCCATTGAGAGAAAAGAGTGGGTGATTGGGAAACTGAGGTTTTGCTTTTTATGGTGTGCTCCAGGCATCTGGAAGCTCAATTAATCAATTAACCTCTGAGCTTCAACATTCTCATCATGAATATAGAGTTTGGCTTATGTAGTTTTACAGTCATCTCCAAATAACTGCTTCCAGAGCAGTTGTATGAGATTACATTTTATTAGGGAGTCTCTTAGTCTGCAGTCTCAAGTCCTGAGTTGAGATGGTGAGGAGGGAGGTAGGACCTGAGATTTTTACCATCTTCTCTTTGGACCCAGAATTTGAAGGTACTGGTCCCCTTCAATTGTCACCAACCCCAATATTTCTTGATTCTTCCTCTAGCATATGACATTATAAGTGATTTTTCTTGTTCTGCACAAGTAGGGCATATGTGTGGCATTTTCTTGGTGCATTGTATTTCTATGAAATAAAATAAGTCTTCTTTTCTCCTCAGTGATTATGGTACCTGATTCAGTCGCTGGAGTTTCTGTGGTTATTAGCAGCTCAGCAGAACGAAGAGGGCTTGCTTAATAAAAATGCCGGCAGAGTCCTCTCTGCATAGGCCAAAAATGCATGTCAGTCCATTTTGGTCTGAGAAAATTATTACATCTGTCATTGTCTCATTTGTTCATATTCCCTAGAAAAGTATATTTTGCTTTTGGTCTATCACTGACATTTTAAAAATCCTAAATGTAAGAAGAAAATTAGAAAACATTACACAGTATGAGCTTTTGGGAGTATATGCATTTGAACTGGTGGTAAAAGCACATGATGGCATGTATGGGCACTAACATAAAATCTAGGAGCAATGAAAAATAAATAGTGATAAGCTTACAAGAGCTCATAGACTGTGTCACCTTTGCCTCCTATCGTTTTGTATCACAGGGAGTCTATGATACACCTGTAGTTGCTATGAAGCACTGGTTAGGTTCTTATAGCTTGGTAGCAGAAAGCTAACTGAAGTTAAAATACAGAAAGCTGCCACTAGTGCAAAATATCAAGATAATATTTAAAAAAAAAACATGGACCAAACAGAAATTGAATCATTATAGTAGATTAATATTCAGACTCTTTTAAACTGCTTTAATGATATTTTTTAATCAGACACATTTTTGTGTTTTTCACATTTGTAAGTTTGGCAAGACAAGAAAAGAATGATTCTTTTGGAGAAGATGTAGGAAAAAGAGACTCAAACAAGTGGTTTGCACAAAGTCACAGAAAAAGGATTGGATGACCTGTACCAAGATTTCAGTACTTTTAGAAATGTGTAGCCATGAAAATTAGAAAGTGGACTGTTTGAGGCCATTAATTAAGCTATCATTTACTAGAGTAGGAGTTCTTCAAATACCTGCTGGATAATGGCCTCTCAAATAATAAAACAAACAAATTATTCAAGAAAGTGGTAGGTATAATTCATCACAAAATGCTGAATGATTTGGAAAGTAGCTGGGAGTCCTAAATCAATAGCAAACATGACTGGGTTTTCTATCCATCATTCAATGATATCAGAGATGACAATATATTTGGTGAAAATAGCAACCATATTCCACACTTTACAATAAGATTTCTACTGGATTTTTATGAGAGGCCTTTTTAAGGAAAACTATCACCACTTTAAAAAATATTTTTTTATTAATCTATACATTTCAAAACTGTATTTGTGCAATTCCTGGATATGTTGACTTTCACTCTTCTTCAGTTTCAATAAAACATAATGTTATCTCTTTGATGACAGTTCTTAAAAATCTCCAGACACACATAGTCTTTAAAAGTAATTTCACCTTATTCCTTTCTCATCAGATCCAAACAAACAAGAGACACAAAGTGTTATGCATCTTTTGGATTGCAGTTTATGATTTAAAACGTGCTAGTATGGCCAAAAGTCTTAAATTTAAATTAATCACCACACGAGAGAGTAATTTCTTGGCATGATGTGTCCTTCTACTGAAGGGTTTTATCCTGGATGATTGCAGACTTCTGCTCTGGCAAATGAGCTTTAATAGAAGCACTTTGGGTAAAATGAAGTGATAACAGATCTACTATTTAAGCCAAAATTTGAGGCAAAATTAAAATGTATAAATGAAACTGTTGATCAGCTTGGGATTATGGAATGCGTTTTCCCTTGAAAATTATTCAACTTTGATTAAACTCAGGAATGGGTCCAATTCATTTCTCTTTCAGATATGATAGACCTCATCTGTTGTCCGGGGGCTTCTGCTTTCTCCAGGTTGGGTATTTTGCTTCTAGACAGCTGCTGTCAATTATCTCCTTCCACCTGAAAGAACCAGGTAAGGGACACTAGAATTAGCCACCATATTCATCACACATCAATTAGAAATCCTCACCCTGGGCCAAATGACTGCTGCAGTTCTAGCATTTGTGAGCAGAGGCCTTATTGCTATCCTGTCCTGTGTCCCTCTTGACTGATATTCACTACTTTCCCTTTTGAGATCCCTATTTGTGTTCCTTAGAAACACTTTCCCTGACTATGGACTGTGTATCCTGATTTGCACCCTGCTCTTTGTCTTTTTGGTATTGTCACTCTGCCTACAGAGTGACTTTGTCAGTGAGAATTTTCCAAAAATTACTAATTCCTCAATATTGTTTTGGCATGTTCTAATTGAATCATCATCATTACTTATAGAGACCCAGTTTGTGTCTAAACCCACCAGATATAGTACGTACTCTTGACGAGTTGCCTATTTGCTAAAATGTTGAAATCAATTAAAACACCTATTAGGCAAACCCCAAATTACTGTAGTCAGGCTCCCTTGCTGAAGCTTCCCGTGGACTATGTGAAGTCAAGGTCATAAGCATTCTGATTCAATGTGTGTACTCAAGGCTATAAACATTTGCTTGTGAGCATGCACCCACTATGTAACCTGTTGGCAGTGTACCTTCTTTGTCTGACTTGGACATAAAAATCTATGGAAATGGTTTCCAGGGCAAAACAGAACTACCTGGGGGTTGGCTAGGAGATGTTGTCACTTCGAATGAAGAATGACTACTATCTTAACTGTATCTTGCATCTTTTTTTCAACTGTTGCATCCCTGAACCCTGCTGACTGAGCCTGAGCCTTAACCTTAGCACTGTTAACATCTGACCTGAACCAGTCATCATTCTCACTGTTGTATGTGGGGTAAAGTTTGAGGAGGTCTCTGGGTAGAAAATCAGCAGTTCATCCAGGAAAAACAAAAACAAAAACAAAACTTCTTGGTAACTTGGCCATGTAGTAAACAGACTAAATGATGAAAGAGAATTTACCTCTAAAATGGTCTTGACTGAATGTTCTCAGCAAAGTATCACTTAGGATCAACCAGCATGGCTTCCTGGAGAATATCCCATAGGCTATCCAGCTCTCAGGAATTTAAAATAGAGATAATTCATACTTTCTTACGTCCTTAACGTTGTGCAGTGAAGCACCACAACAGTTAAGTTCTATGATCCATGTGAGTATGGTTTGACAAGCTGATCCTATGAATTAGCTCAAGCTGTCAGGCTTTAGTGTATGAATACCTGCATTTGAATCCTTGTTTCTGTTTAATTGTAAAGTTTGGGCAAGTTACTTGATCTTTCAATGACTAAATTCCCTATTCATAAAACAGAGGTTAGAATGAGCTTCTAACATGGAATAATGCATATAAAATATAGAACACTAAATTTGAACTTAACGTTAGACATTATTATTTGGATTCAGTATGAGAGCTGGGTCACAATAATAGACACCAATCATCAGGTACTTGGTTAAAATAGGTACTAAGTTAAGAAATTAAATTCATTGTCCTCCTAGTAGGTTCGGTTCAATTCCATAGTAGGGTTCTTATAGGGATGTGTGTAGTAGGGATGTGTGAGGTCCTGAGTTTAATTCCCAACACCACAAACACAACATTACTCTCTTGTAGTTTTTATAATCATTCTAATGGATAGTGAGAAGAATTACCACAAATGTGGAAGTGACTAAGACTGGCATTTTCATTATGTCCTTCTGAAACATATACCTGATCTGCATAAGGTAAAAATGTATGTCTGCAGTCCCCAAACTAAATGCCTCAAGGCCATTGATTCTCAAAATGCCACTGCAGCATTAACATGACCTGTAAGCTTATTTAGATATACAGAATCTGACTTTACCAAAGAAATGTTCATTAAACATCAGCATTTTAACAAGACACATCTTCCCAAGGGATCTGTGTGCCTATTAAAATTTGAGAACTCTATTTTTGCCAGTTCCAGATGTTTCTTTTCTATGTCATTTTATCAAGTGCACCTGTCATGGTTTCTAATAATCCATTTTTGATTGCAGCAGATAGTCATTGAACTTTGTCATTTAATCTTCAGCTACAACCTGGGAGCTATTTTGGTAATGTTCAGTGCCACTATGAAGGAAGGAGGAATGTAAGACAGAAAATAAAGGTAGAGCTTTAAGCAAAATGAAAAGCTCCTTAATAGAGCAAAAATTCCCTCCAAGACCCACTATCCAATCTAAATTTAAAAGTTAAAATACAAACACACGGAACTTAAGTTTGTGAATAGTTTTAAACAGAAAGAAATTTTACATTTCCACAGTGTGCATTTTTTTATTTTAGTTTCTGTAAATAGAGATAAGATATGCAATGTAAATACTCTCAGATTTTCCAAAATCATGAACTTAAGGGAACTCTTGAAAGTAAGTTAGCACAAATTTTAATATAATTTTTTTGTTCAATTCTATGGTTTGAAAAATATGTTTCAAAGTTTTATTATATTTGTTTTTGGATCAGATTTATTTGAAGAAACTTTGTGCTACGTGGTGACCTTATTTATTAGGAGAATACTTGTAAAACGAACAACTTTGTTTCATAACAATGCTAAACTTAGATTATGTCAAATAGTGAATTAATTATGGTGATCATATTAAGCAATACAATATTAATATATTAAAAAGTGTGAGTGGGGAAACATTAACACAGTGAATTATAGACAAAAATGATTTAAAAAAAAAAAAACCTGATACTCTTCAACTTGTAAAAGCAATATCCAGGTGTTGATTTTAATTATTAGTCTGCCCTGGGACATCGAAAACATGCAACAGCTTTAGGAATATGGAAGCAAGTGAAAACAACCCAAGAAGAATGAATAGTCTCATTCAGAGCATTTAGAGCATGGGTGTCAGCAATCATCTCTTGCTTTTATCAAAGACACAAAAGCAGCCAGGGAGAAAGCTTCATAGTGAAAAAGAATGAAAAACTTCAGGTATGCTCTGATTGGAGGTTATTGCTCCAGGTCATTTGAAGGCAGGAAAACCAGAATCTTAAGATTAATTTGGAATCAGTATTCACTGAGATTTCTCTAGTCTGTCCTAAATTGGAAGTAGAGGCAAAAATTAACAAAGCTGGCAATTATGAGCTATCTCCTGTTTGTTCTAGGCAAACAGCTTCAGGAGTGTGGTTTGACTGACTAAGCTACTTGCTATGGAGGCTATAGGTCAGAGTTGTGTTGTGGCCAGGCCATTCTATATCTATATCTATATANATATATATATATATATATATATATATATATATATATTCAGTTTCTCAGGGCAGAAAAAATAGTGTGCAAAATGCTGTCATAAAATAATTGAAAATAAAACCTCACTATTATTATAATATCTCAAAAATACAGCCTGATGTCGCTAAGATAGTTTTAGGTCAATGTTCTTTAATATAGAAGTTTATTTAAGAATTACATATATAAGCACTTGAATACTTTGGACTGAGTAAAATGCAGCCTATCAGAATTGCAAGAGAAATAACAAATCAGCCACTATTTTTGAGGTAATTTGACAACTCTTATTTCCTATCTCCTTTGTATACCTCAGAATAAAGATGCAACTGGAATTTGAGACAGGAAACTCAAAAAGAATTGATAGGTTGACTAAAATTTATAGTAGCATTGATAAAACCAAGAGTCATCAATGCAACCTTGGAAGTAGTTAAAGGACACTGGAAAGAGAGGGAGTGGATTGTCAGCACTGCAGGAAGCCCTGGTCATAACCTGGGGGATTAACTTGAGAAATGAAGCAGTGAAGTAATTTTAACCAACATTTGAGCATCTATACTGTTATAAGCACAGCCATATGGGATGGTGATTTTTTTTTAAAGAATAAAATAGAGGTTGGCCTTCATGGAAATAAATATAAAAAGAGTCACTTTTAATTGTATGCAAAAATACGCTCTCTAAATGTGACAGTATCCTTTGGCTAAAAATATATCTTAACCAATTGAGAGGTCATCATGTTACTTTGAAAGAATAGTAAGTTTCTCCACTTTTAAAAGAAAAGTATATAAATTCTGTTTTTTTTTTTTCAAATTGAAATGAGAAATTGTAAAAATAATGATTTTGTTACATTCTTAAGAGATTAAAATTTTAATTTTGGGGTAAGTGCTCCATATAAAATACACTCATGCAAATAGTACATATTCTAAAACAGCTTTCATTTGTGTCTTTTAGAGAGAAATTTACTTTTTTTAATTTAATTTTTATGAAAGGGCAGAAGATGAAACGAAAAAAAGCATTCATGTGACTAAAATAGTATTTTAGAACTATAGAAAGGAAAGTGAAAGAAGAGATTTTTTGGCGGGGGGAGACAAAATACATTTTAAAACTTACTTATTTTCATTGACTTGAGTTTTTCCTGTTTTACAAGTAAGACTTATATATGTCACAATTTGAAAATTATTCAATTGGTTGAAGAAGATGTTCAGAATTAGAGAATGAACAAGTTGGTGCTTTATTTGAAAGAAGCCCTCTCATTTGCTTAAAATAACCAATGAAAATTTCAATAAAGTAATTTTCATATACTTCATGTGGGAGACATTGGCCATTGTGTTTGATCTACTCATGAGATGGATCACTCATGCATTCTGGATTCCATTGCAAACCAGTAAACCCTGAGAGTGATTCCACTAAAATCCAGTTTTCCAGAATCTCCACATCATTAATCTACAATAGAAATATAAGACACAAATGTGAACCCCATATGTAATTTTAAATGTTCTAGTAGCCACATAGAAAATCTTAAACATATGTTAATATAATTAGTGTTTTCTTTAAGCCAGATGTCAATTCATGGTTCTTTTGCCATGTATTCAACATAAAATTACTGATTTTTTTTATACTTTTCTTCTTTTTGAGATCCAGTTTGTATTCTATACTAACATAAAATCTAAATTGTACAATTTCTATTTCATGTGCTCAATATACACATGTGTCTAGAGATCCCCATGTCAAACAGCAGAACCCTTGATCTTTAGACCTTAAATCTTCAAATGCTACTGAAAAATCACTTTTGCAAAAATTTACAAGTTAGCCCTTTTATGAGCACAGAAATATAAAGAAAAGGGCGCATATAAATGTCTTAAAATGAAAGACCTGTCTTGATGAAGTAAACAATGGATGGCATTTTTTCTAAATTTCAATAACATGTATTCTTTGAATGCTGCTACTGATTCTATATTAAGAGTATTATCTTATTTAAAATGGTAATTTTACTTTTTAATAGTAATCTTTAAAAAGAAAACGAGATTTTTTTAAATTACTACAATTAAAAATTGCTATAATTCTAAAATGAAATTCATAATAGTGCTCAAGTGACACACAAGTTTTGTAATAAGTAGATGATTTAAAAGAATGTAGATTTCACAATTCCAGGGTCATTCTTTTATTTAAGAAGCTTTAGTATTTTTAGGAAATAGTTGGCAAAAGAAAATGACCAATCTAAGTAGTATTTAAAATGACCTATAAATATTTATATTAAACCTATTGTATAGATTAATTTGTCTGTAACATGTCTATGTATTGTTCAGTGAGAATGAATTCCTGCAGAATACAGGATTCCTGAGAAATTTTTTTTCTATTTTACTTTTTCATTCTTTCCGTGCTTCTTACTAATTTTTGATATTGGTTTTCAGCTTTATACAATTGACTTTCAGGAGTGGTTGGGGTGGATATGCCCAGTATTTTGACATGTAGATAGACTATATCAGTAAGCTATTTTCTTGAAAATCATGTGACTTAGTCATTTGGTACTTTGAACATTACTAGTTAGGGATTCAGTACATTTAAATAAAAGGGAATTTAATATAAATGCTGACATCTTATGTCATATATCTCTATCTAGATATAGATAGAGATATAGATATAAATGATAAATTAAGGGCTAGAAAACCTCTGAAATTGAGTGTATGACCAAGGAAAATTTATCCATGGAGGTACATAATTCTTTTTAGTCAGGGGCCATCATTTATACGTGATCAAAATGACTGATAAAATAATTTTATGTCCTTCTGCAAAACTAAATAATGAAAACAACCTGTCATATGTGATGTGATGTATTCTTTCAAACTGATTATCCAGGCCCTTTCTTGGTCACACAAGATACAGCACTGATTTTTATCGGGCAATTTATTTTTAGTCACAATTTAATACTTTTCTTAAAATATCACTTAAACTAATAAAAGAACAGGGGACAATATTCTTCAATAATCAAAGCTGTCATATACAAATTTAAACATGAGGTATGACACAACACGCCTCAAATGCTATTTTTTAGAAATTTTTTCAAGATATTTCTGTTAATTTATATATATGTTATACTGAAGATCACTGTAATTTCACATTATTTCTAAAATCCCCAAATTCAGATCTTTTTTTTTTTAATCTCTTTTGTCTACTTTCATATCTTGATCCTAATGCTGAGGTAGGTCTGATTCCCTGTATAAATCTGGCCATTTTTTTTTTTTTTTTTTATGTGGCCCCATTACCCTGGCTGATGCTTAGTCACTGTTCAAGACTGCTCAGTGAGGGCAAAGTAACCCTTCTTCCCTTAGGTTTCTCCCATGATCAAACTGAGTAGTAATATGAATATGCTTTGTCCTCCACTAGGCAGTCAGTTTTCTGAAGACATTGCCTGTATCTTCAGCCCCAAGGTGAGACCAATTCACACTCATTTGTTGGAGAAGCCAGTTGGGTGGCTGGGGGGATGTTGAATGAATGAAAAGCACAAGCTATGCTTTGTTTCACCATACTTCATCTCATAACTTTTTCATATGAGATATCAAAATTTAAATGAAGTGGCAGGGAGAAACATTTGAAAATTAATTTCATGGTTAATCATTGTTATAGAAATTCTCTCTTTTTTTTCCCAACAAACACTGTATGATTTTTCTTACATCTTCAAGAAGAAAGAACAGTGTATTTTTAAAATGAGAATCAGCACTGTTATTTTTCTCCCCTGTCATGCCATAACATTTAAATGAACCTGAGCTCATTTTTAGCAATTAGGGTAATTTTTGTGTATTAGGGTAACATATTTAGATTTACTATCATTGATCATAATTGCTTTAGAAGAAATATACTTTTCTTAAGGCTCTTTTGGCTGGAGATAAGAACTTCAATTGTGCAAGTGCATATTCATGCCCAATCCAAATCCAGAGCATCCACTTTTGTCTTTTAGCATCATTAGTTTTCTCACAGGCCCATTGTTTCCATAATAGTTGAAGAAACATTCCAAGAAACACTAAAACTGTCTCTGTAATCATTGCATTGAGTGATTCTCAGAGCTGCCACATTTGTTTGAAAATAACTAATGATCTTGGACTTCTTCCAGGCATCATACACATTTGGAATATTTATTTTTATTCAGGAAAAAAGTATAAACACATGTCTCCTTTCTTAAAGAAAAACTGTCTTAGTTCACCTCATGCATGGACTTAATAAACTCTCCACAATAAAGAAGTGTTGATTATTGCTTTGCACAGTTGTAGCAGCCTCATTAGTTTCACTACATAGCTTGAAATGGTTTCATGCCAAATTAAAAATGTAGGTCATTCAAAGGACTAATGGTGCTAGTTCAGCATGAAGTGATTTCAAGCTCACCCTTATCCAACAGTCTTTTATCTTATTCTGTTGCAAACCATTTCTTGCAATGGTTATAATTTTATATGTCACTTTTATGAAAGCATTTGTAATTGCATTGTTAGAAACACTTGCCTTACATGTCCACCAGGTTGTGGAATGTTTATGGCAATAATTGTCAGTGCCTGATGAAGTACTAAGAAGTTTGTTCCCCCCACATCAAATTTCATGAAACACATTTTAGAATTTTTATCTCCCCAAAAAATGTTTTCTATTGCCTGTGAGTATGTGCTATTTGGAAGGGAACAAATAATCAAGTAAATTTGTGCAACTATAAATGAAACCCTTTTATGTGATTTTCAATATTGTAGGACTTCTCAAAGTCTGATAAATACATTGACAATTCCCACCAATGTATCATTGACAATAAAAAAGGTTTCACATTCTCATTCCTCAGTTTACTTAAATTTTCATCAGTATCTGTCCTTTTTAATGATTTATGCTGTGCTTTCAAAATTAAAGTTATATAGTTACTGAGGAATAATACAATTGCATATTTCAAATAACAAAAAAGGATAAAAATGTACAAAGTAAAAAATATGCTTATGCCTCTTCAAACACTGTATCCTCAAATTAGATGTTTATTGTCACTAAATGCTGTCTATAATAATATGATCAGACATACATGCATATTTGCATATACATACGTTCTTTTTATCATGAAGTTTACCAGATCATTCATGATTTCTTCCTTCCTTCCTTCCTTCCTTCCTTCCTTCCTTCCTTCCTTCCTTCCTTCCTTCCTTCCTTCCCTCCCTCCCTCTCTCTCTCTCTCTCTCTCTCTCTCTCTCTCTCTCTCTCTCTTTTTCTTTCTGTCTTTCTTTCTTTTTCAGCTTTAAGTAGGGTACTGGGGATTGAACTCAGGGGCATTCAATCATTGAGCTACAACCCCATCCCTAATTTTTTGTATTTTATTTAGAGACAGGGTCTTGCTGAGTTATTTAGTGTCTTGCCATTGCTGTAACTGGCTTTTAACTGGAGATACTCCTGCCTCAGCCTCTGGAGTCTCTGGAATTATAGGTGTGCACCACTGTGCCTGGTTTATGGTTTCTTATAATGTGTTTCTCTTTCAATATGTTACAGATGCAAATGTTAATATTCAATTTATGAATTTGCATTGAAAGCTTTAACTGAAGTTTGTCTCTAATTTTATTTGGTTATACAATTTGGACCACATTTTTATATGAGGGTTATGTTTACTTTATAAAAATTAGACAAATTACAATCAAGTTTTAAAATAATGTAAATAGCATTAGAATGATGTGCTGCTTAGAAACTAGAGTTCTGTGAATGCACTTGAATCTTTCATTTTTCTAGGAGACAACTCTTGGAATAATTTCTGCATTATCTTATAGAAACCAAGTAATTAGATTTCAGTTCTACCTGGAACAAATTTTGGTAAATTATACTTTTCTAAACACTATAAAGTTTATTAAATATTAGTTTATTATTAAAGATCTACCAAATTAATTTTTTAAATTTTATAATTTCCATAGTTATGTTTTTCCTCTGAACATTTTAAGCACTTTTACATTCTTTTTTCATTGCTTATTATCACTCCTAACTTAGCTATTGTTACATTTTTTCAAAAATACAATAATTAAAAATGTTTATTAAGTATATTTAAAATTTTTTTCTTATTTGTTAGCCTCTGCTTTTATATATATTGATTTTCCCTTCTCTTTCTTTTAGTATAGTTGTAGTAACTTTTGTGACATGAATGTTTTAACCATTTATTTTTGTTTATTTTCAATTAGCATAAACACTTTTACTTGTGAATTGCTCTAACATCATTCTTTACCTGCATTATATAGTTTCCAAAATAAGGTAAAACATTTTCTTCATCTTTGTTTTCCAGATAACCCAGATGTTTTCTTTGTATATTATTTTCTCAAGCATTAAAAAAAATAGCCTTTAAATTTCTGAGTTGGAAGATTCTTTTGTTTTCTGCTACTATTACTAATTTCTGGAGTGGCTGTGCTAAGGTCACAATATATATCTATACCAATATATATTCTTAATATATATTCTGTGTCACATAATGTACACTAAAATGTATTTGTTTAAAATATGCTGAATGTTTTATGTGTGTATAAATACACATGAACACACACACGTATACATATACTATCTATAGATGCATACATACACAAAATCCATATGACCTAACCTAAGTTATTGATTATGACAATTATTTCTTCTATATAACTACCTTATTTTCATCTTACTCATTTTACTTAGGGTTGTGGGGCCTTAGAGAGGAAAGTAAATATCTCCTTCTCGCACCTTCAGTCTCCTCTTTGTATCTACTTTCATTGCTGTTTAATGAATGTGTCTTTATGTATTGGACATACATCTTCATAGTAAATTTTTCTTTGTGTGATTGTCATTTTTAGCTGAATTAATCTCGTTTTGTTTAATGTTTCATTGGTTTAATTTTAAGTTTGTGGTTCTTTTGTCCACTCCTTCCTTTCCCCTTCCTTTCTCAACTTATTTCTTCTGCCCTTCATTCCTTTCTTTCATCCTTCCTACTCTCCCCACTCTCTCTTTTTTTCCTGCTTTCCTTCCTCTTTGCTTCTCTCCAGTCCTTTCTTCCTTCTTCCTGGTATACCTCTGCCAATCCTTTTAGTTTAAAAAGTTCTGAATAGATTTGGTTTTATTCATGTTTTTTAAAATGTCTGTTTAATTTTGCTTTGTGAATCAGACTGAAATATTATTTAGTAATAGAAGGAATGAGAGATTTTTCCTTAGTTTTTACTTACATGTTTTAAACATTTTTACCATATGTTTTGATTTTCTGTGTGTGTGTGTGTGTGTGTGTGTGTGAGAGAGAGAGAGAGAGAGAGAGAGAGAGAGAGAGAGAGAGAGAATGTGTATATTATTTGTCTACTGGTATTTCTAAAGATTTTCATTTTTGTAAATGAATTCCTTTATAATCATATTTATGCTAGAACGTTAGTCATCTATTAATTTAGAAGATATTTATTTGGTGTCCTTTAAGAATAATAATTAACACAACAGAATCCTTGCAAATACTTTCACGTACAATTTACAAACAAGACTACTTAATGACTTTCCAACAAAGATTTTTTCCTTAGAGTTCTCAGGCATGTACTTCCATTTGAAAGTTCTAAATGAATTTAAATTGAATATATCCAAAACTTTTTTCACATTCTTCTCCCTTATTACAAATATATTTTTCCAGATCTCATAGTTCATGGCCCCTCACCATTTCTTTTCATATCTGGAACTCAAATATCTTACACTTTTTCACTTTCTTCTCCTAGTTTCCATGATCAATCCATTATCAGAATATTTTAAAAGCCATTTGCCCTGTTCAATTTTTACTACTACTCAGGACAATCTAATGACTTTTGTTACTATGATCTCTGTGCTTATCATCAAAGTGGTTTACTTGCATAAGCTCTGGGTCCCCTCCAGTATTTCTTTAGCACTCAGTAGATTTTTGAGACAAATATCCCATTTCATAATCTCCTAGATATTTTCTTTCTTAGCAACTAGCCTATAAGGCTTTACACAGGCTGGTCTTGCATACTTCTGTCTAAGGGATGTCCTTGGCCTCGGCAATAAAAACATGTTTAAGTTTTTCATATTGTGTTATTTTCCCTGCTGCTATGGACCTTTATTCATTTATTTAGCAAATTGTGGCTTTGGGTACTGTAGAAATTATTTTTAATACTTCCATTTATGTGGTTCGGATTTATTTCTCTATTGGTTTATGGCCATCTGCTTTAATTTTCTAATATTCATCTCACACTCTTCTAATTTATTCAGTGTCTTTATTACGCTTATAATCTGCTTTTTAAGAAACATGAAATTAACCAGAATAATGAGATGGATACATGTACAACTGTTGGATTATGATGCTTCAGATCTCTGTGTCATGTCTTTGTCTCATGACTGCTGTTTAGCTGCTGTGACTTTTCTTTTCATTTCCAGAAATGGCAGTCACAAAAATGCTTCATGCATTGCTGTATAAATTTGTCCATGGGAATGTTCAAAATGACACCTTCTTTGAACAGATTTGAAGAGACCTTTCCTTTTCAAATAGAATGCCAATAATTGCAGGGTTTATGGCCTCCACCTTAGACATCTGTACAGATGAATGTCTATAAAACATTCTCTTTATAGAAGTGGGAATTACCAAATATGTCCTATTGGAAAGGACAGCCTTTTCGTTTTAAATTTTGCATAATTGTTATTTGCATGCAAAATCTGAGACTTCTAAACAAAAATGAGTCCTTCGGATGTTCATTTCATTGGATGTATTAGAGAGAGTGTACCTGCCTTGCCACAGGCAACACTCCCTTAAGAAAAATAGCATTTTTGTACATCTGACATAAAAAGATGGAGAGCAGTCTTTGGGAGGAGTCATGTTTATCAGTGATGGTGGGTCTAGCTTTCAGAAGGACTTAGATTTTCTCATAACATTGCCATGTCTTAATTGCCTTCCATGAGTACCATTTCCTAATACTTAAAATAGAAACCATGTTCTGTTGAGTTGCCCACCTCCTGGAAGCACAGTCAGAGTGAATCCCATTTCTGATTGGACATGTAACGAAACTATTCAGCCTAGTAATAGTGATCAGCTTAATTTAAGACATATGTTTACTAAGAGAGGCCCTGAATAAATTATATTTTCCCAAATCTAACTTAGAAACAGTAAAGAAATAAAATGATTAATTGAATATTAATTTGCCTATTATTATTATTATTATTATTACTATTTAGCCATCCATTTTTAAAATTTATGAGGTACTTTGCTCAGTACTTTGGTGTGGGATAGTTCTTCTTTGACATATAGCTGGTCTTTCTAGAAATAAATAATAATGTGAAAATTTTGGACAAGGAGAGAATTCTCAAATAATATATCTTTAAAGGAAATCATGCCTTACTCCATTTATTTGTCTATTATGCAAGAAACCCATCTACACTCGCATAAGACTCAAAACACTAACTCATTTTTTGATTCTTTTGTTCATTAAAATATCTTTAAAAGCACCCACCAAAGCACACTACAGTCAGAGAAACTAGCTTTCTTATCCTAACTTTACTGGCTACAGTATTTGGTAAAATTTCTAGACCTCTCTGAGTCTCAATCTCCACATTTGTAAATTGGGTCTACTATGGACATTTAATGACACAGCTGATTCTCTTAAAATGTCCTTAGAACATAAGTCTTAGTTAAAAACAAAAACAAACAAACAAACAAACAAAAAGAAACAATAATGACAATTAAAAGCAAAACAAAACAACTAATACTAATGTAAAGAAGGTGGAGGTGAAGAATTGTAATTTAACTTAAAGATTGTTTCATTGGTATTTCGGGGAGAGGGTCCAAAGCTTATTTTTTTGAAGATTTGAATCATTGAATTTATGTTGCTGGTCCCTGACCCAAACTAGGTGCTCAGTACTGACTGACTGCTTGAAGAACTTAATGAGTTGATAGATATCTGTGATGTAAAGAATAAAAGTAGAACATACTTTATTTCTATATGAATGAGGCTTTCTGAATCTGCCTTTGTTCTTAATTTGCATAGCATTGCAAACTGACCTATTCCTAATTAGCAATGTTTTGGAAATTTAAATATTTTGACTCAACAGATAAAATATTTTGACTAATTAAAAAGCATAAACTTGCTTCTAGATGAAATGTATCAAAGAGGAAGAATTTTGCAACTCAAGTGTATGTGCTTATTGACAGAACTACATTAAACCATCCTGTTAATCAACTTCAGTAATGCTGATGGCATTGCATTTAAAGTAGATTTTCACAAACTTGGGAAATAATATTTTAATATTTCATTCTTTAATTCTGAAGATATCAATTTTCACCTTGGAATTCTTTGTGTTGTAATCATTTTATGAAATATCTGCAACTTGATCTTGTTTTGCCAGTGTGAAATTAGCTTTCCTTTTTAGACCTTTTCAGATTGACAGGTAAAAAAATATGTCAAATTTAGCATGCAGCTTAATTCCTTATTCTAAAATTGATAACTGTGTATTTCTAATTTTAGAAATAATCCCATATCTGCTTAATTTAATGAATTTATAATGTTTTCATATCTATCAAGTGATCATAAACTTTTTTATTTCTTTTTGAGACCATGGTAGAGTGTTGATGTCTGGACAGCCAAACTAACCAAAACGGAAATGTGAACTTTCATAAGAGGTCACAGGTCAGCTCACTTGCTATGTAACAAACAATGTAAATATCAACAAATAAACCCAAAACATTGAATCCTACCTCACACCAAAGAAAGTTTGAGTAGGATGATTTATCTAAATGTGAAAAATGAAACAAAAATGTTCCCATAAAATAACCCCATGATTTAGGATATGAAAAGATGTTTTATGAAAAATGCAAAAGTTAATAAGAATGGTATCTTAGACTTCATTAAAATTAAGACTGTCAATTAGTCAATTAATACTATAAAAATAAAAGAATTAGATAAAGATATTTACACTTTAAGTGTCTAACAAAATATTCATACCCAGAAGAGATAAAGGAAGCCCAAATTAATTATAAAATAACAAACAGCCCAATTTTTAAAAAATGGGTAAAACATGAAGACTTTTTTGAGAATTTCAAAATTATAAAATAATGGCATTCAACGTATGCCAACGAGAAGGATTATGTATTTCACCATAGTAAAAATAGTATTTGATGCATTATTTGACGAATGGCTATGGTCCAGTTGATTTTTACTAAATAAGTCTATGTCATCAAAGCAGAGGTCAGGATTCTGCCCAGTGAGGATAAGAGAATCACTTAAATAAAACTACAGCACTGTGTGGGGAATGGTGGCAACTACTTACAGTAATAAAACAAATTGAATGGACTCATTCACTCTGCCAATCATGCTGCTGAAGTTCACTACTGAAATGCTTGCTCTGTAGGGAATTACCATCACTTAAGTTTATTTGCGGCTTCTGTCCTATATAACAGCAGGACTTTTTTTTCTCTTTTTTTCTCTCAGAAAAATGAAATTGCAACAGCACAGTGTATCCCACACAACAAAAGCAGTTGTATTTTTTAAACCAGGGTTTTAAGCCTTTCTAGCACAATTAAAAGTTTGAAACACATTTAAGGCAGTGATGAACTTTATTTATTTAATCCATCCTATGAAACCCCAAATATAAAGAATAAGCTATATAAGAAACAAATTACATAGAAAGGTCTAACATTTGTAGGAATAGCTCCCATTTCGTGCCTTTTAGGATTCTCCACTAATCAAAACACAAAATCAGTTATTCTTTATTTGTCTGGAAAAATTGTTGATATTCTATAAACAACAGGACTGTCAAATAATGACTTTAAACTTTTAAATCATTAGTCTTTTTCTAAACTCACAGACAAGAATGTCACTGGCTGTTACTGAATTTTTTTTTTAATAGCAGAACTTATTTAACCTTATTCTCATGAAATC
Organism: Marmota marmota marmota; assembly: GCF_001458135.2. Lineage (NCBI taxonomy): Eukaryota > Metazoa > Chordata > Mammalia > Rodentia > Sciuridae > Marmota > Marmota marmota. The sequence goes on from NW_026000142.1 coordinate 13,893,876, forward strand.
CTTTCTCTATCTTTTGTGTCTTTTGGTTCCTCATTCTCTTTTCTGAGTTCCTCTTTGTTGTTAAGGTGCTACCCCTGCATCTAAAAACAATATTTGAAACAATATTTTCAAACAATATTTGAAAAATGATCAATATATGTCAGCAAGCATTTAAATATTTAGGATTTTACTTGGTTACTACATATAAAAAGATACAAATTGTTTTGAGTTTTTAATTATTCACCTTTAATTACTCTTAAAAGTATGCACATGAATTATTTTTGGATAAGATATATATTGTTTATTATTGACATAATAACAACAGTTGGGTCCCCTTACCCCAGAGCTTATCCTTAGGGTAATGCAATGAAAAATGAATGGAAAAAATCCAAAATGAGTGGCCAGCTCTTCACAGGTGAGGCATGGAGAAGAATAGATTTTCCTCTGCTTATGTATGGGGAAAAAGTGTTAGCTGTTCCTTCCTCTTCATGAAAAGAGACAAAAATTTGTTGGTGATAATATGGAAAGAATCTTGATTTGCCACTCTAACCTTTCTTTTTTTATTTGTTTTAATTAGTTATACATGACAGTAAAAGCACTTTTATACTTTGATGTATCTTACATAGATGGGATACATAATTTCTCATTTTTCCGAGTATACATATTGTAGAATCACACTTAACTTTCCTATGTACATATATGGATCCAATCTTAACATCATTATACCCACAAGACTGAGATCCTAATTAGAATAAAATATAAGCATGTTTATATAAATATGTCAAAATAGGCTCTATTGTTAAATATGACTAAAATTAAAAAAATTAAAAAATTAAATGAAAAAGAAAAAACATAATATTTGACAATATTAATTCTGTCTTATTGAATCGAATGTTTATATTTTCCTCTTTCTTTCTTTTGGCATATTGGTATCAAACTGATCACATTGTTGAGTTAATTTGAATATCCCTGATGAGTAATAAAATTGTGTTAAATTGAAAAAATATTTTCTTGTTTCTGCAGAACTTGGAGTTCCTGAGTAAATTGTGCTGACAAATCAATCTTTCTAAGAACTAGATAAACTCTGGTGTCTCCTGATTTCAGGATCAAAATTTGTCTCTAAGACCCTGAACTTCATTTTTCCTTGAAATCTAAACAAATACAACATATAACCTTTTGTAATTTTCTTAGTGTCTTATACTTGTAAATTATCTTACCAGTCTTGCTCTTAGTCCAACACTGCAAATTTTCAGCACAATTTACTAAGACAGAATTAATATTGTCAAATATTATATTTTTTCTCTTTCATTTTATTTTTGTATTTGTTCTTTTCAGTCATACATAACAGTAGAACCTATTTTGACATATTTATACAAACATGCTTATATCTTATTCTAATTAGGATCTCAGTCTTGTGAGTGTAAGGATGTTAAGATTGTATCCATATATGTACATAGGAAAGTTAAGTCTGATTCATTCCACTGTATTTTCTATTCTTTTATTTTTCTTTTTTTGATTTGTTATGTATAATAACAGAATGCATTACGATTCATATTACACATATAGAACACAATTTTCCATATCTCTGGTTATACACAAAGTAGAATAACATCCTTCTTGTTTTCTTACATGTACTTAGGATAATGAGAACCATCACATTCTACCATCTTTCTTACCCCTATGCCCCTTCCCTTCCCTTTTCCCTTTGCCCTCTCTATAGTTAATTTAATACTTCACACCTCAGCATATGATGGATCAGCATCCTTAAAATAGAGAAATCATTTGGCATGTTTTTTTGAGGGGGGATTGGCTAATTTCACTTAGCATTATATTCTTCAACTCCATGAATTTACCTGCAATGCCATGATTTTTTTTCTCTTTAAATGCTTAATAATAGTCCATCATGTATATATACCACATTTTCTTTATCCATTCATCTACTGAAGTGCACCTAGGTTCTTTTCACAGTTTAGCTATCGTGAATTGAACTGCTATAAATATAAATATAGTTTGTTGTTTTTAAGTTCTTTGGATATAGACTGAGGAGTGGAATAGCTGGGCCAAATAGGTGGGTCAAATAGTCGTTCCAAATAGGTGGGTCAAATAGTCATTCCATTCCCAGTTTTCCAAGGATTCTCTATACTGCTTTTCACAGTGGCTGCACTAAATTGCAGTCCACCAGCAATGTATGAGTGCTTTTATTCCCCCACATCCTCGCCAACCCTTATTGTTGTTTGTATCCTTAATAGCTGTCATTCTGACTGGAGTGAGAGAAAATCTTAAATAGTTTTGATTTTCATTTCTCTAATTACTAGTGATGAACATTTTTTTCATATATTTGTTAATTGGTTGTATATCATCTTCTGAAAAGTGTCTGTTCAGTTCCTTGGCACATTTATTGATTGGGTTATTTGTTTTTTGGTGTTAAGATTTTTGAGTTCTTTATATATTCTAGAGATTAGTGCTCTATGTGATGTGCATTTGGTAAAATTTTGTTCCCAATTAGTAGGCTCTCTATTCACCTCACTGATTGCTTCTTTTGTTGAGAAGAATCTTTTTAGTTTGTATCCATTCCATTTATTGATTCTTGATATTAATTTTTCTCTATAGGAGTCTTATTAAGGAAGTTTGGGCCTAAACCCACCTGATAGATACATGGGTCTACTTTTTCTTACAAAGACACAGTGTCTCTGGTTTAATTCCTAGGTCCTTGATTTACTTTGAGTTGTGTTTTGTGCATGGTGAGAGATAGGGGTTTAATTTCATTTTGTTGCATATGGATTTCCAGTTTTCCCATCACCATTTGTTGAAGAGGCTATCTTTTCACCAAAAGGTCATAATGTTTTTGGTGCCTTTGTCAAATATAAAAGAACTATAATTATGTGGGTTAGTCTCTGTGTCCTCTATTCTGTACCATCAGTCTTCAAGTCTATTTTGGTGCCAATACCATGCCTTTTTTTATGCTATTATTGCTCTGTAATATAGTTTAAGGTCTGGAATACTGATGCTACCTTCTTCACTCAGCAAAGTAGCAGGCTACATAATCAACACCCATAAATCAAAGGCATTTCTGTATATCAGTGACAAATCCTCTGAAAGGGAAATAGGAAAACTACCCCATTTACAATAGCATAAAAAAATACTTGAGAATCAACAAATGAGTTGAAATACCTCTGCAATGACAACTACAGAATGCTAAAGAAAGAAATTAAAGAAGACTTTAGAAGATGGAAAGATCTACCTGTTCTTGAACAGGCAGAATAAATATTGTCAAAATGACCATAGATCAAAAGCACTATACAGTTTTAATGCAATGACAATTGAGTTCCAAAATGCATTCTTCATAGAAATAGAAAAGGCAGTCATGAAATTAATCTGTATTTCCTATTCTTATCCTTATTCCTTCCCTTCATTCTCCCTTGTCTAATTCACTGAGCTTATGTTCTTCCTCTTCTATTCCTTGTTGTGTGTTAGCATCCACAAAATACAGAGACTACCAACCTTTGTTTTGGAGGGATTGGTTCATTTCACTTAGTATGATAGTCTCCAGACCCTTTCATTTACCAGCAAATGTCATAAAGTTATTCTTCTTTATGGCTAAGGAATATTCCACTATATATATA